>NW_003852494.1:6625091-6678842 GCF_000181295.1 Otolemur garnettii
AGATACGGGAGCATGCCACGGGAGCAGGGAGATACGGGAGCATGCCACGGGAGCAGGGAGATACGGGAGCATGCCACGGGAGCAGGGAGATACGAGTGCATACCACCTACACTAACCCCCCATGCAACATACTGGCATTTCCAACTCTAATCCATTACCACATAGATCACTATGACCTCCTCCCCTGGTTTATCTGTGATTGTTCAACGTGGGAGACTTGGACCGCACCATATACAATCCAGTCCTGTCTTTATTTCCAGAATACATGTAGACTGGTTTCAGAATTGTTAACCCAGCCCCCTGGAGGAAGGGAAATCTAACAAATAAAATACAGTGTTTAAGTGCAAAATCTTTTGCTTTGAGTTTTACAGACTCCATTAATTTCCAAAATAATTCAGGTCATCAACCTCCCTCCCTGAAGCGTCCATGTGGTTGTTCTATACATAGAACACAGTTAGGATTTTGGGCACAGTCTGTATTTCCTCTTAGATAAGACAAGGAGGCTACAGTGGGATGGAAGGGAAGGTGTGTGAAAGCCTTTACCCCTGGAGGGTAGGACTTTGTAACACAAGTCTCTCTGGGTGTGTTTTACCTTGATTATTTATGTTTTTTCCATGTCCCAGAGGACTCAAGGGATCTTCCTTGCATCTTCATTATAAGAACATGGTTCCTGCGTGCTAGGCCACTATCAAACTCCAGGAACTTGCCAAAGTTACCTTTTGTGAGTTATGACCCTTCCTGTTTCCAGCAGCTTCTACTCCAGTGTATAGATCTCTGCAGTGTCTCTGGGAAGCACCTTTCTCTCCAGATTATAGGTGGCAGCTGTGCCTACCACCTCAGTTTGGTGATGTGTCCATGGATGATTTTCAGCCTTTCCACCTTTATGTAGTGGGCACCATAACCGCCAAGCTTTACACTTGTTGAAGCTAAAACCAGATATTTTAGGTTTTTAGTAACTCATGTCTGACTTAGTCTACTTGTTCGAAAGAAAAACTGGGAGAAAGTGGTTTATTGAAGCTGCTTATATTTTGATTTGCATATGTCTTTATACAATCTTATTCAGAATGTTTATTATAAATTTATGACATATGGGACAACACTCTCCTTGGAAATTGAACTAGAAAGTACAGGGACATCTTGGTAACCAATGCAATCATGCATCTATTTACTCAGCTGCGTGGGTATGTCTCTTGCAAAAACATCATAGACATCTCATTCTGTTTCTGGGTGATCACTCACACTGCTAAAAAGGCTGTAAGTTTCCACCACTGGAAATAGAATAGTGGATTATGTGGTAAGGTACCTCTTGGAGTTGGCTGCCTGGGTTTATATTTCTCCTCTGATTCTTCCTGGCTGACTCTGTGACCAGGAATAAATGACTTAACCTGAATTTGGGCTCACTCTTACATAAAATGGAGATAACAACAGTATTGGAACTTCATATACTTATAATAATTTGATAAAGTAGCATATGGAAAAACTTAAAACGGTGCTATCAATGAATGAATAAATGTCAGATATTAGTATTAGGTGTCTGAAGCTGTTACTAAATTCTAGGACCTGAGCCTGGATGATGTCATACATATCAGGGGGACCTCACAAATTATTAATTGTTTCAAATAATCTGAAAGTCCAAAAACCAGGTGGTGGAAAAAATCCATTTTAATGCCATTCAGGTAATTTTAAAATGTGTTCAAAGAATATTTATGGTGTGGCAAATGACTATAACGTGATGAATTCAAGAAGAATAAAACACTAGTTCACTTTATAACCAGTAAAATAAACTATGAGTATAGAGCACTATTTATGGAGATAAATATTCACATTTCCTTACAGAAGGCTGAAATAAAGACAAAAATGTACTGTGGTTTGATTTTTGGTATGAGTACAAGTGATTTTTTATATTACTCTCTAGATAACTGTGAATATTCCTCATTTTCTGTAAGAATATGCATATTTATATAATTAGGAATCATTTGGTACTAAACAGGATTATCCTACACTGTTGTGCAGGTAAGTGCAAATACATGGAGTGAATGCTTCCTATCAACCTACCAACCACGTGTGTGTCCACTGCATTGTAGAGTCATTTAAACTAATTCCAGGCAACTAACATGGGAGGACTGGATACACATGATTTTAATGTCATAGACTCAACACACTTCTTGTTTATTTTTCATTCTCCCCATTTAATTCAGGGGATCACACTGAATTGATCAATTTTAGCATCTACTAACTGCATATTAGTAAAATGCCAGATTACGATGAAATGGAATAATCCTGCAACACCACTCACTTCAAGAACTATGCTTTTGTTTTAGATGTCACTGCTATTTTCTTACTTCCCCCCTCTTATACAGAAGAGATATTTTCTTGAAAAAGCTTACAATTCCAAAAGGCTTTTACTGGTTAATTTTTCAAAGCTCCCCAGTGATAATCCTAAGAATATCAATGAGAGAACTTTGACTGTGTGCTCCAACCTCAGCTGCATGCCAGATTTCTGGAATTCAGAGCCGTCTCCTTTGGGCACCATTGCTTGGGATCCTATATTGGTCCCCTCCATAGGATACAGGGTCACAAGGTCACAAATAACTGTATGTGTGAAATGTGCCAGCATGAGGTGGAAAGTTCTTGGTAACTTGATGAAAAATACTGGATATACACAAGCATCACCAACACCCCAACCCCTCTCTGCTATTCACAATTTTTGTCCACTGCTGTACCATCCTCAAATAGTCTATTTCAGAGACTATTGACCTTCCAATTTAAGGGAAATGAGGAATGCAGATCATCTTCTCCAGACAACCATTTCTGGGGGACATGCTTAGGTGTGTTATTAATTAGCACCGATCATACATATATTGCTTTTCTCCTATTCAGGGAATATGGTAAGATTGTACACCCTCCCCCATTTGAAGGTCAATTTGATTTTGTGACTTGTTTTTTTCCAATGAAATGTGTGCACAGATGGAGAATACCACTTCTGGACTGAAGCTTAGAGAGACAGGGCAAACATTGCCAGGTCCTCTCCTTAACTTTAAGATGGTCGCAGGGTAAGGGCACTGCAGAGTGAGGCGCCCCAGTTGACATTCAAGGGCCATGTTGGTGAGTAAAACATAAACCTCACATCTGTATCCAAAGAGACACCCCCTCAACACTTTATCCTCTCACCTTGATTTGCTTAAGTCACTATCTGCCTTCCTGCCACTCTGTCCCTTCGTGAGAATTTTGCGGCTCTTCTTCAGGACCATCATCCCACGGCCTTGAATGGTGCCTGAAGCACGGCAGGTTCTCTGTCAAGTTCTTCTGAAAGACTGAATTAATCGCCTTTTTATAACTGGAAATCCTTTCTTCGGAAGTAAACTAAAACCGGATGAAGCTTTCTTTTAGGCACCTTCATATAATTTACCTTCAGTAAAAGCAATCGGAATGTACTTGTGACTTTGGGAATGCTGCCAGTTCACAGCTTTCTCTCCTTAGAACTCTCCACTAATCAGAAATGAAAAGACAATCTGTGGGAACCAACAGCTTTTATTTACCCATAGGTGTTTGGCTTTGTTTTGTTTTGAAGTGTGAGTTTGTGAGCGAATAGACTAAAACTAAACCCGGCCCTATGCAAGAATTACTTTGAAATGAAATAATTTCAAAGTGGAAGGGGTGAAAGGCTGGCTGTTTACTCTATCATTTCCCTCCCCCTGGCCTTTCCTGGGGAGTCAACTTTCAGCTGCTGCGGTTTTTCTTCTAAGAAAATGGTGACAATTCACTTTATAAAAGAATCGTTTGTGTCCTGCAAGGTGAAGGACTAAAATTCCTTTTCATCTGTAAAACATCTGTAAAACAACAAAAAGACTTTCAAGGAAAGTTTGGAAATACTTAGACTGACCCAGTACAATCCTTCTAGGACCGCGCAGACACAGCCACGGTCAACAACTTGGCTTCTAGACAAGGTCACACCGGCCACTGCGCCCAATCCCTAGCACCGTCACCGGCTACTGCGCCCAGGCCTTACCACGCACGGCGTTCCCCACTAGGGTTCCGCCACGCCTCGGCTCCCAGCGTCTGCGTCTGCGCCTGCGCAAGGGAGCCACCTCCCGGCCATCCTTCAAGTCCTCTGCCTTAGACGCGCTGGTCTGCAGCGTCGCCCTCAGCGTTGCCGTCTGCGCCTGCGCGGAGTTGCGCCGGGCCTCTGTGGGCGGGCTGTGGGCAGGACGCCACGCGAGGATGATGAGGAGGTGGCGGCTGGGCGGTCCCCGGCACCCAGAAGCCCCTGGGATCCCAGACCCCGCAGTCCCTGCGCGTCAGGAGGGGATTGGCCGATGCCCGAGAGGACGCGGAGGGCGACGATGGCGCGGGGCAGCGGTGTAGAGTGGCGGGAAGGCGGTGTGGACCGCGTGGGGCCAAATCGGACGTCCAGGAGGGAGGCGCGTCCCACCCGCCCGCGTGGCTGGAACCTTCTCCGGGGCTGGCCCCGGGGCGGAGGAGGGCGCGCCCTCTGAGGACGCACCGCCTCTTGGGGGCGCGGGAAGGTGACAAGGACAGAAGGAAAGACCACGTGTACCGACCCTTTGGACACCGTAGAGGCCACTCTTTGTCTGACTCCCCGAAAGAAATGGGCTTTGGAGACTTTGGGCCACTTCCTGTCCCGCCCAGGAACGAGGCCCTCCCCAGTGCCCGGTGTCTGCCCTTCGTAGCAGCTTAATTATGTAGGAAGGATACATGGATATCTCTGTGTTTTCTTTTCTCCGTAGTAACATATTCCATGAGCGCAGGAACTAAAATGACTTCTTCATTGTTCTGTAGTCCATAATGCGTTCCCTGGCACAGAGAGAACACTTAAATACTTAGCTAACAAATTTTAAAACTAAAAATTGTTGAATACAGAACATCCTTAGAAAATTCTCTTCCTGTCATAACAAAAAAAGTCACCATCCTTCATTTGGCAGAGGAAAAAGAAAAAATAGTTCTTTTGAACTATTTTTATCACTTTAGTATTTCTGACAACCGTCATGATCGGAAGCTTTTTTGGGTGAATTTCCAGCTAAAAATGAATGATGGTGTGGTACTCCCAGAAGAAGACCAATCCAAAATGTGGAATATATTGCCATCATGTCTGCTAGTATGACTTCATCCCAAGTATCAACTTTTTCTATACTTGGAGATAAGGAAAGTTTATTTGGCATCTCAAACTGCGACAAGCACCAGAGTTGATTTAGAAACCTAGCTGCACTCATGTCAGACATAGATACACAGGAATGTTTTTAGCAATATTGTTTCAAAGTATTAAATTATTGGAAATTATTTAGAAGTCCAACAATACTTGTTGGTAATACAAATTATATTAGTAATAACAAAATAACAGTTACAAAATAGCTGCTATGCCAATAACAATAATAAACCCTCCTTTTACACTTTGTGATCTTCAAAAATTTCTAATAAGTATTAATATGGCTCTTATTTTGTGATTATATACAGCAGTAAATGGAGTTGCATTGGTTGTATTTTTTGTTAGGTAGCTGTAGTTGTGATAGTGCCACATGACACTACCAAAGCTCACCTCGATTGCTTATAATTCAAGGACTTACTATTCTTGGCCATAGTCTGTGAATCCTGTTGGAATCTGCTAGGAATTTGTCCAAGCTGAGGGATGGGTTCAATTCTGTTCCATCTTTTCAAGTGTCTTTCTTCAGGTTATTGGGGAAAGGCATACTTTATAGATTGCTCCCTGAAAGGCTTTATCTCTGTTAAGTGAACCACAGAGGAGGAAGAAAGGACATTTACTGCCGTTCTCTGGTGATGCATTGCTTTTGTGAATAGAAGAAATCACAGGATAACCAACAGGACAGTTTGATAACTTCCAAAGGCTCTCCTGACACTGCAACCAAGTGTTTCCCTTGCAGCCAGTGCTTTGCACTAAAAACGTATGGATGTCATTTTTGTGGATCTTGTGAATGTGGACCTGAATCTCCTCAAGATAAATTTTATTTATCAAGCCTAAAGAGATCGTACATTTTTTGTATATGCATTTGATCCGCATGAAAAAGAAAATAAAAAGATATGTGGAGAGCGTTCACAGCAGGGCTGTCTAGCCCCCAGGAAAGCTGTTATTTCTGTTCTTCTCCACCTACCTGCCAGCAATATGTCCTCGAAAGAGGCTCTTTCTGACTACTTACAGCTGTCGCATCCAGATTGGCAATTTTCAAACATTTCTCTCTGCTTTACTTTCCTTCATAGCAGCAGCATCTTTACAGGAAGGATATATATATAAACACAGATACATGGATATCATCTGTCTTCTCTTCTCTCCACATTAACATATTTCATGAGTGCAGAAACTGAAATGCTATCTTTATTCCAATATTCTTTAGTCCATAATACATTTATGGCCACAGAGAGAACCCTTAAATACTTAACTAACAAAATTCAAAAAGTGAAAATTATTGAATGCAAAGCATCCTCATTAATGCAGATCTCTCATGCCCTCCACCAGAAAAATCATCAGCTGCCTTTCCCTTGTCTTGCTTTCCCTTTCTTTCTTTCTTTTTTTATGTATTAAATCATAGCTGTGTACATTAATGCATTTGTGGGGTATAATGTGCTGGTTTTATATACAGTTTGAAATACTTTCATAGAAGTGATTAACACCGCCTTCACCACACTTTCTTAATTGTGTTAAGACATTTATACTCCACACTTTTTCCCTTTCTTGCTTCTTCCATCTCCTCTGTTCGTCTTTCATTTGTTAGTTGCAGTTCCAAATCACAATTACAGCTCCTGTACCAGGCTGGGGGATGTAGACTTTCAGCTGGACACAGAGCGAGAGGTGTGAATCTGAGCTGGACCTCTCCTGCTAACTCTCACCTTCCTCCCTATTGCCCTGTGTCCGGCATTCAGGGTGGACTCGCTGGAGGTCTCCTTTGCTCTCCAGCTTCCAAATGATTTTGAGAAGTGAAGTGCATGGGCAAGAATAGGAGAGAAAATTATTTTTCTGGCTGCCTTCCTTAAGATTGCTGAGGACTAGCTGTATGGTGCAGCTGAATTCTCAGCTTGTGCCTGGCAGCTTCCTCAGTCTCTGGGTTCTAGGAACCAGTTGGTCCTGCTGATCCTTTAGGCCTGGGGGTGGTAATAATGGTCTTTATTGGTAGTTGCCCTTAGATACTACATTGGCGATTTCCCTTCACCTTGTGTATACTCTGTAAGTGATTCCACAATTTTTCTTACTGTTCCCTGGAAACAAATGAAAACAGACTGATGTGGCAACTGCCTGCCTTTCCTTCTGGGCTCATAATAAAGTAGGAAACACAATTGTCGTCTTCTAGAGAGGGTCCTCCATGTCAACTCCGTGCAAATAAAGTATCCCTATGTATTTTATGGAATGAACTGATGGGCTGAAGGGTCCTGCTTCACTCCTGGGTCTGTATGCTCACTGGAGAGACTGTCCAGTGCACCTCCAGCATAAGGCCAGACCACAAAGATGTCAGATGTTTCCTTGGAGTGAAAGCTCCTTAAATGAAGGGAGCATGAGTTTTTACTCACTCCTCCAGCTTTGTAGCTCACAAGATGCTGTTTTGAGCCACAGGTCTTGAGAAGGCTGCTTCAGACAGACATTATTTAAAACAATACAGAAAATAAATATCTCACATTCCAATGCCCAAAGCCGGAAAGGCTACAACTTCAGTTAATTCGGACACTCAACAATGTCCTTAAGACCTAAAGCCTTTCCTCTCTCCATTCAGCTGTCCATTAGAAGTTTCCTTGTGGGTACAAAGTGACTGTGAATGGAAATATGATCTATGTATTTAGAGAGAGAGAGAGAGTGAGAATTTTCCTAATCAGAAACTGTATGGCTTTTCTTTTGGTTTGATTGTGGCAAGTCGTGTGGCAACTCTTGGACCAAACGCTGTCATTAACAGGATGCCAACCCCCAACTGGCTTATGTAGTCTTGGAGTCAGCAGTGAGGTCACATTTTTGAAGTATAAGGAAAAAGGTAAAGACTTGTATCAAATTCACATTTTCTTAGGAATGAGAAAGAAATATGTATGTTCATTGTTCAAGAATCATTTTATTAATCTTCTCAGCACTTTGCTTCTCCCACTTCCATCCATCTCTTCTACTCCGGCTTGCCCACTTAGTGGCCCACGTTTAGGGCCCTGCATTTAACTAGTTACCAAGTCAACTTCACTTTGGAGTTGGCTGTGAAGAGGCACTCAACATCAAGCAAGAAAAATATATGTTAGGGAGAGGAAATAAGAAACAACATAATTTCTAGCTTAACCCATTAGACACATGTTGAATACAACCTCATTCTGTAGGTAGTCTTGCCAAAGACTAATAATCATCGGTCCAATATTTAATGACTGTAACTCATCATTCAGATGTATAAAAGAGGCCCTGATGTCATGTGCCCTACCCTAATAATCTGTAAGTATGTTTTCCCTCTTCTATTTAAGAAGAAAAAAAAATGGTCTGAATTCAAGTGCAGCTTTCACAACTAATCTTGAGTTTGCATCATGCATTAGAACTAGCTTTTATTATCCTCATTGTGTTTATTTAGTGTGTTTGTTTGTTGTTTCACATAGCGTTCACGTTCACAGCTCAAATATTTCCATTTTTCATCCTCGGAGTGATTTATTTCTATTTACTTTTAATTTCCTTGTGTAGCATTTCAAATTGTATCACAAGTTGTTATAAATGGTTGATACCAAATTATGTAGGGATATTACATTGCTGCTTAATGCCTGCATCTGATGTGGTTATTAAAATGGCAACAACATAAATCACCATAGCAACACAGAAAAGAATTTATAGCTCACTTCAAACTCTCAAGGCTGAAAATATTTTACAGCTATTGAAACCTTGGGTACGAAGCAATTCAAACATTTAACTGCTGAGTAATTGGGGTCCAGAAAATACATCAACCTAGATATTGAATTTTTAGAAGTCAATATTGAATAATGGCACAGGTCATTTCCTTTTAATTGTCTAGCCGTCGGAATGCTTGAGCACATACACTGTGACTTCACCCATGTGGTTTTATTTATGTTTCTTTCATAAACAGGCTACATTCTGAGAGTTAATTGTGTGGACAGGAAAAGTCACCACCTAATAAATGAGGTTCTCCTTTACTGATAAATTTCCCTTAGCATGGCTCAGAGCAAGTCTCCTTAGTCTCCATAGTAACTGATGCTACCAGAGAAGAAAAAGAAAAGAGTCAAAATAGGGAATATCACCAATAGCATACACAATATATGCCCAGGATTATATGAGACATCAGAAGATCGTGCTTCTTTTTTCTTGCTTTTGTTGACAGGACGCATAAATCACTTGTTGCTTTACTCATTCATATACTAGAGCTGAAAAATGTAAGGTAGTACCTGTGTTCTCATGTGATGTTTATGAGATTGACTGATAACTACATGATGCCAGAAAATTCTTTGTACTGTGTGTCCCCCTTTCATCAGCACATAAAGGAATATACCCTAACAGAAGAGGTAGGAAATAAAAAATAGTGGGATGGATTGGCTACATGTAAGGATCAGGGTGAGTTTCCTTTATGCACGTGGAAACATTCATGGTTTTTAGCAAAGACCTCAGGGAGTGACCCTGACCCTTCTACACAACTTCCACAGCTATTCCAATTCTTCTCTACTTCAGATTTCTTGAATAATTATCTTCTGCCTCAACCTGTATCCTTCTGGTTATTCTTTCTTTGCTTCTTTCCTTCTAGTTCTCTACTGCAAAAGCACAGAGAAGCCATTTATTGAAACAGGAGCACTTGGAGATGGTAGAATGTCGGAAATTTGGCAAGACATGCTGGAATGTTGTGTTGGGGATAGAGGAGAGATCAGAAACCTTCATATAGTGAAAAAATATGTAGGATCCCATATGAATGGATGGTGGATGAACGGATGAAGTTGGACCATTTTAAGGAGACAGTTAAGTGGTTTTACCTGTACGAGTAAGGAACTTCCACTTAGACCATAGTACCTCCTCACCTGTGCTCCACAGTGCCTCAGAGGGAGGATGATAAGCATTTGGGGTGATGCAATTCTTCACTATCTGAGACTGTTCATTCACTTCAGGGTTTTGAGACCCTTTGGCCCCTATTCATTAAGTGTCCAAAGTGCTCCTTGATTAGCGTAAAAAATCACAAGCTTCCCCTTGGGTTTCTGAATCTTTCTGGGAATTGATGTACTACCTCTGGGGTGAAAACCAGTGGGGTCAGGTTAATATTATACTTAAGAAATATCCTAACAATTCAATAAATAGCTGACTTTCAGGATAATAGTTATGTTTATCTAAAGTTAATCTTTGGTAGCAGCATACTCATGTGGGATATCAAGATAACTTAACTCCAAGAAGTTTTCAAAAATGTTTTAATGTTCTTTTGAGCATTTGAAAACAATCTTGCTGTAATTCATTTCCTCATGATTCCTGTTCACTTAAATCTCAGGGTAGATGTGCTTAAGAGCTACATTTGTCAAACTCTTGGATGATCAAGACTTGCTGAGATTAGGTTGCGATGCTGCTGGTCAGTCAAGGTCATGGTCACAGGGTGTGTCTCCTCCTCTTGGCCATGACTCATCTCAGCACGGCTAACTCGCTGGAAACTTGTTGGTCATATTTCTCACCTGTTCTCAGCTCCAGGTAAAAGATGCATCACAAAACAGATTTTATGGTAATAAAAATGTATTTTCATTTTTTAATGACCATAATCAAGGCAGAAAGCTTTGACAATAGATGACTTAAAAGAAAAACTAAAGTAAAACACGACCTGGGAGGACATTTGCAGAATTTACAGAGGCAGGCAGAATAACACAAACCACTTACTTCTCTCAGTTGCTTGCTTTCAGGGGCAAGATTCAAGTCCTAATTTTATTATTTAACCTGCTGGGGAGCCATGGGGTCAGCCTCTCTAAACATTAGTTTTCTTATTTGTGAACTGGGAATTAAAATTTCCTTTGCAATAGACTTAGTTCTAAGGAAAATATGACCAATTAATGCAAAATCCTTATCATAATAAAGGTTTAGTAATTGCTAACTATTATTTATCATTAATATGGTTGTTACTTAGGGTTAATTCTAAAATAACTCAAGTATTTTCTTTCATTTGAAGTACAAATCTTCTTACAGTGACGTGCCTAAATTTTGATGATAGTTGGATTAACATTTGGGTAGCTGTACACCTATGTACCACTTCCAGAATATTAAATGACTCAGAATCTAGAATAGTAACAGCATATCACAATGTCGCCATATGCCTTCTCAGTCAATACTAGATACCTGTTACTTCCTTCAGAAAAGGGAGAGGTGCATTAATCTATAATCATAATTTCATGTATTTTTAAAATTCATGCAATGGGAATTATTCAATATAGATTATTTTGTATTTGGCTTCTCCTGCTGTTTTCCTTTTTTTTTTTTTTACTTTTTTTAGACATGATAGTTCTTCATATTGCTGTGTAGAAATCATTTGTTTTATTGCAACATTCAATTCTTTGCTATATTGCAATATTCAATTGTAGGAACATACTGCACTGTATTTACCCATCCTCCTGCTTGTGGGCATGTCGGTTGTTTCCAGGTGTGGTTCTCAGAAGAAATCAAATCTTTTAGAGAATGAATTTCTCTCAGGGTTATATCCAGGGAACTTCTGGGTCATCAGGTATAGATTTAGTAGACAATATTGCTGTAAATGTTTGGACATCCAAAGTAATTACACCTTCATCCCTCAACATTAACTGTCCCACATCTAAGTGTGTCTCCACCAATTGTGTTTCCCTGACTGTGAGTTGAGTCAGCCATGATGCTTGGTGCCATTTTATGTTCTCGGCTATCTGAGAAACCTGTGCGTTCTGGTTGCGTGTGATAGTCAAAGGAAATACACACAAGCTTATCCATCCTTTACTTCTTCTCTTATTGAAAGTCCTGATCATGAAGTCTGCACCACTGATTGCACCCCATTACTTTCGGCTCCTATCTTGGCACCCCCTAATGTTCCTTTTACTTCAATTACTTTGTCACAGAAATGAAAACCTGTTGATGGAAAGAGAGATAATGAAAGGAAAAGACCGCCTAGAAACTCAGGGTGCTGTATTTCAGCCTCACCTTGTGAAACTGCAAACAAACAATGCCACGAGCCTTTCTCATGTTCCTGTTTTTATTGCTTTCCCACCCCCCTGAGAGGGCTGCGATTTCAGAAAGTGTAATCCAGGCAAAGCCGCCTCCACACCCACCTGCACATTTGCCTTTCTGCCTTAGAGCAAAGCAAGTTCTACAAGTTTAGCCTTGTCCCAGTGGCTTAAGCAGGACTCCCAGCTGATTCTGAAACATTCAAATTAGGGACCTGCTGTGACTTTGCTCTTGGACATCAAATGAAGCACTTTCACAGCAGAGAGTGAAAATGTACCTTAGAATGGATGAATTCTAAGAAGTCTCAGCCTTAGCCTAGCAGCTCAAAGTGCCTTGTTTCTAAGCCTCCAGACAGGAAAAACAAAACAGAACAAAAACCACAGCAAGATAAAATTTTGGAGCTGGGTATAGGTTCACACATAATCATTTGTGAGAACAGAGCAAGATCCCATTTCCCCCGTCACCCACTTTTCGCCATTGGTTATATCCTGCAAAACTGTGTAGAACAAGATCACAGCCAGAAGATGACATCGATACCATCCGTCTGCTTATTCTGATTTTGCCAGTTTTACTTTGCATGCATGTAGTTCTATACCATTTTGTCACATGTGTAGATTTTTGTACTTTCAAGATTGTAACTTCTTTTAAATGAGTAAAATATTCCTCTCCCTCCCCCCAAAAAGAGAGAGAGACCTATTCAAACACAAATTTTGCTACCCAGGCTCTCATCTCCACAAGGAATCAGTGTAAAGAGGACCTGGTCTCATGACCCTCATCCCCAGAGGCTGTAACTGTGTTATCTCTCAGGGCAAAGGATAATTAGGTTGCAGGTGAGCTTAAGACTTCTCATCAACTGACTTTAAAACAGAGATTATCTTGGGGTATCCAGGTGGGCCCAAAGTCATCACAAAGGTTGGAAGAAGACAGGTGTCAGAGCCACTTGATATGAGAAAGACTGAGCCAACCCTTGCTATACAGGTGGCTCTAGAAGCTGAAAAAGTCAAAGGCTCTTGAACAACAGAGGTGAGAGTTGCCAAGACCTTGCACAGTAGAAGATTCTAGCACAAATTTTGATTTCCTCCAAAACTTTCCTAAGGGTTTTGTAAATAACGTAACAGTGAATTAGCACATATTTTTTATGATGCATGTGCTATAGACTGTATTCTCACAATAGAGTAAGCCAGAGAGGAGAAAATGTTATTAGCAGAATCTTAAAGAGGAGATTTGCTGCTTACTATTTATTAAGTGGAGTGGCTTATCATAAAGGTCTGCATCTTTTAGTCTTCATGTTGAGGAAGAGGAGAGACAGGTCTTGCCAACTCAGAGTTGACAGAGGCAGAAGAAAGGTCACACGTGCACGGGCCAGTGCAGTTCAAACCCATGTTGTTCAAGGGGCAGCTGTATGTGGTTTCTCCCCTAGAGCATTTAGAGAGAAACACAACCTGCCAACCTCTGAACTCTAGCTCCGTGAGACTCACTTAGGACTTCCGACTTTCAGAATTGTGAGATAACTAATTTGTACTGGTTTGTTAGGATGTGTTAGGAGACCCTTCTGTTTCCTATGGAGGCCCTAGAGCTTCTTACTTTGAGATAAGCCAGTGCTTTCCCAAATTGTAAGGTCAGCACATGGAGGTCCAAGAAAGGAGGGACTATGATGCCGTATAGCAGTCAGGGACAGTTGCTTGGAGGAGGAAGAAGTGAAGGAAACACAGCTGAACCTGGAAGGATGAGGACAATCCCTTAAAGCTTCAGGGCCCCTGTGTTTCAACCAGTCATAACACTGGATTTTTAATTCAGGAATTTGTGTAAGCCATTGTCCTTTTAACCTCTGTTACCTGAATTACCTACTGGCAGAGATAAAAATCACCTTGACAAAAAACCCTAAATAAGTTGGAATATTTTTACCATTTCCAGTTTTCTTTTACACATATCGTAAATTCCAATCATGTCAAAGTTTCTATACAATTATGAATTCTCTTGTAAATACATGGTCTTGGACACTTGCTAGATGCTGGGATGCAATCATGAAAGCAGATCTGGAGCTTGCATTGACTGACACTGTAACCTAAAGGAAGTGTTATAACAAGAAGCAAGCAAAGAGTTACTCCGTAATAAAAGATGGCCTTCTGTGATGTACATATACCACAGTTTGTTAATCCATTCCTGGTGGGGGCATTTAGGTTGTTTCCGCATTTTGGCCATTGTAAATTCAGTTTCAATAAACAGTCTAGTGCAAATATCCTTATGATAAAATGATTGTTTTTATTGGAGACTTTACATCTTTTATATTAACCTGCATTGAGTTGGAATACATTCTTCTTAGTAAAGTATCCCAAGAATGGAGAAGCAAGAATCCAATGTACTCAATTCTAATATGAAGCCAGTAGACGATCTAATACATAGCCTCATAAGAGAAAAACTCAAATCAATTTTGGGTGGGGGTAGGGGAACAAGCGAGGGAGGAGAGGGGAGGTGGGAGGGAAATGAACCATTACAGTGTATGGCACACCTCTTGGGGGCGGGACACAATTATAAGAGGGACTTTACCTAACAAATGCAATTAGTGTAACCTAATTCTTTGTATCCTCAATGAAACCCAAACAAAAAAAAGACAAAAATAAAAGATGGCCTTCGAGGAAATCTGTTGAAAGTTAAGGTTAAGGGAGGTCCCTGCAGAATTACTTAGCTCCAGTGTTGGAAGGAAGGGGAGAAAGCCAGCAAAGGGGTTTTGCCAGGATCTCCCAGAGGCTTGGGAAGACTCAGTCAAGGTCCACATGTTCAGCCTCTTTAGTTTATGGAGAAAATGCACAAACAATTGTAGTATATAAGAATGTTTTTATTAAAAAGATCCTTATTTCTGATAGCCACATGCAAGTTTAACAACTCAACACATGTGTTTACCTGTGACCTTAGGTGAGTTAGAAATCTGTGTCTCATGTCCCTTCTGCCTCCCTGCTCTCTGCCCCACTATATAACAGGCTGTGCACCTTCAATGTCACGATTAAAACTTAAACTGGATGATTTTGTTGATATAGATGGCATTTTTCTTTTTTATTAAATGAACCCAGAATGTAAAAGGAGAAAGCCCTGGTTAAACCAACATGGTAGCATCATCTACACAGAACTTAAGGCTGCCTGGATGCATTGTTCCTCTGAACATCTGTCCATGATTGATTTGTAGATTAGAAAATAAAGCCTGTGTCTCCCCTTCGTTCATTATAGCCAATAAGGGTGGATGGGAATAAATAATCATAACATTATCTCTCTGCATTACACCATTATTCCATTATCCAACTTGGCATGCCCCTGGAACCAATTAACAGTAAATTATTTATATTAACAGCTGTTGTGAAGTATATTCCAGCTGTTGCTCCATGAAGCACATCTTGCAGTTTTTAAATTTTGCCCAAGGCCCATGTAAAGAAACCAAATCGTCACATGAAAGGGTTTTTTTTAAATCCCATCTTCAAATATAAAGAAATACGCCCACACAGAGTCTGTCCCCACGGAGGGACAAAACTCCAATCCTTGCTGCCTGGCCTGCTGTGAGCTTGCAGGATGGGACTCTCGCTCATGTATTCTGTGTGAGATCTAACGTGGAAGCAGGAGCAATGGTTTCCGCCCACCCCCAATCCAGGGCCTTTCAGGTGTGGTCATAACACTGAGATTTGTCATGTAGAGTAGGAGAGATCACAGGGTGATGCTCTCAAGATGCCACCCCTGCTTCCTGTGTAAAATGCTGCTTCAAACAAGACACTTTCATGTAAATCAAAGCAAAATTTACAAGGAAGTCAAAATGACGACAACTTCCAAGAGAAATAAATTGAGATCCTTTGGGTTTGTCTTTTATCTCCTTACCACATCAAAACATACCAATTCAGTATCTCATGCCCTCGATACGCTCTCTTGCATTCAAAAGAGAAAAGCTCGGTCGTGGAGAAGCCGAGTTGGAACAATATGTTCAGGAACTGGTAGCAGATTGACAAAATTCAGATGGAAGTTTCCATTTTAGCGGGAGCCTTTTGGGAAAGTAAGGGGGGCTCTGCAGGGAGAATTTTAGGAACTTTCACAAAAATGGCATGGAGAGATGAGTCTGGATGGTGGTGTGTTTCCCGACAGCGTCAGTAAAGTGGAGCCATCTTAAGTTCTTTATCCAAATAGTTGTGTTCCATCTTTTCTTTGGTAACATCTCAGGAAATGTAAGCTCATGTGCCCTCCAAATGTCAGAATCTTTTTAAGCCCACCAAATGTTTTCTTTACAAAGACATTCATGCTTTCTTTATCCTGTGTTCACTGGAAAAGTAGGGAAGTGAGGCAGGGTGCAGTGGCTCACACCTGTAATCCTAGCCCTCTGGGAGGCCAGATGCAGGTGGATCACTTACGCTAGGAGTTCAAGACCAGCCCGAGCAAGAATGAGACCTTGTTTCTACGAAAAATAGAAAAAATATTTAAAAAATTAGAGTGTTGTGTTGGGAGCCTGCAGTCTCAGCTACTTGGGAGGCTGAGGCAGGAGATTGCTTGAGCCCAGGAGTTTGAGGTTGCTGTGACCTTGACTGATGCCACCATACTCTAGCCAGGAAGACAGAGGGAGACACTGTCTCAAAAAACAAACAAAAAAAGCTAGAGAAGCACGTACTGATAATACTTCTTTCATTTCTATGGATGGTTCCAGCTCTGAGAACAAATGCATATTTGCCTGAGAAGTAAGAATAATCCTCCACCTTCAACCACACCCACACAAGTACCTGCACACTACTTCACAGGGAGCCAAATGTGAGGCTGCAGAGAACTTTTAAACAGCTGAAACTTCAGCATAAAATAGTGAAGCTCCTAAATGCTTTCACAGTTAAACTCTGTGTGGGCAGGTGAAGCTCTTGAGTTGCCTTCTACATTGAGCTGTGGCATTGTAGAGCTAGAGACACACAGGCACAGAGAGAAATATTTCCAGGGTGAATATTATGTGCACTTCAGCACCAGTGTAACCACCTGTGAATAATAGTTACTGAAATTTCTGATAGAAGGAGGAATAACATTTTTATATCAACGGTGGTGTTAAAACCGTGGCCAATGCACTGGTCATTCCACAATGAAATTTGGTAACAAGAGTGGAGTCATAAGACAGAAAAATTGCACCCCAAACCACTGCAAAATATTGAGCCTGTTTTCTCCTGGCTGTCCCAAAGTTAAATATTCACTTAGCAAATATTTATCCAGAATCTGCAATGCTCAGGATTAGTCACATGTTTTAGGTGACGTAGACATATGTGCATCAGAACCATAAACAGCTCAGTGAGGGATTCTGACTTCATGCCATCTTTATTTGTATTAATGTGATGTTTCCCTTTTCATTTTAAAACTTTTTATATCACAATATTAAGGGGGTACAAACATTTTGAGTGGCATGGATTGCTTCCATAACGCTTTTGGCACAGCTGCAAGTGTGCCCCTCACCCAGATGGCTCTCACTGTGCACGCTGGGTGAGTGTTCGCCATACTGTCATTCTTAGAACCAAATATCTGTGTTGTTTTCTGCAGCTAAGCCCCACCCTCTGTCCATCTTTGGGCATGAGCCCTTGCCTGCCCTCTCAGCTTCAGTAGGATCACTGTCCTTCAAAGTCTCTTATCTCTCTGTCCACATCCGACCCTCAGTCTGAACATGAAGGTTCTAATCTCCTGCAGGAACTTATCAGACAGGCAGCTTTGCCTCTTCTTCCTGGGATTTTCTCCATCCCTGATCTCCGGTCCCTTCTTCCCTAACGCAGTTCCTTCCACCATCAGCCAACACAAGCAAGACAAAAAAAAAAAAAAAATGCTTAAACAACTCTATTTTATTCCAATGTGTGGCAAGCAGTCACTTCTTACCATCCATTTCTTGGCATAAGTCCTACTTGGAATTCTGACCAAAGCAAAGCCTGACACAAGATGGTAAGGGCAGGTGTATGTGTGAAGGTCGATCCCGAAATCACGGTGACGGAATGTGAGGTAGGGGGAAAAGAAAGCCAATAAAAGCATGTGTCAGTGAGTGGCTGCCCCTTTTGGTTACGGGTTCCTCATTTTCCCTGGGAACTTTCTAAGGAAGCATGTGCTATGCGCCTCAGAAGAGACGAGCTCTGGGCAGGGATACTGGGCAACTCGTCTATAACCCCTGCCTCCCTTTGGTGGAGGGCTGCTCTCAGAAGGAGGCCTCGGGTGCCTGTCATCAGGCTGAGCACCTTCTGCAAGCCTGGAGACAGCCCTCACACAGAGAGGCAGAGGAACCCCAGAACCCTTCGGGGTGCACACACACTGCCCTCAGAGCATCACATGGATTCAGCTGTGGGCAGACAGTTGTGGGGTCAGCTACCAACAGAACCTTCTTCCTCACATCTCACACCCACCAGGAACCCTCTTCCCTCACATCTGAAAAGGCTTTTACTTCAGTTTCAGGTCTCTGCTCCAGTGTCCCCTCTCAGGGGCATCTTCTCTGACCATTCTACCAAAAATTATATGCCTTTGTCCCCAGAAGAACTTCCTATGATTTCTGCTTGTTAGTTCTGAAACCCAGCACACTACAGATTCCGTCTGTGTATGTGAGAGACAGAGATAGTGGTTCTCTTTCCTTTTTTATCACTGTTAGCTCCAGGGGGGCAGGGACACAGTGGACAAGGTCCCTGTCCTTTTAGGGTTTCTATTCTAGGGAGTTGGGAATGGGTGAACATACACACTGAAGAAGCAAATCATATATTTCATACATTTTATATACATATGTGTCATATACACACACCTCTGTATGTTGACCATCCATGGGACTGTAACAAACTGGTCAACATAAGGAGGTGGTCAACATAAGGAAGTAGGCCTACTGTACTGATATGTACAAGTGGAGCATGTCTGGTCTATGAAAATCAGGTCAACTGAAGGAGGTGGTCACTGTGGGGTGGGGGTCAGCTATGGAGGTTCTTCTGTATGTGTGGTATACGTGTGTGTGTGTGTGTGTTTGTGTGTGCATCCAAAAAGTATTCAGCCATGTGATATGAAAAATAGAGACACACATGGCTGGATAGTTTTTGGTGAATTAGTCCTGGTGAATTAAAACTGGGCAGCAACAGTTGGGTACAGGGTGAAAATTGGTCAGAATCTATGTATCTTTCAAGAAGATAGCAAATGGATTTCCTGATTACTTGGTATGAGGGAAAGGAATTAGTCTGAAGTGAGTTAGAGGCTTTGGCCTTGTAGACCTGGAAATATAAGATGCCATCAATTGAGACAGGATCGGCTGCCTAGGACCTCAGGTATCTGACTATGGCATGGAGTAGGCAGAGGCCAGATCTGGCAACTGTGCCTTTGAGGGGAACCTTGGTGGCCTGTGGCCCAGGAGCACCGTGGACTAGCTCTTGGCATGGGTGTTGGTATATGGGTGCAGACACCTTCAGGAGGGAAGATACTGGGGCTGCCCCTGGTACCCTCTGAAGTAGCAGACTTGATGGGACCTAGTACCAAAGCACAGTGGTCTTTGAGGAGTGACAGACACTCAAGTTTCCTTGGACAGCTCCGTGCCACAAAAACCAAGGGGTCCATCCACCGAGCATCTGCTGAAATCCCAAAGTTTGATAATGCCATGTGGTGTAACAGCAATGAGTGGCTAGTTGCATCTCAACTTATAAACTTTATATAGGCTTTAAGTCCCCCTTCACATATAATAAGATACCCCAACCATCAAAAGTAGAAACTAGCAAATCATTCACATCCCCACATCTCCATGTCCATGTCATCACCCAATTCCACGCCATTATTTTCCCTTTACTGGACATAAGAATTCCCTGACCAGTTTTCAGGATTCCCTTCTTGCCATATGCCAGAAATATATTTTAAATACTAAATTGTATCATGACATATCTTATTGAAAGCTTTCAATTCCACCTCATTACATCTGGAATTAAAAGTACACATATATTTCAAGAGTGGTTGATGGGGTCCAAGCCCAGCTCACACGTGCCCCTTCCTCTCTGCCTATGCCCCCTTTTCTTCCTCCCTGGGAAGCTCCTGGTTAACTGTAGTGTTAACTGGATGCAGAGTGACTTTTATCATTTAAGATAAAGCCAAAATCATACCTGAGCACCCAGAGGTAAATGACTGATCGACTTAGGTGAGCAACATTGAGTAGAAAGCAATATTTGAATAGAAAGTTTAGTTTTGGCCATTTCAAAAGATGTGTGTGAGTCATGGGTAGGAGGGCGATGGCAGCTGCCAGCGCACACAGCACCAAGAGCCACCGAGCTATAACACTTGTAAGCAATTCATCAATCTTGGCAGCAAGACTTTGATGTTGATTAAGTAGGTGAGCACAGGGGGAAGGAGAAAAGATGCTCTTGCCACGTTGCCTTGGCACTCGTCTTTTCTCCAGACAGCAGGGCAAGGGAGCATCTACTTCCAAGACATGAATTATGAACAGATTGAAGAAACTCACTTTGTGGGACAATTCTCTTCTTCCACTCCCCCTGTGCTATGCAGCCCAATATACGATCTGTTTAATAAGCCACAAATAAACTCTTCCTGACAGGAAGGACCAGATACAGGGCCCACAGTGACCCACACCGTGTCCAGGATCAGTCCCCAACACAGGGTTTGTCGACTTGAGAAACCCTAAATGACGCCCAGCACTTGCTTCATGCTTTCTGCTTCCATCCTCTTCCAAAGCCTGCACTGAAAGAAGCTCTTTGGATAAATTGGGATGCATATATTTTCCATTATTTAGTCAATTGACAACAATTTATCAAATATATATTATTTTGTTAGCTAATAGACACTAGGAATAAAGAAAATGTAGGACCTGCCTTCATGGAATGTAATTCTCATGAGGAACATATGGAGAAAATGAGTATTTATAGCATTTTCATTACAACTCTTTAAAATAGAATATAGAAAAATTAAGAATGGAAGAGATAAGGATCTGAGTGTGCCTATCCCATCAAGAAAGGGAACATGCCTTGTTTCAGGCCAGGGGCCATCATACCTATCATTGTAGTTTTCCTGGTCTGGGGTACCTAACACTGAGAGCCCCAATTTAAGCCTTGTGCAAGGTATGTATATACCCAAAACATGTGTAACCCCTTCATAGCTTGAAACTAAAAAAGTCTTATTTAAATGCTTCTATTTATTTGGGTGAGGAGTACTTTCCTCACCCCATAGAAGAAATGAAACTAGTTCATGGAGAAGGGATGGTTTCTGCCTGGGAATAGTTGGACACAGCATTGGAAGGAGGCTGCAGGTGACGTACGGGTTGGATTTAATATGAGATCCTGAGAATCAACCATTCTTCCCTCAATAAATGTTTCCCCACTGGGCAGGGAGAGAAGAGGAATGAGGTGAGATCTAAGCCAAACACTTCTACATGGTATCATATCAATGTCAAATGCATTCATTATTAATAAGAGTATTCTATCAATGTTGGGCTTCCTGGATTTGAAAATCATGTGGTTAGAAGAAGTGTATACTTTCACTTTTTACTTAGAAAAACACAATGGAGTATGTACAGCATGAGGTGCAATGTCTTATGCAACTTACTGTCAATGGTTCATTAAAAATTGTACGTGCCTGTCTTCATGGGAAGGGGAAACTAATAATACAAATACAGCAAAATGTTACCGATTGATATATGTGAGTAAAGGCTATGCAGCAGTTCTTTGGACAGTTCTTCCAACTCTATGCAAGTTTCAGATTGTGTTATAACTTCAAATGAGCTTAATGCTCTAGATTTTAAAATCCTATCATCATTAAATTGGATTACTCTATATTTTTTAAAGAGATAAGGTAGACTAAAGTCTTTGAGACAAAGGCCAATAGAAATTAAGCTGTTTTACTCAAAGATCTGTTAGTTTCTCTCTCAATCCAGGGACCTCACACAGAATCTTTTCTGCCAGAAACAACCTTACCTCCTTGACCCATTTATAACCTAGCTACAAACTTCTAATTCTTCATGTTTTAACTCATTATGTTTTACACAACTTCTTGTTCTCAAATTCACAATTTAAAGCAGGATATCCCTTTAATTCTCTAGTAAGATCACGTGCCTTCCCATTATAGCTCGGTACAACTTGCCATTAAATATTTAAACCATGAAGGATTATTTCCTACTCACACTGCATGTCCATGATGAGTCAGCCATGGATCTTCTCCATAATTCATTTTTTTCTGGGAAAATACATTAGCCTCTCTCAAGCATGTTGGTCATTGTTGTGGAAAATGAACAATAGCATGTGATGAATTGTGTTAGATCTTAAAGCTCCTTGGAAGGGACATACCTTATGGCTGCTCTCATTTGTTTGGCCCAGGTGAGAAATGTAGCCACTCTTAAAGTTAAGAAGTTGGAGATGTTGACTCTTCCCTCAAGGATGGGAAATATAACAAATACTGATAAAGAAAAAAGTACAATGACTAAAATCTCAACTTTCTGATTTTTCAAAAATCAGCACAAACTGTGCATATATTAAGAGTAAATCCAAATAAAGTTGAAAATTTAAAAGAAATTGTAACTGGCCAGGTGTGGTAGCTCATTCCTGTAATCTGAGCACTCTGGGAGGCCAAGGTGGCTAGATAGCTTGAGCTCACTGGTTGAAGACCAACCTGAGCAAAAGCAAGACCCCATCTCTACTAAAAATAGAAAAACTGAGAGGGCTGCACCTATGGCTCAAAAGAGTAGGGCACTGGCCCCATATACCAGAGGTGGTGGGTTCAAACCCAGCCCCAGCCAAAAACTGTGAAAAAAAAAATAGAAAAACTGAGGAAAGAGGATGGCTTGACCCCAAGAGTTGGAGGTTGCTATGAGCTATGACATCCCATCACTCTACCTAGGGAGACAACTTGAGACTCTGTCTCCAAAAAAAGGGGGGGGGGTAACCTAAGCTATAGCTCTTTGATGGGAGCATGGTGGTTCTAGATTGATTTTTATATTCCTGATTCAAAGCATAGCACATAGCACAGAATAGAAGCCAGAAATGCTTGTTAAAGGACTGAAAGGTTGACAAGCTCAGATTTATGTGATTGGAAAGACTTCTGCCACATTGTTTTTAGCTAAAACACACTTCTTTTCTCAATGAAAGATTTGTGTGTACAAAGCAATTTTCCATAACTGAAATGTTTGTAGAATATCACACGACTTATCATTCTTCTTTCACCTGATACAGAAAGAGTAAGCAGCTCCTGTACTCCTGAGATAAATAAAACTCAACAGAGATGGTGAAATCAGGCAATCTGCCTCAGCTGCTCACCTGTAATGCCACGGTGAGCACTGAGGCCAAGGCTCTCTCATTCCTACCCCTGCGGTGTGCAGGACGCTGAAGCTGTCCACGGTCTTTGTTTGTGTTCTTTTCATCACAGATGCTTCACAATTACTCAGGTATGACAGTCTCGTCTGATGATAAATAGTCCTTCAGTTGATGTCAAGCAAATCTGGACCTCTTCTTTACTCTGGAGAAGAAATGAAATAAAAGTGGAAGAAAATGGTAGCACAGGGAGGAATCTGCATATTTAAATGCAGAAGTCAAGAGTTTGAGAGTTGCATGAAAATATAATAAGAAAAGAGGATTCTTTGTTCCATCTAAGCTAAGATGTCTTTAGATGAATCTTTAGAGCATGACATCACCATTGGATGCTGATGAATTTCAGCTGCTTAATTTGTCCTCACCCATGACAAGCACCGTGCAAGGCCTGGATTGGGTGCTCTTTTCTGAGCTGCAACCAACTCCCTTTCACAATTCCAGGAAAAACATCAATGGCATCATTTCACGGCTGGATTTTTTCCAGTGATGATGAATTTGAAATCTGCAAGTTATTGAATTGGAAGTGTTAGCCACATTTATCTAGATGTTAAAGGGACCAGAAGCAGTGGACATTTTACCATGAAATAGAGATCTGTATGACCTCAAGTTCAGTTTAAGAAGCAATGTCTACATAATCACATAAGCAGAAAACTGTGCTGTCCCCTCTCAGACAACAAGGTGCTGTTGGTAAGCCCTCAGCCTCCTCTGCACCCCAATGCTACTGTAGTCACCTCTCATCAGCCTGCCATAAGAGGCACCTGCTTGCCTTCCTGGATGCTCATTTTGCCATCTTCCCATGCCCCCAGACATGAGCCAGAAAGATGTGTCTAGGATACTGAACTAATCATATCACATCCTGAACTTTTGCCATGTAACCCCTTCTCAGTTTTCACAGTACTTCCAAATCTCTGACTGTCTCTGAAACCCAGCTGGCCACATCCCGCATCCTGGCAAGGAGAAGATCTGTTGTTCTCACATACACAGTGTCAGCTGCTTTCCTCAGCCTTCCACTCTAGCTTTGGTTCTTCTGGAAGCCAACCCTGAGACATAGTTTTAAATAAAGAGGGTTTATCTGAGAAGTTCAAGGAAGGCTGGATGAGAAGTAGAAATTGGTAGAATGAAGGAGAGGTGCCAAAGGGTGCTCTCTCCAGACAGTAACCAGTGATCACCAGATCCTCACAGAGTGGTAAAATTGTGGGAAACAGCACAGCACATGTGTCTTAGAATTGTCCCACCTGGGACATTAGGAAAGCTGGAGTCCTGACGCTCCACCTGCTAAGAGTCATCACTCTGCAGTTGGACAGTAGGTTGTTTACAGTTGTGGTAGGATAGAAAACCCTTAGGCATAGAAATGCACATTTAAGAATTGCAAGTCCAGGGTAGAATAGGACATTTGCATGAAAAGTTACAGAAGCTACGGAGTGGGCAGACCACTGAGAATGTCCAACATACATTTCATTTCTAAAAGTTTCAGAATGTTTTGGGTATACAGACATTTTATTTATATAAGTTGATTTTGTACAATTTGAGTCAAAGATATAAGTGTGCCATGCTATACATCTGAAAAATAGCTATTAACCAGAATCTACAAAGAATTCAAGCAAATCAGCAAAAAAAAAAAAAAAAAAAGAATCAAGCAATCCATTTAGCAAATGGGCCAAAGACATGAACAGAAACCTTTCCAAAAAAAGACAGATTAAAGGCCAACAAACATGAAAAATGCTGAACATATCTAACCAGGGAGATGCAAATCAAAGCCATATTGAGATATCACCAAACTCTACTGATACACCTCTTATCCCCTTTGCCTAAAGATCTAACTTGGCTTTCTTTGCCTGGACTATTTCTCACTGTCTTTTATGCCTCCATTTGTAATATTAACTACTGAGGAAAAACTTGTCTGATATTCAAACACCTGGAGTTCACTGCTCCTGCTGTGGTGACCCACAAACTTCTCTCTCTCTCATCATGGCAATAATTGTACTCTGTTATGATTATCTGTGTATATAGCTGCCTCCCCACCCACCCACCCCAGCCTACATACTGGCTGGGATCTCAGACTGCTGGATTAGCACATACAAATACAGCACACCCAGGTAAATTTTAAACAAGTAATGAGTATATTTATAGTCTAAGCACACCTTATGCATAGCATATTCTACATATGTTGTATCTGTTGAGAATCTTATGGTATCTGACACAGAGCAGGTGCTCATTTTGATGAATGCATAAACGCAATATTTCAAACAGAATTTAGTCACTGTAATAGAGGGCTGATTCACTTCTGATTTTGCAGCAAAATGTTAACCTTGCAGTGTGAAACCTGCACAATCTTTTTCTCCCCCTCAGAGTGAGAAGACATTTAAGGTGCACTAACTTCAGAAAACACATGGGTGACCTGTCAGGTGCTATAGTCATTTTCTAGGGCATTAAAATGGAATCTTTAGAGCAGGCAAGGCAATGAGGCTGTGATAAGCTTGTGGGTGACTAATCTGATATCTAAACATCCACGTGTTTCAGGGCTCTTTGTATCACATCATTCATGGAAATGCCTATGTTGCTAAATTTAATAGAATGCAACAATTGCCAGTAATCTCACAATGATTACTTCCTTCCTCACGTGGTTGGCTAAAAAGTTTTCTTGTACATCTGTCAAAAATAAGTGATTCATTTTATTCGGAGAAAGTTCATGAGATTATCTAGTGATTTTGACATAATATAATACAGGCCCCAGAGTCAGAGTAAATTAGGCAGACAAGCACAGATAATGTAAAACCAAAAACAGTATTAAGACTCAATTATCTGTTTCCACCTCCTATTTCTTTGCTTGGGAAATTTCACTTGATCCCCAGGTCTGAATCTGTGGTATTCATCTCATGATTTCCCAGTCTGTCACACAGACATTCCATGCCAGCATTGCTTACCCACTTGACTTTAAAACTGTGCAGACAACCTAAATTCACAAACTGCTACTCACCTAGAGTCAGGTTTTTAAAAATAAATTTTATTTATTTTTATTCGCCATTTCTGTGTTTATGAGTAGGAGTTATTATTTAGAGCAGCTTTTGGTTGCCAGTAAAATTGAACAGGAGGTACAGAGAGTTCCCACCCCGCTCCCCCCACATACACAGCTGCCCCCATTATCAGCCTCTCTCCCCAGAGTGGCACCTACCTTGACGTGTCGTTATCACCTGAAGTTCATAGTTTCATTAGGGCTCCCTCTTAGTGTTGTACATTCTGTGGGTTTGGGCACATGTATGATGACATAGGCCCAACATGTATGGCACAGAAGAGGTTCACTGCCCTAAAATTCCTCTGTCCTTTGTCCATTTGGTCTCTTTAATAGTTTTTGCTGCATCAAAATATAGATAAGGTGGGGACAATGCTTCCTCATTTTAGAAGAAAATCCTGAGACCTGACCTGAAATCTTATCATTTTTAAATCTCAACTAGTCTCTTGACCCCCCATCTATGTAGGCAAAAGTCCCCATCACATCCTCCAGGGCCCCCAGCTCCGCTCAAGTTCCCCTTCCTCAGGCCAGTGCTCTCTGGCCAGTTCAGACGTCAAGGGTCCCTCCTTCCCTCTGTGTTCTAAACTACTCCATATGCTGGTCTGGAGAAATTTGTCCGAGTCTCATCACCAGTAATGATGGCCTATCCATGTCATTCATTGTGTGGACACTATACATATATTTTATTAAATCACAGCTGTACATTAATATAATTATAGGGTACAATGTGCTGGTTTTTATATACAATTTGAAATAATTTAATGAAGCTGGTTAACATCGTATTTTCTTAGTTATTGTGTTAAGACATTTATATTCTACACTTAGTAGATTTAATATGTACCCTTGCAAAATGTACCATAGATGTGGTCCCACCAGTTACCCTCCCTCCACCCATCTACCCTTCTCCCTTCCTTTCCCCCTCCTCTTTCCTCTTCATCTTGGGCTGTAGTTGGGTTATAGCTTTCATATGGAAGTGTGGGTGCTTATAAATTGGTTTCATAGTAAGGCTGAGTACTTTTTCTTCCATTCTTTTTTTTTTTTCTTCTATTCTTGATATACTTTGCTAAGAAGAATATGTTCCAGCTCCATCCATGTAAACATAAAAGAGGTAAAGTCTCCATTTTTTTTAAGGCTTCATAACATTCCATAGGGTACATACACCACAATTTATTAATCCATCCATGGGTCGATGGGCACTTGGGCTTCTTCCATATACTTAAAATTGATTTTGTGTATATTTCAGAAGTTTATGGTTACTTAAAAATAATATCTACACAAGGAGCCTTGTCTATCAAACCAAACTGAATCAATGGAAAAGATAATTATCAGGGGTATTCATGTCAAGCCCTGGGCTAAGGGTTTTACATGGTTTTTATTTGGTCTAACCTCATTATAGTCCCATGAGAAGGTACCATTATAATGGGAAAACTAAGTCCCAGGGAGGATAAATCTCAAGTGACTACACACATAGTAAATATCAGTAAAAATATATTAGATTTAAACTGAGATTGTTGGGAATTCTAGAAAATTTTCTTAATAAGCATCTGGGTGAAAGAAGATAACCTGTGAAGTGTTGAAGCTTTTCCTTGTCTATAAAGCTCTAAAACCCTAACTGAGACCCAGAAGTTAGAAAAGAAAAAAGGTTTTCAGGGAGCTTTCCTCATGCATATTTAAGCTGATTATTGGGTGTGTCAGTGACGTTGTCTTTCACTGGAGACATCTTTCACTTTTTTCAGATAGTTGTTAAGTACCTTCTTTTATCCATTTTACTGAAAAAAACTCTGTGGTACAATTCTGGCTTTCAATAGGAAAATAATATACAACCTCCACATTGACCACCTCCCTATACTGACCATCCCATAAGTTGACCTAATTTTCATAGACTGGGCATGCTCCATATATAGGTAACAGTACAGTAGGCCTCGTTCCTATGTGTCAACCAGTTTGTTACAGTCCCTTGGGTGGTCAACTTACAGAGGTTCTACTGTACTTATTTTCCTTTACCTCCTCCAGGCCAAGCATCCCTAAGGAAATAGATGCCTGTGATTACCCTCGTAGCTCAGGAATTTCAGGATTCCTCAGTAACCTACATCCCTGTAAACACTGCATCACAAGCTGACAGCGTTAAGCCCAAACTCAATCCTTCGTGAAGGAAATCACCACATATTATGATTACATAATAATCTTACCATGTAAGTAAAACGAACACACACGTCTAAAAACACTGTTAAGCACAATTACACCAGCTTTAAATTATGATGGAGCACAGGAGACATGACGGGACTAACCTTGCCCACAAAAAGCTTTGCCTGTGCAACTCACAGGAAACATCTTCACCTGGAGACTAAGCCCTCCAGGTCACACAAGCCTCCCTGGCTCACCCGGCATTTATTGTCCTTCCTGTTACTCACTTGGCATCATTAGGCATTTGAATTGGGGATGCCTGAGGCTTTTGTGAGAATTGTATATTTTTCTGTCTCTCTATATTTATAGAGATGGTGATAACTGATTATTACAATCTTTCCAATCTGAGGGTTGAATATATAAATACCCTTCCAGAACAGACAGATATAAGGAAAGGCAACCCTCATTTGATGCTCTCTATAACCAACTGAGAAACTCATTCTTTGAAGATTCACAGAAGACTGTGCCCTTTGCTGAGCTCGGCCACTGAATAAATCCTGACAGGAGGCTGACATCTGGCGGGAGATGCACCATCCTTGGGAAGGACACATGCACTGAACTCCAGCCCACCATCTGCCCAGGGCAGAAGCGCCTACAGGCTCCACCTGTGAGTCATTTATAATAACAGTAAGAAGGTGAACCGCACAGTAAACCAGTGATTTTTAACCCCTGTGCCACGGCACTCTGGTGTGCTGTGAAAATCTTTAAAGATTGCTAATTAAATTATTTTCAAAAGAAATTCAAAGCACAGAAAGTATATTCTTTTTTGAACTCTTCTTTTTTGATTAACATAATTTAGGCATTCTGTGGAAAGCTTAACTATAAGTTCAAGTGTACTGTGAGACAAAAAAGGTTGAAAACACTGCACTAGACAATGACACGTGTGATATATGGGGCACCACAAACAGAAATTTTACTGGGTCCAAATACAAGAAACATTTCACAGGAAGAACAAGAACAAACACAAAATGCACCATTAATAGTCTTCTCTGTACAGCCACTTAGTACATACAAATATTTACAAATGTGTCCCAGTTTCTGAGTAAAAGAGAAAGTTCTTAAGAATCAGAATCAAAATGGAAATGAGATCAGACTTAGTTCATTTGATGAATCCTGGCTCTGTTCCTGGTTCAGGGAAGCAATGGACTTAACTGAAGTCTAGCATAAGTCTACTAAAATTTGCCAGGTGTGGTGGCTCACACCTGTAATCACAGCACTCTGGGAGGCCAAGGTAGGTGGATTTCCTAGGCTCATGAGTTCAAGACCAGCCTGAGAAAGAGCGAGACCCCGTCTTTAAAAATAGCTGAGCATTGTGGCAGATGCCTGTAGTCCCAGCTACTTGGGAGGCTGAAGCAAGAGAATCGCTTGAGCCCAAGAGTATGAGGTTGCTGTGAGCTGTGATGCCACAACACTCTACTGAGGATGACAAAGTAAGACTCTGTCTCAAAAAAAGGAGTCTACTAAAATTAATATTCCCACATAGTAATGATTATTAATATCAATGAATATTATTAATAAATTAGATTTTTGTAACTCAGTGATGATGTAGGAAACCATTTTTTCCCCTACTGAGGATAATTAGCCATGAAGGGAATAGTTATAAACCTCATGAGTAAAAATCAAATTAAATAATTGTGTAGAATTTTCGTTGTGTAGAGTTTTTATGCTTAGAGAAGTATAACTACTCATTAGTTTTCATAATTGAGAATAAGAAACCTGAAACTGTTTGATTATATAATGATAAATTATAAAGGTTACATTTAATCTTTTATTTCAATTTTACATTGGGGAATTATGAAGAAAATGAGGAGAAAGGGCACAGAGACTCAGGAAATCAGGATGTGGTTTACAAGGCAGCTGGGAATCTGGAGATTCGAGTCTGACTTGTCTGGGATCCAACACAAGAAATCTTTCTGGAGTCCTCTCTGCTGCCTCACAAGAGTTTTAAGCTGAGTTGTTTCTTTGGTATCATCCAGATATATCTGTGCATTGGAACCAGAAAGGGGAGAGAGAGTAATGACCCTCTTTCAATGCTCAGTATAAGTAGAAAGGAAATAAACTATAGAAAACTTAAACACCACAATTAAACTGGACTAAAATAACATCTATAGAACCCTCCACCCAATAACGGAAGAATATATATTCTTCTCAAGCACTCATGTGACATTTGCCAATATAGAACAATAATAAAGTTTCTAGAAATTTAAAAGGATTCAAATGATATAAATTATATTCCGTATCCAACATGAAAATAAATCAGAAAACAGTAACAGAAAAGACCTATGAAAAACTCCCAGCTATTTGGAAATGAAATAACCAATTCTAAAGAAGAACTGAAATCAGAAACTAAAAGTGTTTTGCATTGAATAAAAATAAAATGCAACATATCAAAGTTTGTGTGACACTGCTAAAATAATCCCAGAAAAAAGATTATTGCAATAAATGCCTATTTTAGGAAAGAAGAAAGGTCTCGAATCAGCGATCTTGATTTTCACCTTCGGGGGAAAAAAAAAGAAGACAAGAAAAAAGACATAAGAGCAACTAAAACTCAAAGTGGAAGAAAATAAATAATAAAAATAAGAATGAAAACAAATACAATTGAAAAGAAAAGCAATAGAGAAAAACTAATGAAACAAAAACTAGTTCTTGGAGAAGGTAAAGTTGAACCCCCTCAGTCAGACTTATTAGGAAAAGAAAGAGGGAAGATAGAAATTGCCAACGTGAAGAATTAGAGTGGTGCTCTCACTAGAGATCCCAAAGATAGTATAATACCTTATTATATGACTATTTGGTTTGTGTCTGTCTTCCCCAGAGTGTACGATCAGGGAGTCAGGGACAAGTTTGGTTGTTCAACGCTATACCCTGGGGACTCATTGCATACAATAAAGTGGGTTTAATTAATTCACGAGCATCATATCACATGTGAGCACATTTCACTTTTAATATTACCCTTAAACATGCAGCAGCCTAAATTTATACTTAACCAGGTTTTGTGACTTACATTAAAAATATTTAAAAACACACAAAAGTAAATAATCCCTGCTTGTATGCAATATCTAAGGAGATGCGTGTGTGCTCTAGAATATGTCACAACATGTTCTAGAAGAATAATGAGAAGCAAGTCATTTTTCTAATTTTATACATATACAGTATGCACATATGTATTTTCTAATTAGGTGTATGTGCACACACACCGTACATCTCTGCATTTATATATATGCCACGTATATATGAAAGAAAGATAAAAGACATTTTTGCAACTTGCCTTTGGAGATGGATTATATTAACTAGAAAGCCAAAGAGGTCATGTAAGACCATGCAACCACCTGATGTATGCCTTCATTTTGAAGATTACCCATCAATGTTTTTTATCTTGTCTCATCTTGTTGACTTATAGTTGTGGTCCTAGCCAATATTTATTTTAAATGAAATATTTATCCCTCACAAAATCAATCTTAGCGTGTACCAAGTACATATTCAATTTTATAAGCATCCATTGGTACCTGGGGATGCATTACCATGGTACAAGTGTTGATGTCCAAATCTGCTTGGGAAACATAGTCACTATCTATCAATCAATCATTGTGAGTTAACACTCAATGGCAACCAAAGGACCTGCAATGTGATTTTTATAGAGCAATTAAATGAGAATGAGAGAAATATCTCTTTAACCTAGGTCATTTACATTTTTATATAATTAAAGACTATAAACACTAAATTAACCAGCAAGTTTTAATGGTGTGGAATTTTTTAAAAATTTCACTTCCTCTCATAAACAATTCCTAGTAACACAGCAAGAGTCAGACAAAGCTTGAACTTCTGGTCTGATGATTTTTATACCTGCACGATGATCTCAGTATAGAGAAAATAGTTTTATAGGATCAATTTTATTCAAATGTGGAGCTTCAGTAAGGCCTCATGTTGTAATCACCAGTATAAAGACTTTACTACAACGTTTCTACTGTATTTTCAAAAAGATCAGCAATTGACAAACTGTGTTCCCTGGACACAGAAATGAGTCTATCTCTGGGAGGAAAGTGACCCTGTGGCAACTGGATTAAACTGGTCTCCACGGGCCCCTTGGGCTGGAAATGTGGCTGCCCAACAACATTGGGTTTGATAAACTGGGATCAAAACAGCTGCTGGGTGTTGGCCACAGGAGGATAACAGCTTTGAGTGATTTTAAGCAGAATTTAGTTCCTATTGGGTAGGAGATGATGAAGGGTTTTTGTTTTTTGTTTGTTTTAAGACAGAGTCTCCCTGTCACCCTCAGTAGAGTTCTGAGGCATCACAGCTCACAGCAACCTCATACTCTTAGGCTCAAGTGATTTTCTTGCCTCAGCCTCTGAATTAGCTGGGACTACAGGCACCTGCCTCAACACCCAGCTATTTTTAGAGATAAGGTCTCATTGTGGCTCAGGCTGGTCTTGAACTCATGAGGTCGGGCAATCTACCCACCTGGTCCTCACAGAGTGCTAGGATTACAGATGTGAGCCACTGCACCCGGCTCTATGAAGTATTGATTGTCAAAATGCCCTATTACTTTGCTCTCAAGATGAAAAGCAATACAGGTGAAAGCAAGCTGCTTTCTTAATCTAACTTGAGTTTTCAAAGGAGTTCCCTTTCTGATCATGTGTGACCTTAAAAAAACAAAAAAGAGCTCTTTGTATTAAACATGGCTGCCATAAAGCCACATTAGTCTATTCGCAGCCTTGAGCAAGTCTAGGATCTGGAAGCCATTTTTAGGAGAGAATTTTCCCTTATACATGATTTCATTATCACTCCTTTTGAGTTTTCCAGATCACATCTGATCATGTAATGAAGAATCGGATTTCATAGCCATTTTAAAAAAGATTGGAATGGTTCATTGTGAATGAGGGGTACAACCACAATTATAAATTTGACAATTAAGTCAAATATATCCTTAAACACAATATGCAAAACTTGTGCCTTGTGGTGGTTCTAATTTTGCCAACACTGCAGTTGTTTGTCAAGGAAGACTCAGACGTCATGTGGAATTGGTTCCTATGGAATCAAGTCTAAATGAGCTTATTTTGGTTCCATTAATAGCTGAATTGCTGATGAGAGACATCAGGAAACAATAATCAGGCTCATTCAAACATTTCTGCTGCAAATGTGAAGCCACACGGCATGATTCATGTATCTGCAACTTTTAAGGGAATAAAAAGTATGATGTCATGTGAAGCATGAGTCAAAGAGGAAGAATGGTAATTAACTCAAACTAATCACTGCAGTGAAGAATGGCTTTGCCACCGGTCTTAGTTCCCACAAGCCAGAAGTTAGGGATGTGAGGAACTGCAGAGCATGGGGGCAGAATTTCAACTTCTCCTTTGCAAATTAGTGATGCCTATTCTTCTTTAGAAAAAAAAAATTTTTTTTATTAAATGATAGCTGTGTACATTAATGCAATCATGGGGTACAGTGTGGTGTTTTCATATACAATTTGAAATATTTTCATCAAACTGGCTAACATAGCCTTTATGTCATTTTCTTAGTTATTGTGTTAAGACATTTATATTCTACTTTTAGAAAGATTCACTTGTACCCTTGTGAGATAAACCATAGAGGTGACCCCTCAATCACCCTCCCTTCACCCATCCACCCCCATACCCTCCCCTTTCCTTGCCCCTCCCCATATTCTTAGGCTATAATTATGTTATAGCTTTCATATGAAAGCTATAAATTAGTTTCATAATAGGGCTGAGTACATTGGATACTTTTTCCTCCATTCTTGTGATACTTTGCTCAGAAGAACATTTTCCAGCTCCATCCATGTGAACATGAAGGAGGTAAAGGCTCCATCTTTCTTCATGGCTGCATAGTATTCCATGGTGTACATATACCACAGTTCATTGATCCATTTGTGGATCGATGGGCACTTGGGCTTCTTCCATGACCTGGCTATTATGAATTGGGCTGCAATAATCATTCTAATACAAATACAAAATTATTTATTTTACTTTAAAATATGAGTAGAGGGTCGTGCCTGGCTCAAGGAGTAGGGCACTGCAAAAAAAAGAGTATATATATTTTTTAAATAGACACACAGATTAGACAAGAAATTGAAAATCATTAAAATTCTACTATTCAGGGAAAAATGCTCATATATCAGTTTTTCTAAGAAAATATAAATGTGTGTTTTAACAATAATGGTGATCTTAATTACTACAGAGGTTATTTATAAATAGTATTTCTAAAATAAAAATTAAGTAAAAAAAATAAAGGCATGTCAAAAATACAAAATAATCACATACGCCTTCTCTGTTTTCCTGTCAATGGATCGTACTTCTGAGTTGATGTGATAATGTATATTTTGGAGACAGGTGCCTTAGCGATGAGCTCAGCCACAACCTTGTGGGTACAAGTTTATGACTCATTGCAGTGCTGATCCTCTCTAACTCAGCATCAAAAGCCAGTGTGTAATTAGTCACAGGCCAAATCAATCCCTTATAAATATGTCCCGTGGATTGAAATCGATAATCCATTAGCACAGTGGATTCTCCAGGTTCCCCTAAAATCTGGACAATGTGTTGTTTTCTAAATGTTCTCAGCTGGACACCTTTTGACCCTAAAAGCTGACCACTTACAGGTGACTGCTTTCTGCTCACATGGGCACGTGGGCTGGGCCAGGTTGATGGTAAGCAACTTTGGCAAAAGCTTCAGCAGCAAAGACTGCAACAACACTTTTTCAAAGAAATTGATTTATACTTCACAAAATCATTTCCTTTGGAAATGTGCAAGCAGGTGGCTGCAATTTATATCCATTAGGCTCTCCCCTGCTGCCTTTATTTTTTTTTATTCCTTACTGACGGCTTTTTAACAAAACTGCTAATGTGCAAGTATTTCTACTGCGGGTTTTTTAAATGTCCATTTCCTTCTTTGCCTCTATCATGAAAAGTTTTAATCAGAAATGTAAGCACTATCTATTAGAAACCCAAGGAGCAAAATAATTAATGTATTTCCTTTTTAAAGAAAAAAAAAAAAACATATGTCTAAATCAATCATTTGTAGAAAATTATGGCCAAAGACAGATTCTAATTTCACATTGTGCAGCGGTGCAATTTTTTTCCTCCCAGGCCCTGAGCTATCATTATAATCAAAATTCCTTTTTCTTGAAAAACCCAGATGAAATTTCAAAAGTTCTAAATAATCCAAGATGGAGGCAGATAGTAGCTAACACAAAAAGTTAACGAAAACTTAGATCGCACTGAGTAAGATCTCCCACGGTGTAGGAACTTTCCTCCAGCTTTCTTCTTGCAAAAAACATTGAGGGACTTATGTTGGTGTCTGCAGAAGTCATGGCAAGAGAAGAAGAGAATGAGCTGCTTTGCCTGCACATCTGTAGACTTCAGGAATCACACAGGTGGGACATATTAGTGCAGCTTATATCGTCAAGGCAGGAGCCTGTCCAAACATCTTCAGCACCCCTGTCCCACTGCCACCACCATCATCCTTCCCTTCTCACGTTTAACCTGGCTACCTGGCTGAGCCATCACATCTGTGACATAAAGACAATTCCTTAAGAGTGCCACACTGTTCTTCAACTGTTGAAGAAAAGTTTCCACCACCATCTGCAAGACTTTCTTGCTCTTGGTTTCTGATGTGAATTCTGCCACCAACTGAGTAACTTCACAGCCTTAGGAAAGCCAGCCCAGCCTTTATGGGGCTCAGTGCCTCCGTCTTTGTAATCAGGATGCTGGAATAGATGATCTCCCAGATGATGAGATGCCTGTTCATCCCTGTAATAAGGCCACACCCACATAGGAGGGTTGCTCAGCCTTAGCCCTAGTGCTGTTTGGGGCTGGACAATTCTCTACTGCAGGAGTCTGTCCTGGGCATTGTAGGATACAGCATCCCTCACCTCTACCCACTAGCTGATGGTTGTACCCTCTCCTAAGCTGTGGCAACCAAAAAGATTTCCAGACATTACAAATGTTCCCTGTGGAGCAAAATAACCTCAGGTTGCAACTCACTGCTTTAGATATCCACATTATTATTGGAGAGTTCTAACAGAAAAGCTCATGATTCCTTAACTTAAATGGTTATTTGACACTGTAAGTTGAGGTGTGGCCACTGACAAGCACAAAGGCTTTACCTGGAAGGCGTCATCTGGAAAGGGGAGTTAAGATTTACCTACTTCTATCTCCACTCCCTCCTCTCTCACCCCCAGACCTCAGGATCCATAAAACTAACAGAAGTTTTTGTTGTTGGTGGTTTTTTCTGGGGGTCCCTCAGCAGTGAAGTGAACCCCTCTGACAGGGAGTTTCATGGGAGAAACACAGAACAGAAGAAGTTTGCATTATCCCTGGTTTTAGACTTGTGCTTATACCACCACATCAAGTGAGTAAAGGCTTAATTCTTTCATTTTTGGCATATTTTTGTGTGGTTTTTTTTTAATGATTATGGGTAAATAATAGTTGTGTATCTTTATACCATACCTGTGATGTCTGGATACAGGCATATAATGTGAATTAATCAACTCAGGGTAATTTGGCCATTCATCACCTCTGAAACTGTCCTTTTATTTCTTTACTCAATTAGTCACAGTTGACCCTTCCTCTGGGAGGACCAGGAGCAGCACAGACCTTGCTCATTATTAACCCCTGTGTCCCCAGCTGGGAGAAAGAACACAGACCTGGCAACAGCAGATTCATAGTGGGATTAAATGCAACAAATAGTTTCTTCTCGGTATTTTTCTTTTTGATAAAAACGTTACTGTTGTATTCAAGAAAGAAGTTATATAAATGAACTGTTTTACTGTTGCCTGCCTTCAGTCTCTTATCTATGTTGGAGATTTTACACCTTTCATACTAAAGGGTATAGGAACAGGGTCGATAGATCTGTGAGGATCGTCTAGGGTCAGGAGAAGGTGTCTGGGCAGCTTCTGCTCCTAGTGTTACCTCCCAGGTGTTACCTTCTGAGGCCAGGGGATGAGAGAGATTTTGAGAGCAGGATTTGATCTCAGATAGTGCCAGGATTGTCCAGTAATGTCTCTCAGGGCCCCTGGAAGGATAAACACAAAATTTATACTATGAATTTTCAGCTCAGGTTTGGAATAATGTAATGACATGTATACAGGTGATAGCATGGCCATTTATAATTTTTACTTTCCAAATGATGCAGTTTGAGAAGTTCATGAAGTATTTTTTATTCTATACCAATTTTTAATGCTAAAAACAATATTATTGTAATTGTGTAGTTGTTCATATATGAAAGCCATGTTCCTAGATAACTAATCAGAAACTTAAATTTATCTATCAACCCTAAAATGAAAGTAACACAAATTTCTTCATTTTTCTTTTAAGCAATAAGTAGCCTGTCAAAAATTTAAATGTGATAAATGGCAAAGTAAATTAGATGAAGCAAAGTCACTATTACACTTTTTTTAATATTTTTAAATATAGTTGAGTGTTTATTAGAGAAGGGATTCCTATGTAGTAATTCACTTCTGCATTTAAATCATGTTAGCATCATCATTAAAATTATCCTTTTAAAGTAAGAATAGTATTGGGAAAGACAAAGGTTTTAAAAGGATAATCTGGGCGGTGCCTATGGCTCAAAGGAGTAGGGTACTGGCCCCATATGCCAGAGGTGGCAGGTTCAAACCCAGCCCTGGCCAAAAACTGCAAAAATAAAATAAAATAAAATAAAAAATAAAAGGAAAAATCCAACCTTCTGTAACTGCCTGAGCTTCCCTACTCTGGCCTTCCAGTCTTGATGCCTGACCTGTAGCACAATCACACTGATGTTCAATAGCACGAACCAGCTCCTGTTCATGTTTGCAATTCAGATGCCATAAGATCCAACACATGCAACAACTGAGAGCTGTGCCCTGGCCATGGTCCTCTTGGAAATGTCACCTTTCTTCAAGGTGCAGTGCCAGGAAGAGGAAATGACAAAGGAAGTAGTGATGGGCCACAGAATTACCTCTACAGGCCCTTCAGTCATAGTGCAGGATTCTTTCCAAAAATTTGCTGTGACCACTTTTGTCGATCATCACAATCTGAACCCTCAGAGGTATACACATGCCCTATACTTTCTGTAAATGTTAGAATGTAAAACTCACATTTTACAGATCTCTGTGGAAACATCTCCCTGGGGCTAATGTGCTACAGCCTATTTCCAAAGAACAAGACCAGTTTAAGTTATTAAAATAAAAAAAAAAAAAAACATTGAGTGAACCAAAGGAAACTGTTCAAATTTCAGCATACCCTGTCCTAGAGGGCACTGGCCCCATCCTGTGACGTTCCCCCAGATGTGTTATTTCCTGTACCAGTGCAGAAAACTCCTCCTGCCAGATGGAGCAATAGGACAGCACGGCAAGCCCTTAATTTAAAATGTGGACATTATGTTGTTATTATACTGAACAACAATAAAAATTCCTAGATTTCCTGTTAAGAGGAGAGAGAACTCTGAATTAACTTTGACAGGAGGCACAAAGTCGGATACAGATCCTTCAAAGGCCAACCGGCCCCAAGTCATCTAACAACAACTCAAACAAACTTTGATGCCATTATTTTCTAGTGGGAAATCTCCCCAAACAGCAAAGAAAATCAGTAATTTGAGGAGTTACTCAACAGAAGCTTCCATTCGCTTTTGAATATCTGAGAAAGAGATGATCTGGGCTCTCACAGGTCCTTATGACATATAAATATTTATCTATAAATATTTTAAGATACACTCCTTTCCGGGGATGTTTAATTAAAAGTATTTCATATTTCTCCTTTTTGTCTTTTGAATCATGTTTTTTGAAAACAGAAAAGAAAAACCTTATAGTTGAGATGGAATAAGATTATTAAATACTTCTATAGAAAAAGTTTAGTTTGTTTTTTAAAGTTTCAATGGTATTTCTTAAATTTGTAGAAATAAGCTTTAATTTGGCATGTAAAGTAAATTTCACATTTGTACTCAAAGAGAAAATAATTATTATATAGAAGCATAGAAATTTTGGGGCAACATGAGCTTTTTTTTTTTTTTTCTGGCTGGGGCTGGTTTTGAACCCACCACCTCTGGCATATGGAGCCAGTGCCCTACTCCTTTGAGCCACAGGCACTACTCAACATCAGCTTTTTCTGTTTGGTCTTTTTTAAGATCAGAGAACTGACACAGGAATTTGTATCTAAATATAAGTTCAGAAAGCACACATCCGCCCAATTGTTCTATTATGCAGCCTCTTTTATGTTTAGAATTTTATGCAATTTTGCATTTGAAAATAAGCATGCCTAATCATGAGGTTCAGTAAAACTCAGATGGCTTTTAAAATTTTACCACTTCTTGAATGGTCCAGTGGTGACCATGTGGATCGTATACAAAAGCAAGAGGGAAGACAAGCAGAAGCTGTTTTGAGGGTTTTTTTAAAATATGAAACTTGCCAAACTCTTTTCCAATCTACTGTACCATTTCACATGCCCACCAGCATTGCATGTATGAGCCTTTGGTTTCTCAGCATATTCGCCAGAATTTGGTGTTATGACTATTTTTCATCTGGTACCTGTGTTGTGGAACCTCACTGTAGCTTTAATTTGCTCTCCCATAATGGCTAAGGATGTTGAACAATTTTTATGTATGTAGTTGTTTTCTTGCGTCCCCTCTGGTGAAATAACTTTTTATGTCTTTTGCTCATTTTCTAAATGAATGGTTTTCTTTTTTAATTGTTGAGGGTTGATAGTTCTGTAAATAATCTAGAAACTAGAATTTTATTTCAAAATATTAAGGGGGCACACATGTTTTGGTTAAGTGAATACCTCTTACTGTCTTAAGCAATAACATTTACTTTGATGCATACACGATGTGAGCAATCTTAATGCAGCGTTTAAAAAACATTTTCTATTTGTTTCGGCTTGGAGAATATCTACAAGTGATTAATATGAAAAATAAGAATCAATATTTATCTTATTCAGCATACATGTTAGAAGGAATCACCTGTGCCCTGGTCTGTAGTTGTAATAATCACCATTGGTGACCTCTGCAATCCCCCACATTTTTATTCTCCTCTTTTCCACTGATGAAACCCCCAATTTCACCTGGCTGTGAAGAAAAAACACTGCATTTTCCTTCCTCCCTTGCAGCTAGATGTAGCTATGGGATTAAATTTTGGCTAGTGGGATAAGGATAAATGATGTGTACATATTCTGGACCATTGCTTTAAAAGAAAATGACATATTCTCTTCCTCACTGGCTTAAATATGATGTTAAGATGCATCATCTTGAAACATTTGGACGATGACCACTGGTAAACATTAAAACAGAAAGTGCCCTCACATGACCATATTAATGAATGTTTCATGTTTCCAGAGACCAAGGTAAGTGCAAATGACCACCATTCTGCATGCTGAGTAAGACAGACAGCATCACCCTGTTTGACAGCGGTGGAGACTGGCACTCCCAGAGGCTAGGAACACAAACAGCGGTGACTTCAGAACTAGAAGGCAGATTTTCCAAGTAGGACTCTTGACAGGGTGGTGACAAGGATTGATAATAGAATTTTAAAAGCCAACAGAGACACGTTTCCTGGGAGAATCAGTATTTCATTGCAACGAGCAAAGGATTTAATGGAGAAGGTGGTGAGATAGTGCATCAGTGCCGAAGAGGGCTTTAAACTCCCAAGTAGCAAGTAAAGATCTCAGATTCAAGCTATATAACTGGTAATAAACCACCTTCCCTCCTCTCATTCTTTTACACAATGCCGCCTGCACAGGCAGACAGTATTATTGCTTACTTCTTGCAACTGGAGAAATATAATAACACATAGATGCTGGAAGCACTTGGCCAAGGGCTGTACATGACAAAATAAAAGTAGAGAGAAATAAGGTTGCTTATTTTCGCTTTTTCCAAGGAATTATTATGGATGGATTCAAGTTTCCCTATCTTAAAGCACTGGTTTTGTTCATAGATGGTGGCTACAGGATGATCCATACACATGTAGTCCCAACCCAGCTGATAGAGGCAGGTGGAGAAAAAAATAGGTTTTCTTTCTACAAGCTACAGAAAATGCCCACTGGCACCTTGTCATAGTATAAACACTGAATCACCTTGGAGGCAGGATCTCTTGATTAGAATTCAGGTCTGCTGTGGGTTAAGTCATTTTGTTTTTAAGCAAGCAAGAGGAAGATTCTTAGGGTGGTGGAGACTGGAAGATGCCCAGACTGTGGGCAGCTTCATGGAGGAAGAACCCTCGTGTCGACTGCAAGGAAATCTCTAGGCATCTCCTGACAGCGGTTGATGCAGGAATAAGCGTGGTATTTTGGGAAGTGGATGAAACAGCATACAGATGGGATTTCTGGTAGGATTTGGTTATTGAAATTGAGAGTTTTGTTCCATGTTACTTTTTATTTAAGAAGATTTCAATTAAGAAAATATCGGCCGGGCACAGTGGCTCACACCTGTAATCCTAACACTTTGGGAGGCTGATGCAGGTAGATTGCTTGAGCTCAGGAGTTTGAAAACAGCCTGAGCAAGAGTGAGACTTGTCTCTGCTAAAAATAGAAAAACTAGCTAGGGGTGGTGGTGAGGGACTGTAGTCCCAGCTACTTGAGAGGCTGAGGCAAGACCCAGGAGTTTGAGGTTGCTGTCAGCTGTGACACCACTGTACTCTACCCAGGGCAACAGAGGGAGAATTTGTCTTAGATAAAAATAAATAAATAAAATGTCAAATAGACTCCCTTAAATGATCATTATAAATAACTAGTATCAATAAATGTAAAATATCTAATAGGTTAACAATTTAAACATTGCACAGTTACAGAATTTGCCTAATTTGTTTCATCGTTTTGTTCTGTTTTGAATTTCATTAACTTTTGTGATCTTTATTGTTGCTTTCTTTGTGCTTACTATACGTTTAAGTTGTTTTTATTTTTATAGTTTCTTATAGTAAAAAGATAAGAGTATTAATTTGAGGATTTTTAACCTAATACATACATTGCAAAGATGTACATTTCCTGTTTATCAATGCTTAATCTCTTCTCTACAAACTTTGATAGGGCATCTTTGATTTTCATTCAAGTAAAAAAAAATTTAAATCTCCCTTAAAACTTCTATTGTCCATGATTTATTTAGAATTGTATTTTTGAACTTTTCAAATACTTGGGAGCATTTAAAAAATTTTGTTATTGATTTTTACTTGGTATATAATTTAAGAAATCATACTTTATATATCTCAATTTTGTGAAATTAACTCACAACAGATGAGAGACCACAATGTAAAACTTAAAATTCTTAAAGGGAGTTTAGTTATAAATCTTCATGGTGTTGGATGAGTTTCTTAGATATAACACCAAAAGAATAAGAAAAAAAGAAAACAATAGATAATTGGACTTCTTCAAAGTTAAGCATTTTTGTTCATCAAAGGTCACTATTGAGAAAATGAAAAGACAACTTAAGGGAATTAGAGAAAATATTTGCAAATAACTTACAAGGATCAGAATATGTAAAGCGTTCTGATAACTGAGTAAGATAAAGAAAATGACCCAATTAAAAAATGCACAAATGATTTGATTAGCCGTTTCTCTAAAGCAGCTACTCAAATAGTGAATGAGACCATGGAAAGATGTTCAACGTTATTAGTTATCGGGGAGCTGCCCATCAGAACCACAATGAGATAACCCTTTCCACTCATTAGGATGGTTATAATGTGAAAGGTGGATAGTAACAAGTGTTGGTGAGGATGTGAAAAATCTCATCATGGGAATATTAAATGGTACAGATGCTTGAGGACAAAAAAAAAAAAAAAAAATCAAAGCATTCTTTATTGGTTTCTTTCCCCTCCCTGCCTCATTCTTTTCTCCACATAAACTCTTTGTATTGAAACACTTGTCTCAGGTTTTGGTGTTGAAGAATGCAAATGAAGACAAAGTCCATCGTACTCCCCTCTTAAGGGAAAAGGCAAGTTCTTCTACTTGCTAGCTTAAGGAGGAGTGGGAGTTCATTGCACTTAAACAACGTGTCTCCAAAGAAATTCCCTGTTTAATGTTCATTCTCTTAGAACTTCAATAGTTCTGTGGTCTCAAGAATTGTAGTCACTATTTTCACAATGTTAGGCTAGAGCTTCATTTTGAAAAATGGGGGCTCTTAACCTCTCCATTGCTTTGTTGAACCACAAATTGTCCCCTTGTGATAGTCTATTACAAATGTAAGTGTAATGAAGCCACAGCCACGTTTTCCTGGCCACGTTAGCAATATAGTGTAACACATACAGCTGATGCCTCTTGGATATCCTTTCTCTCCCTCCCCTTTTGAGAAACTCACAATCCTGATTTGGGTGCGCATCATGCTTCGTAGCCCTTTTAACTTTAGGATTTGGCAACTTTACATTCACAATTTGAAATAAAATTATTCATAAAGGAGAGATTTCAAACTTAGACTTACAATGACCAGATCACATGCATTTTATTGCAAAGGACCCTGCTCAACCTAACAAACCCACACTCATAGCTTGTGCTGACAAATTCAACCTTATAAATCATTGATCAAGATCCTGTTTGTCATAAATATGCTCCAAATTTGGAAACAAACCCGGGAGCTAATTTTGCATCTCTCCTTCCAAATCATCCATAATTCATAATTACTGTTTCCTTCCAATGTGACAGGTATTTGATTTTGTAAAATGGCGGTTTGCTGACCACACACACATACACACACACACACACACACTCACACACGCCTCAGAAATCGGGTGTTCTTCAAGGGCAAGCCATTGCCAGCAAGTCTTTTAAAGATACTTTAGGGAAAATAAAAGCAATGTTTAGAGAGAGAACAATGTATGGCCAAGTAACAGGAAGCTTCAAAGAAAATTCCCACTGCTTATTTCAGCAAAAAGATGTTAGTTTAAATTTTATGATTGTTGGTGGTATGTGACCTAGAATAACTCTATTTGTCAAAAATTGAAATGTACTTCAGGCATTTGGCCGGTAAATTGAAAGCTCTGGGAATTTTTAGTACCATAAATTTCTGCTCTGGCTTTGGAACAGGTGCAGTTCTTACTTTATAACACAAGAACTTATTAATGGAGCATAGTCAGAGTACGTAGCAATACTGGGAATGTGCTCAGGATTGAGATAGGCCAAATATACTATATATTAAGTGCTACAGCACTTAACCTCCTCAAGGGTATGTGAAAAGATGTTAAAAATATTTGTCTGTCTTGTCAACTTAAAGGCAAACAAATTATTTAAGCCTCAGAGCTTCAACAAAGTTCTTCCTTGTTAAAAATGTGACGCTAGCACCAGTGTTGCTCTTTAGAAAATGAATGTCACCAGCTGGGATGGTGTCACTGAGTAACATAAAGCTATATGGTACTAGACAGAAAATAGTAAAAGTGACACTATCAGAATCAAACACCATTGCACTTTTAAGATTCTTGTTCATGTTTGCGAGCAACTGGATAAATTTCCAATTAATTTTCAGACCTCGGAAATAATACCCTTATTAAAAATAAACATAAAGGTATTACTATCACTTAGCAGTCAATTTTCCAAACTGCTCATCCTCAACCAGGCTAAATGTTTACTTTCAAAAGCTACAGTGGTCAATTCTATTCATTTAAATGCTCAACATTTCCAAGACAGGCACTGGATTGTTCCTAATGAAAATAGAGTTCGCAGAATATATTGATTTCTGAGCGAGTGATACTGCAGAAATCAATGAGAAAGCATGGTACAGAAACCAGTGGGCTCTGACAAGAGCAGCCTGTATCTATGGCCCAGGGTCTAGCAGGTGTCTCTGAGTCTAACAACCTCAAAAGATGTACCTCTCTGCTCAAGGGCCACAGGTCATCTCTGTGGGATAGAGGGTTGAATTCTATCCAACCAACTGTTGAACAGCCAGGGTGCTGCTGGTTCACCTGCACAGAGAGGGCAAGCACTTCCCCAGTGGACTCTTTGAGAGATAGACTTAGAGGATTTTCATCTTCACTTGAAGTCAGCACCACTTAAAGACACAGGAAGAAGCAGTTCAGTGCAGAAGGTCAACACGGATCTCACAGGACTAAATTCAAGGGGTCAGCAGTGCTGTGTTCTGCTCTGGAGGCTCCAGGGGACATGCCTTCTCCTTGCCTTGTCGAGCTGCAAGAGGTGCCCACATTCCTTGGTGCATCACCCTCTTCTTCTACTGACTAAGTGGACAAGGTTGCATCACCTCGTGCCTTCCTTCCATGGTCTCATCTTTCCTCAACTGTCTAAATTCTAGAAAGTTTCTTTAATTTTAGGGATTTGCATGATTAGATTAGTCCACCTGGATAATCTCTCATCTCCAGGTTTGTACCTTTAATCACATCTGCAGAGTCCCTTTTGCAATATAAGGTGACATGTAAGTGTCACAAATTCAAGAGATTAGGATGAGGACATCTGTGGGGAGGGAGGAGGAGCATTCTGCCTACAATAAGCAGTTAACACTCCTGGGATAATCCTAAACCAACATGAAATGTTATTCCACAGATGAATGTCCCAGTCTCCTATCTTTAAGGGAAAAATGTCCAAAGTGTATGTGACTCCTTAGCTTGCTCAGCTCCTTAGAAATTCCCCATTGTGGCTGAGACCAAGTAGCTGCTCACAGTGAAAACAAACACAGCACAAAGCCTGCTTGGATTTTCCCCTTCTTGGTTTCCCTGTCTGCCCTCTTCCTTCTTCCATTTCTATTCTTTGGGGTTACCTCTCAAATAAACTATATCATCCTGAATTGCTGTCTCCGGCTCTGCCTTTTGGGAACCCAAACTAAGCAGGTCCAAACCACATATTTGCATCCTGGTTAAAGATCCGCCACCTCTAACTCACATGTAGCACCCCTTAATGCATCATCTTCTGCAATTTCCAGCTTAGAATCAAGAACCTATAGAGATTCAGGAAAAAATCTTAGAATCTGAGCAAAGAACACTTTTATACTGTTATCACTAAAAAAGTCTGAGTATTAAGATATTTCCCTAGTTCAACTGCATTTTAAAGTAAGTTTTTGAATTTTAATTGTTTTGATCCTACCAATTTAAGTTTTTGCATAAACAACAAGCCTTGTTTTCCACTGATTTTTAAAATATTGGATCGTGTTAAGTAATTAAAATAGCAAGACAGTGTCTGGAAAATGCTATAAAATATGTATATCCATGAGCAGGCCATTATTACAGTTCAATTGGAACTTGAATTATAAAAGTAAGGGGAAATGTACTGAGGCTTTAAAATCAAACGATAAACTACAACCTAGAATGATAATCTAGAGATGTCTCTTTATTGGTAAGTTTAGGCTTGCTGTGTTACCCCGTGCCGTACACATAGAAAGCAGAATGACTGAATTCCAGGAGTAACATGAAAGCACAGGATATACCTGGAACTTCTTATTTCATAAAAAGTAAGTGATTTTTGAGAATGAATGTACTGTAAGCACATAGAGAATATTTGCCAGAGAGGTATAAACAGCTTAAAATAACTTATCAGTAGCTCTTGACACAAAAGGAAGCTGTATAGATACTTTTTAAAAGCAGGTAAGTGGGAACCTGGCTTATTATCCTGGAAAGACTGCTGATTCAGTGCTAAATGGCTCTAAACGAAAAAGCAAAATAATATAAAAATTCCCAGGGCTGTATCTTTTAGTACCAAACCTAAAGCTATGGAAGGGAATGAAATAACACCCATTTTTTTCTAGCTCAGATTTTCAGCTAAATGTGTCAAACACGGCTGCCTTCAATGCTGATTTTCCAGCCTGAAACTTCCCCCCTTGTCTCTAGGGCCTCATTCTTAGCAAACAAATATTTGTGCTGAAAATGGACAATCTAGAAAAGTGAACAATGAAGTCTTTCCTCAGGCATTTTTATCAATTTTAACATTTTCAGTCAGTTACCGAGTAGGTTCTGTATTTTTTAGAAACTTGAATTGACATAAGTAGCTATAAATCAGATGCTATAATACATAAACATTTTAAATATGAGAATGATTAATAGCGTCAAGTTCTATAAAACAAATAAATGAGAAAAGAGAGAAACTCACAAAGCTCTGGTGACTGTATTTATGTAAGGGTTTCTGCCTAGTCTGACCCCAAAACAAAACATAAGAAAGTAAAATAGTTGTTTGGATAGTAAAATAGTTGTTTAGTCCTGAATATTGAAACCAAAGACTTACAAAGAGTTGCAGAGACAGAGAAAGTAAAGGAGGAATTTTCCGAAGAAGTGGGAAAAGAGAGCTATGTGACAACAGAATGGTGTTCGTGATGTGCAATAGTAAAATAGCAAAAACTAAAGAGACTTAAGAATCTGTGTAGGAAATGCTGTGTAGACCCACCTAGTCACTGAGTTTATACACCTACACTTTGAACAAAGAAAATCCCTTTGGGTTCTTGGAACCAACTGGTTCCTATTTCACCAGGCAAACACAAAGAGTTTCGTTACTCATTCAACACACACTTCTGGATCAATTAAAAATGTTCTGGTGTTGTATGGAGGCCAATTCAGAAAAGAAAACAAGAGTAGGGAAAAGTAACGCCAGACAGCAGATGACAACAACACCATAAAATTTAAAGGAGTGATTCTAAAGAACTTGTCCCTTGTGGTTCTTTAATATGGGAACAAGCTTGCTTCGACCAATAGTTGCAGGAATGGTAAGTGCATTTTACCCCAGTCACATAGAAACAGCCAGTGCACTTCTGTCACATAATCGCAAGTTTGCCTATAGTCTCCTTACTTAAGACTGCAGGGGAGAAGAATGTTTTGGGATAGACTGTCCATTAAAACATGGCTGTTAGGCCAGGTGTGGTGGCTTGCTCCTATAATCTTAGCACTCTGGGAGGCTGAGGTGGATGGATTGCTTGAGCTCATGGGTTCAAGGACAGCTTGAGCAAGAGTGAGACTCTGTCTCTACAAAAAAGAAAAAGAAAAACTGAGGCAGGAGGATCTCTTGAGCCCAAGAGTTGGAAGTTACATAGCATTCTACCCATGGTGACAGGTTGAGACTCTGTGTGGAAAAAAAAAAAAAAAAAAAAAACAACTAAACAAACCAACAACAAAAAACAAATGGCTGTTAGGAGATTTTAGTATGTAAAAGCATAGACATTTGTCATAATATGGAATTGCTCAATTTTAATATTGCTAGAATAGAAGCTTTGTTTTTAGAATTTAATTTATTTTCATTGACAAATAATAATTGTACATATTCATGAGATGATGTTTTGCTACATAGAAGGTATGGTTATCAGATCGGGGTAACTAGCACATCCATCATTTCAAACATTTACCATTTCTTTGCATTGGGAACATTCAATATCCTTCTAACTATTTGAAACTGTGTTAATATTCTTGTTAACTGCAGTCAGCCTGCAGTGGTGGAGAACATTAGAACTTACTTCTCCATCTAGCCGTACTTTTGTATCCTTTAAAAAATCTCTTTCTAGCTCCTTCTAATCATCCCATGTTGATGCCTATTTTGTACAGGACACTTTGTATTTCCCAATTTGGTCAGTGGCTTGGATATTAAAAAAAAAAAAAATCCAATAGGACTCACTAGGTCAATGACAATGGGGTTTAGGAGCTGTCCAACAGTCCCATGTTCTGAAGAACAGACCTGCAGTTCTGGCTGGGACGCAAAAGTGGAACCACAAATGAGAAGCCGGAGGGACTTGACGTTCTTTCCTTGATGTTGCAGGTGGACTAAATATCTAATGACATTTCTGAGTGTGTTAATGGAAAACAAAATCTGGGCACTGAGGGCTCATTCCAGGAATAAATTTCTTACTAAAAAATAACTGGAAATATAATTAAACAGGTTGAGGCTGGCACATTCCAACAGGAGTCAAATGGTCTAGACTTATTTCTAAGAGCAAAATCAATTCTCAATTGCCATTTTGGGACAGACCTACCATCTGGGGTAAGCTAAAGGTCAACATGTTTATGCAAAAAAAAGTTCTGAAATTATAAGATCACTCTAGGGTTCATAGAGGCCTCACCACTGCAATATGTAAAACATGGCTCTAGTTTCTGCAATGATTTGCATCACTAGCCTAAAGCAGAAATGTGAGTAAAATCTCTGTGTCTATAATACTCTATACATATGTATGAACTGTACAAATTTCAGCCCAACATGCAGTTGGTTGGTCTATCCTTGACCTGATCCTGGTGGGAGGACGTAGAACAATCCAGATATTTGACGTCCCAGGCACATTGCTCACTGTGATGTCACTACTTCTACAGGATGGCCCATCTCACATTCACCCACCCTCAGAATGGGGGCAATGAGCCTTCTCTCTGGGATTACCTTAGCTTCTCCTTATGATCCAGTATTCTCCTGATGTCTTTATTCTTTAGGGGAGTAGCTAGCAATCAATCACTGCCAGAATAAGTTGTGACTTTTTCAGCAGAGGGAAAAAAGGTAACTCTTGGGAGTTTCAGATAATGGCTGTAGACAAAGGTGAAAGAAGATGGCAGGAAACAAAGAGTGACTTTAAGACATCCAAATACTAAATTAGAGATTAAAGATGATGGTTGATTTTATAATACACAAGTGTCAGTTAACTGTATCCCACAGCGATGGGTGTTACTATGTTCTTTCTCTATTCATTTTTCTTTTTCTAGAAAAGAAACCAGATACCAAAGTGTATGAGCTGAAAGAGAAGGAGACTGAAAGTGGGAAATACATGTATGTCCTGTAATGTTTTGCTTTTAATTTTAATTTTGTCACTAAAAAGCCTAGAATTCCTACATTTGAAATAGATTAGTGTAAAACTTGTAAGTCATACCAAAATCCACCATCTTGCAGGGGTATATTTTTCATCCTTGTAGGGTATAATTTTTCAACAAATTAAATAATAAATAATAAATAAATAAAAATTTATTTTAAAATTATTTAAATTTATTTTTCAATTTACAAAGAAATAGTGAAAATTAAAATAATAAAAGATGCAAAGGAAGGAGGGGGCAAAGCCAAGATGGTGGACTGCAGCCAGCTTTTTACAGAAGCTCCCATCCAGAAGGAGGCTCAAAGGACAGAAGTTTAGCAAGTTAGCTGATGGTTTGGAGCAGAGCTAAGAGAGAAGATTGAAGAGTGCACTTCAAACTTTCTGAGGTGAGCCGCGACCTCAAAAATACAACCAAAAGGTACAAAATCCACCACCAAGCAGATGGGAGTCCCCTCCCACACAACAAGGGCTCTCAGTTTATTCCATGCAAACAAGTGAGCAGAGTTTAAACTTCCTCCCACTCTATCCCACAGGAGAGACCCCCCCTAAAAACTGGACCTCCTAACCTTGGTGGCATGCAATGGCACCCTCTGGCCAGGCGTAAAACTGTAAAACTCTATAAAACTGTATATATTCCCCACCTGCAACATTGAACATCGAGGAGTCTCCGCCCACTCACTCCAAGGTCTAGAGGTTTGTTACCTATGGAATCCAGATTCTTGGGCATCTCCTTGAGAGAAGTGGAGGGGAAAGGGCTGGTGCTGTTCTGTGCTGACTGTGGTGCAGGCATGAGGAGAGGAAGGTCGGCTCAGGGGACGTCAATACAGCAACAGTGGCATCCTGAGCTGCAAACTGATGCCATTCCAGCCCCGTCTCCCTGGGCAAACAGAGGTTCCAGAGCAGACACAGGCAAAATGCAGAGAACTTTTGTAAGTAAAGCACCAGCCCTCAGGGTGTAATCCCCCTCAGACAAAGGCAGTGGGCAGGCAGAGGCTAGAATTGACACCTGAGTGTAAATTGCTATTTGTCTGCTGCCCAGAGCTGAATGCAAAGACTTGCAGAGAAACCTAGCTGGACAGAAGCCTAATTTAAAAACACAAGGCCCCCCTGCCAAAGTCAGATTTCTGGCTGATTTTGCCAGTCGTAAACCTCGAAAGCAGTGGCCTACTGGAGTGAATAGGGTCACAGACCTGGGGGATTATAAGTGACTGGGTGCAAGGTGGGGAAGGAGGTATTAACCTTCCCAGACTAACCCATTTGCTGGGTGGGTCCCTTTGCCCTCACGGAGCAGGGCAGGCCCAAAACTGCTTGCTAGAATTGCATGCCTCATGGGCGGCAGAGATTCCTGCCCCAGCTCTGGCTCTGGGTACGCCAAGAACTGCTTGCTAGTGCCACTGGCATCCCATGGGCAGTGGTGGAGGAGTCCTCCGTTCCAGGTAGCCCCAAAACAGCTTGCTAGAGACATGCACACCCTACAGGGGCTGGGGGAGGAGTTCCCCGCTCCAGGCACCCAAGCTGGGTGGGCCTAGAACTGCTTGCTAAAGCCACATGTGCTCTACAGGTGGCGGTGGATGCTCTACAGGTGGCGGTGGAGGGGTCTACCACTCTGGGTGGGCCCAGAACTGTTTGCTAGAGCCATGCACGTCCCACAGACGGAGGTGGGGAGATCCCTGCTTCGGGCTCCTGCGCTGGGAGGGCACAGATCGACTTGCTAGTGCTGTATGTGTCCATCAGGTGACAGTCAAGGAGTCCTCCGCTCCCCCCCAGCTACTCTGGTGGGGCTGAACTAGGACTGATCTGCTCGCTCGCCATTCCCCCACCCCCTGGCTGCTCCAGGGTGCTGAACTAGGACTGATCTAGCTACTACAGTTCCCCTGTTCCACCAATTGCCCTGGAGGGGCCGAACTAGGACTGATCCGGCTGCTGCTGGTCTCCTGCCCCGGGTCGCCCCGGCAGGCTGAACGAAGTCTAATCTGGCCACGCACACTCCCGTGCAACTGCTACCGTTCCACTGAACCCCAGTTGCCCCAGCACCCAAGAACTGGGAGAAGACAACAGACACACTCTGCCTGTCTCTCTAGGCAACCGAAAGAAGCCACCAACTGAACGGTTCTGATAAGGCCTCCAAACAAGGTAAACTCAGCATGGGATGGAATCAGCGGTAAAACTCTGGCAATTCGAATAACCAGAGTAGATCAACTCCTGCAAGGGAAAATGGGACAGACACAATTGAAGACCCCATCCACAAGCAAATGGCTGGGATGTCAGAAATTGAGTTCAGAATGTGGATAGCAAATAAGATTAACAGGCTGGAAGAAAAGAAGGAATTAGGAGTTTAAGAAATTACTCAAAAGATATCTCAAGAAATTATTCAAAAGATGTCTCAAGAACTCAACGATTTCAAAGATAAAATGATCAAAGATTTTGAAACACTGAGACAAGAGGTTGTAGCCCTCAAGGATCTGAAAGACACAGTGGAATCCCTCTGTAACAGAGTGCAACAGGCAGAAGAAAGGATTTCTAACTCTGAAGACAAAGCTTTTGAAGAAGCCCAGGAGTTCAAAGATCAAAAGAAATGGAGAGCAAAAAAAAAAAATCTTATTCTCAGAGAATTCTCGGACAATTCAAAGAAAACTAATATTCGTCTTATAGGAATCCCTGAAAGTGATGAAGTTGCTGGGCTGGTGATGAAATTATGAAAGAGAACTTTCCAGACATGCCAAGAGATTCTGAAATTCAGATAGCAGAAATTTTCAGATCCCAGCACAACTCAACCCGAACAAGACATCCCCCAGACACATCATAATTAACTTCACCAAAGTTAAGATGAAAGGGAAAATTCTGAAAGCAGTTAGATGTAAGAAAACCATAACCTACAAGGGGAAGAGTATTAGGATGACTGCAGATCTCTCAGCTGAAACCTTTCAGGTTAGAAGAGGATGGTCATCAACTTTTAATCTCCTAAAACAAAATAACTTTCAACCCAGGATCCTGTATCCAGCGAAACTGAGTTTCATCTATGATGGAGAAATTAAATATTTTAATGACATTCACATGTTGAAGAAATTTGCTATAACTAAACCAGCTTTCCAGGAAATTCTCAAATCTATCCTCCATAATGACCAGTGCAATCCTCTACCACAAAAGTAAACCCACCCAGAAACTTTTGATCAAATTCCAACTTCCACAATGGCAAAAGATTAAAAATGTCTACTGGGATTCCAAGCAACTCAATGCCCAAAATTTCACCAGGCTTATCAATAATTTCTATCAACGTGAATGGCTTAAATTGTCCTCTAAAGAGGCACAGATTGGTTGATTGGATACAAAAACTCAGACCAGACATCTGTTGGATAAAAGAATCTCACCTTACCTTAAAAGACAAATATAGACTCAGGGTGAAGGGATGGTCATCTATATTCTAGGCTAATGGAAAGCAGAAAAAAGCAGGTGTTGCAATATTATTC
>NW_003852494.1:6681597-6683709 GCF_000181295.1 Otolemur garnettii
CCTTTTGGAAAGACATCTGGAGAACACTTAGAGAACTAAAAATAGACCTGCTGTTTGACCCTGCAATTCCTTTATTAGGTATATTCCCAGATGACCAAAATTTGCATTACAACAAAGATATTTGTATCAGAATGTTTATTGCAGCCCAATTCATAATTGCCACGTCATGGAAGAAGCCTAAGTGCCCATCGATCCACGAATGGATCAACAAACCGTGGTATATGTACACCATGGAATACTATGCAGCCATAAAGAAAGATGGAGATTTTACCTCCTTCATGTTCACATGGATGGAGCTGGAAAATGTTCTTCTTAGCAAAGTATCACAAGAATGGAATAAAAAGTATCCAATATACACACCTCTATTATGAAACTAATTTATACCTTTTATATGAAAGCTATAACCTAATAACAGCCTAAGAATATGGGGAGAGGAGAGGAAGAGGGGAGGGGGGAATGGGTGGAAGGACGGGGATTGGAGGGATCACTTCTGAAGTTTATCTTACAAAGGTACAGGTGAATCTTTCTAAGAGCAGAATGTGAATGCTTTAAAATAATGACTAAGAAAATGACATGAAGGCTATGTTAACCAGTTTGATGGAAGTGTTTCGGATTGTGTGTGAAAACCCCACACTGAACCCCAGAAGTGCATTAATGTACATAGTTACCATTCAATTAAAAAAAATAAAAATAAAAAATAAAAAGATGTAAAGAATAATTGTTTGAGTTGTCAAGGTAAGATGAATATTTTCTTCCTTGGACAAGTCAAACATACATTTATTTACTTATGGTGCCTACTGAGACCCAGGGAAAGGCTTTCGACAGGTAAGGAATTTAACGTATCCATCACCTTCCACAGTTGCCTCTTCTGTGCTCGTATTTCCCTGTTAAGATGATTCTCTATAGACAATGCAAATACTTGCCATTTAACATGGGTCATTAATCATTGTGCGAGGTTAGCAAGTTAAGACTGTGAGATTAATTACCATTATTTGGTTCAGAAATTTATCCAGCAAACTCAACTTAAGCTAGAAAAACACATAGTTTGTACCTGTGGTTACCCTTTGCCTCTGTACTCCAGCCTCCAGAGAGCAAAGGTTCGTGAGGGCTTTGACTGAGATGGATTTGCTTATTTCCTTGGCAGACCAAAACGTTCCATGGAACATACCTCTGGAAAGCCTGAGCAGAAAATTAATAAGCACGTGAAGTTTAGTTTTTGTTTCTCCTTTTTTTCTTTCTTTTTCTGTTTCCATGTAAACTATGGCTTTCACTCAAATTGTGTCTTTGTAGGCGAAAGAGAAAATATTTATTGTCACGGACCCCAAAGTTTTTTTTTTTTTTATGAGAAGGTCCTAAATTTGATTTAAAAAGAAGCTGAAAACACCTGTGAACTAAATTCTTATTTATACTTTAAATGATCCTGCTGTTTAGGTGTCATCTACACAGGTAAAACCATCTAGACAAAGATGTAAAGAATTTATGGCAGAGGATTTTTTAAAAATTTCTTCTAAAAATGCCACTCAAAAGAAAAAGTACTTAAATTTTACTTTCCTTTCAGATCTAAGTGTATAGGAACAGAGGGATTAAAAGAAGATGCAAGAGAGACACTAAGTTTGGAAACTGAACCAGATGTCAAAGGTAAGGAATCCGAAGAGAAGTTGACCTTCGTCCAAGCCATTTCCAAGGGCTCAGCAATAAATGGACCAGGTGCATCTGGAGGTGAGAGGCAGGGCAGCAACCAGAGCTGTGGTTTAGGAGGCACAGCCCCTCCCCAGTGGGGTTATATTCTTTGCTCTCTGCCTAGTAGACTAGTAGTTTAACAGAGGCTGTTCCAGCCTCACAGCACCCAGCCCTTCAGCCCACCTCCTCTGCCCACCATATGACCATTTGGTCCCAAGTATGGATTCTGACACACTCTGAGGGAATGCCAGGTTATATGGTCATTTTAAGTCACAAATATGGACTCCAGTTATTACCTAAAAATTTTTCTATTCCCACGATAATCAAAACACCAAACTTGATGTCAAGTTAAACCTTCTTTTCCCACAGCTGGGTATAGTTATGTGGCAGCTGACTCTGTGCCAGTTTTGTAGGAGAGACCAAGGCCAGTTT
>NW_003852494.1:6683736-6696078 GCF_000181295.1 Otolemur garnettii
TTTCCCACAGCTGGGTATAGTTATGTGGCAGCTGACTCTGTGCCAGTTTTGTAGGAGAGACCAAGGCCAGTTTTGTAGTGTGTCTTATAAAAGAACAAAGATGGCTCCTGATTTTTGGCCCCCATTTGGTTTACAGCAGGCTGGGATGGGGAGTCTAAAGCCTACCACGTCTGACTGCTTTAGATAAAATGTTTAGCCATTTAGAGGCTGGTTGCTATACAGATCCTGCAAATCTATACCTTGTCACTGCCAGCCATGTATAAGATAGACTCTGGGGCTATGACAGATCTCAAGCTGCTGCAGTCCTCAGGCTTCTCAGACCCAGAGGCCCCCACCGTATGACTGAGCACCAGCTTCCAGTCACATGAGCCCCCTATCTAGTTCCCCCTACTCTGGGAGTCCCTTCCCTCCTCACCTTCTGGATAGTGTCACTCAAGGCAACTGTCCCTGGAAGATCCGGTGGAACATGCTTCTCCCACACACACCCTATCGGAGCACCGCTCCTATTAATCCCACTGTGAAATACTGTGTCTTGTAGTCTTAAGTCTTTTCTCTGCTGACCTCATCTTATACCCCTCAGCTCTGGGAAATAAGGGCCTTTCTTATCCAGGAATTTCCCCTTTGAGGCAGTATTTTATGTAAAATATCCCCAGGCTGATATTTCTACCTCTGTGGTGGTTCTATATTGGGTCCTAGAAGTTGCACAAACTTAGCTCACGGCACAGGGGCACATTCTCTCCCCTGCTTCCCTGGGCGCAATTATCTGCTCAGCCACCATGGGCTGCTTTTGCTTGATGAGTGTGAGTTGGGAGCCACCTGTCCACTGTGCAGACCCCATTGGAGGTGAGATGTGTTCATCTTCACAAGTCCTGCTGAAGCATCTGTCACATCTGTCACTGTCCTGGGCTGGGAGGTGGCTCCCTGGTGATTCTTGCCTGAGTTGAGGTCAAACTTAGAGCCCAGCTCTGTCCAAGTAAACTCTCCTCCCCAGTCTTCCCTTGGCCCCTCTAATTATTACTTACTTCCAACAAGGCTGAGTCATCTCACTGGTCATCAGAAATGGCCTTTGAGATGTCCATGTGGCCTGTCATGCAGATCAGAGAGGAAAGTTTTACTATTTATCACTTCTTGATACCATAGTCTAAGGGGGAAAAAAAAATACCTGCACAGGACACTTGGAGAGAGCCTGAGGGGATGATGTGAACAGAGGGACACCCCCGTGGCCAGGTTTGGTGGGCTACACCTGTAATCCTAGCACTCTGGGAGGCCAAGGCAGAAGGATCCCTTGAGCTCAGGAGCTGGAGATCTGCCTGTATAAGAGGGAGACCTCATCTTTACTAAGAATAGAAAAATTAGCCCAGTGTGGTGGTGCACACCTGTAATCCCAGCCACTCAGGAAGCTGAGGCAGGAGGATGGCTTAAGCCCCAAAGTTTGACATTGTTGTGAGCTATGACATCACCACACTCTGCCCAGGGTGGGGAAAATAACCAGAGGGCCAAAACAATCAAACATATCACTCAGCTGCTCTTCTTGAGAAAATGAGGCAATGTTTTCCATGCTCTTGTGAGAAAGTTGGTGAATAAGAAGGCTGAGTGTGCAGGTCAGTAAGCAGTGGGCTGTGCCCAATATTTATGGCTCTTTTTGTGGATCTGGACATGGTACCCTTTCTCTGGTTGAGCAGTAGAGGCCAGGATGCTTAGCTCAGAGGGCAGAGTGTGGTGGCCTAGACATTTGTGCCGCTGTTCCCCGCTGCCCCCTGTTGAACAGTGCATGGCCTGTGTGCAGAGGTGCTACTGGAGGCCAGGCATCGTGAAGAAGCCTCCTCAGACTCAGAGGCTAAGGGCTATTCGAACTCAGGTTGAAGACCAGGGCTGCCTCATGTACATGTGTTGATATGGCCCGGGGAGTATCCTCCTCCCTTCTCTTCTAACTACCTCCCATGACAAGTCTGCTTTCTGAGAGGAACTCATTTGAGAAAACTGAGGAAAAGGCTGAGCTTCATGTTTGGGCTTATGGGTTCCAAACAAAACACAGAAAACTTCAAAACAAAGCCTATGGAGCTGATAGAACAAAGGGAAACTCTGAGCAAGGGTAACTATATTTGATGAGCTCCTGGATAAAGCTCTGCCTGCAGGCCAAGCCTCCAGCAGATGTTCCAGGGCACGTGCTAAAAATGTTTCTTTTCTTATTCAAACCAGATATGCTTGCTTTGTTTCCTTTTTTGTTACTTGCTAAAGAAAGAGAGTTACTTGATTAATTTTATAAATGCAGAGTCAGATATTATTTAACTTGTTATGTCAAACATGAGGAGTTACTAGAAAAAATTTTCTAAAGGGAAAAAGGAAGATGAAAGAGAATAAGGGGGAAAAGGAAGGAAAGAAGAAGCAACAGGAGAAGTATTTAGGTTATAATTGAACATTCAACCAAAGAAACAGAAAGGCTGTAAGCCAATAGTGATAATCTCAATATAAACACATTCTGCCCTGAGGGCTGTGTTCCATGAAACAAAATGCACCATCTATGATGGGCAGATCCTGCTTTCCCATGAGTGCTTTGCCACTAAACCTCTTTCTTTAAAAATCTCATTATTATTTCAGAAAGTCAAGTTAGATGGCAGATTATTTGGATCAGCAGACTTTGATAAACAAGCTTGTTCTAAACTGATACACCAGAAAAATCATTTCTAAAAACAATTAAAAATGAATTGCTTTTCATGCATCAAGAGACCCCTCAGAGGAGGTTTCATACCGAATCCAGGTGGGAGATATTTATAACTCCAGTAGGAGTGACTCACTCCTTAGACACCGATCCCCAGTTTTGGATTCACTATAGACACATGGAGCAAAAGGAATTGCAGGTTTCTGGGCCTGTGTCAAGGCAAAACTTTTTGGTTTTTTTTTAGAAAATTAAAAGAAAAAAAGCATTTATGCAACTCTCATTTTTGAAAGAGGCATTGTGAAGATGTACAGGCACAGAAAGAATAAAGAGGAGCACGTTCACAAACAAGAGAAATGTTTTGCACCCTTTTTATATGTTGAGAAAAGAAAAGGGGGTACCCATGATCATTTTTCAGAGAGCTAGTCTGAAAACAATCAATAGGTAGTTATCCCTGGTTATTTATAGGTCAGTGTCCCAAGTCAGAAGAGCAGGTGGGTAGCATCAGTGATGAGGCTGGCCATGGTGGTGATCATCGACACCTTCAGGGCTCTCTCTAAGTGAGTCCCGAGCCTGGGACTAGCTATGGCAGATTTTTTTTTCAGACTTGTTTGTTTCCTGTTGCTGCACAAGAAACTGCCACAGATATCATTTTTTAACAAGCTTCTTGTTTATTAACTCGGAGTTCCCTGGTTCAAAATTCTTGGCAAACTCATCTGAGTTTTCTACTTAGGGCTGCACAATGCAGAAACGGAGTGCACAAATGCTCACTGGAGACCCTGGGGAGGGGGCTCTTCCTCCCAGCTTATTTAGAATGTCAACAGAATAGATTTCCTTCTCACTTACAGTTTCCATGTGACCCCTGCAGCTTCACACCAGCAGTGACACATCAAATCCTTCCTGTGCATCAAATCCAATTTCCTCTTCCTCTGTCAGTCAGGAGAAAGCACTGTTGTTAAGAGTTTGGGGGATTCCATTGGGCCCACCTGGATAAACCAGGGTTCTCTCCCTATTTGATGGTCAACTAGTTAGCAACATCTATTACACCTGAAAAGTCATTCTTGCCATGTAAGGTAATTTCTTCAAAGGTAAGCTATCCAAGGCAAACAGCAGAAGGTCCGGAATCTTGCCAAACACAAGGAGATACCATGCATCTATATTTTGTGTTGAAATTTCTAAATTTTTAATTATTGGCAACTTTATTTGGCAACAAATTCAAAGTGTGTTTTAACATTTCCTTATCCAAAGTGTCCACTTCTTATGTCCAGCCATACTTCACAAGGACAAACTCTTGTTTCAAAATGACACTGACATCAGTAGGGTCTGAATAAAAATACCAATTTGGGAACTAAAATCATGTCAATATTCAGTTATGAGAGGTTCTGTTATTTCAGAGCCATAACACAATAAAGATGTTTCTGAGCACACCTCTGCCCAGGGTGGGGCAGTGGGCATTGCTGATCCATAAGGTCACTCAGGGATCGAGGCCTTTCCCTTCATCTGGTGGATCTGCCATGTTTCTAGGACACATCCTTTTTTTTCATTTATTTTTAAATTGCAGATTAATATGAAGGTACAGATGTTTAGGTTACATTGTTTTCATTTCTAAGGCAACGTTCGAGTTGTAGTTGAGCCCTTCACCCAGAGGATGTGCCAAATATCCTTACCTTGGGGCCATTATATGAAAATTTTCAAATCACCCTCCCTCATCTCTGTTCCCCTTCCACTCCTCTCCTGTATTCCTCTTCTATAATCAGCTGCAGGACAGAGCAGAGAAAATATGGAAAAGGCAAGTTGTCCCTAACTGCTTCAGCATAATATAATTAAATACATTTAATTATTTAAAAAAATATACCTATAGGTAATGGAAGCATGATTTAAATCCTTGTAGAGATAATGGACTATGGAAAATGCATCTCTGGGTTTCAAAATTCAATTTGTGAAACTTGGAATCATTAAAAGATATTTGGCCAAATATTCTTATCCCCCAAAGCTTTTGGGGGTGCTGAAAAACATAATATGATTAACAAAATGACTGATTTAAGCACAACTCCTCAGGAGTCTAAAAACATCACCAAAAAAAGGTAATTTTCATGATAGAGAAAGTAGTGGGTCCACTGGTGAAGATCCTAGCAACTGGCTGTTGACAGAAATCTCATTCTCCTGTTCTGCCTTTGAGAAGGGAATTAATGTTATTTGTAAGAGAGAAACTGTATTCAGGGAATATACTTTATTTCCCAGCCTTCCTTAGACATGTGGCTGAGATCTGGCCCAGGGAATCTAAGTAGACTTGTTTTATGGGACTTCTGGGAAGGCTTGTTAAATTGGGTGACTCACTAGAGGACGCAGATAGGATGATAACAGCAGGAACAGTTGACCCATAGGAGTGTGTATGAGTGTGTGTGGAGAGAGAGAGAGAGAGAGAGAGCGCGCGAGAGCGAGCATTTATAAAGCAAATTCACCATACATTATCTTTATTTGTTGTGGTGACATCTGTCCATGCTTTATTTTTCTTGGTTATATAGCTATTAAATATTTCACTACTCCTCTATTCTGCTACACATATATAATTTCAAAATATTTATTTTTGTGGTTATGAGAAAGTGCTACAAACAACCTCTTCACACACATTTACACGTATCTGTATTTTATTAACATAATTCTAAAGAAGCAAAATTACTTGGTTAAAAACCATACTGTATTGTAAGTACACAGATTTTCAAAATTATTTTCTGAAATTTGTACTTCCAACAGAAAGGTTTGAAGTGAATCTTTTTATATTGTAAAGCTATCGGGGACCTGGTTAGGGTAAGTTGACATCTAGTCATTGTTTTCATATCAATTACTGTTGAATTTGAATTTTGAGAAGTGTATTTCTTTGACCATTCATAGTTTGTGCTTTATAGCTCGCCATTCAATATTTTACATTGTATATACCTTTTGTAATTGTGGGATGTATTTGAAATTGTGGTGTTCATCTCTGATTTCATTCAGATCCTCAACAACAGTCGTGTGCTCTGCACACGGTCATCACAGCCTGTTAGCACCGGAGAAGAAACTGATGATCAGAGAGGTCCAGTGTCTCAGCCAACATTGTGTGTGGAGGACCAAGGGTTTGAACTTAAAATCCTAAATGTGTAGTTTTTCTCAGGAGAATATTCTATGTCCCCTCCTGCCAGTCCAAAGAGAGATGCTTGATGCTTGGTAAGCTGGTGAAAGGAGTAAAGGAAGGAACGGAAAATGAAATCAGTCCCTGGGGATTGATGGGGTTGGGGCACCCTTGACTAGGGGATAGGACACAGGCTCAGTCCTTGTTGTGCTCTAGGACCTGAACGAGCCCTCACTTCTCTGAGCCTCACTTCCCTCATCTTCCAATCAAAGTAATTATCTCTCTGCTGCTACTTTACACAAGTTGAAATCAGATAATGGAGTCTGAAGGGCAATATAAATAATAAAAACATTCGTGATGGTGCTGTTTTACAATCATGGGTCCTTTTTCTAGAAATAAAGAGGCTGCCCTTAATGTTCCAACAAATGAGATAATGCACATGAAATGAATTTGAAAGCATGAAAAGTTCGACATAAATATACAAAATAGCAATTTAGTTATTACTTCTGTTGGGCGACCCTGCTAAGTGGCAAGGTTAATAGCCTCAATGAATTGCAAATCTTATAAATTCTTTCCATCAAATAAGCTCTTCTTTAGAGACAAAATTTCTCCAAAAATTGAGTATTGTTCCTTGGGAGAATGGAAATACGCATATACTCATCGACTAGTCAGCCATGTGGAAACCCAGCTGGGCATTAGAGCCCAGAAGTTCTCCAGCTGAGAACTGTTTGGTGCATTTTTCCATCAGGAATGAGGTGAGACTCGTGTGCATGAAGTGGCAGAGCACAACTGCAAAAAATCTGCCCTTGGAGTTACTGGGTTTTACCAAACATACACAGAGTGTATGTATCTTTCTTCCTCACCTGAAGAAAGCAAGAATGTTCCTTTAACCACATAAAATCTGCTCAGGGCATCCCCAACCTGCAGCGGTCAGGGAGAGTGGTCAGAGAAAGATTTGGGATGGATAAGCAAGAATGTTGCTGCTTTGCAGTTAAGTGCAGTTGCCCAGGGGCTGGGAGACTGCAGTGTTTCTCAAATCTGCCTGTGCCTCAGGATTACTGAACTCACCTGCAGCCAGAGTCAGCAGCCACGCAGCAGCCCTCCGAGTTAGAATCTGGGAACCAGACACCTGTTGCGTTTTGACTGCCTCTCTATCCTCTGTGCTTCTGATGATGAGCTGGGTTTGAACCCTCTTGGTTAACAGGGGCAGGGCTGAATACAGATGCAGACATCAGCCTGGGGACTGACCCTGCTGGCTGTGATTAGGGCAAGCTTTCCAGACTGTCTGTGCTTTATTTTCTTCTCCCATAAAAGAGGTAATTGTGTTTACCTGTGAGGGTGCTGTGAGGATTAAATGACATGTACGTAAGAATTCCAAGTATCCCCGATCCAGAATAAGTTTCTCGGTAGCTTTTCTTACATTACCTGATGAAATTCCCAGTAGATGAACACACCGATCAGAAAATGGAGCATCTGCCCATCTTATTTATTTTAACCACTGCTCCTAGCTCAGGATCTGGAAAGTAGTACACATTTGATAATTATTAATTCATTCATAATTAATGATTAATGAGTATTCCTTATAAATCTCTTATATCTATCACCAAAGTCCATTTTCTTTTTTAAAGTTGGCAACCATTCTACTTTCTAAGAATAGGCATCAGAATTCTTTCATAACATCCTACAATTCTAAAATAGAAGCATCAAAATCAGTTTTTATACTTCCATGCATGACCTTGTGAAAGGGTCTCATGTTGCAATCTCCACGTCAAAATGCTTGCTTTAGTACCTTTGTTTTGCTTTATTATGAAGTACAATGTACATATTACACCTGTACAATTTAGCATCCTCGGTGCAGAAAATAAGGTTTGCTCAAATTAGTGTAAGCAGGAAAGGATATATTAGCGAGTATTAACTAGGAAGCTCATAGAGAACTGCTAGAAGTGAGAAAGGAAAAGGTTCAGATCTGGCCTCTTAGGGACAATCCTGAGAAGGACTTCACAGAATCAGGGGAAGAGAGAACCTTCATGACTTCCGTATTTGGGAAGCTCCCCCACTTGATCTCAAAAGGCTTTCTGTGTTTATACCACCACATCAAAAAAAATGAATGACCCATGGTCATGACAGCTGCCAATTTCCTCATGTGTCCAGATTTCAGATTAAAGACTTAGACTGTTATCTCCCATGTGTAGTAATGAAATTATCTTGTCTGCACTCTTTACTCACAGAGTTCACAGAGCAGGGCTGAAAGGACTATCCATATAAAAATGTGATCGAGGAGTTAGCCATTGGCTAACATCTGGGAATTTGGACTTTGAGAAGATAAACACATTCTTGGAATGGTAAGAGGGGATCATGGTGCCTAACCTGTCGATGAAAATAATGTGAATCATGCTGAACACCTGTACTCCCTCTGGGAGTCCGGAATTTTGGTATACATCTGAAATAGAGTTCTTATATCACCAATTCCCAATAAACACCATGGATACTGAGTTTCCAGTACAATTTCTCAGCAAAAACTTTTTCAAACATGTTATTACAATTCAATGCTGAGGGAGTTAAGAGTACCTTGGGTGATTATAGGGGAAGAAGACTCTTGGAAGCCTTTGCTTGGTTCCCTCTGAACTTTACTACATGGGTCCTTTCCCTTTGATGATTTTGCTTTGTATTAATAAAAAAAAAAAATCATACCTGGTGGTAAAACTATATGCTAAGTCCTGTGTGTCCGCCCAGTAAATTACCAAACCTAAGGATACATCTGAGGACACCCAACACTCTATTCTTGTAGAAAGACTTGGAGATAGAGTTTGTTTGTTTCTATTACCTTTTTAAGACTTGGGTACTATCAACACTTAGAGTTGAGCATGTAGCACAAATTGATATCTTTAATCTATGAGATCTGATTCTGATTTCTGAATGTTCAGATAAAGATTTTGAGTGGGTATGCAAAAATGTTGCTGCAAACAGATGTATACCCAAGAGAAAAGGGAATCAATGCCATCTAGGGGGCACTATGTCATGGCTCTGATCAATGAAGAACGGGGACAGTTATGCCTATCAATCCCAGGTTCAGTCCATGAAATCCTCCCACAAGATCACTTTGCTCCATCTGCAATCTTTCCCATGTGCTGGCCACATGCAAAGTTCTATCTGGGGTTTGCCAGGGTACAGAATGGTGGAGCCACATGATGAAAGCAGCTTGGAGCCCTGTTTGACTGTGTGGAGCAGGGCAATGGTTATACCACCATTGGAGGTTATACCACCTCCATTCCCCACAGCTAATTAGATGCTACCTGAGAGAAAAAATAAACTTCTATTTGAGTTAAACCCTTGATATTTGGGGCCTTGCTGATCCTGCAGTTGACATTTCCTTTACTAAATTAGGAAAGTCCTGGATAAAAGAGAGATATTCCCTATGTGAACAATGCAACCTCCTCTTTAATTAAAATTCCATCTCTAAAGACATAGAACAACTCCATAAACCTTAAAAAAAACAATTCCCATCACTTCTGAATTCGGTCTATAAAACTCTTTTAAAAATGCATGGTATTTAGTCTTTATAATGACAATCAGTGACATTTGCAATGATGCTATTGTTTCTGAATTGGGATTCATTTAGAAAAAACAACAGGTTATAGAACATAATAGGTTAAATGGTAAACAATGGCTCTAACCCAATTTCATTCAAAAGCCTTATAAAAACCATATTAATAAAATACACCAAACCATTAGTTGTCTGCTGTGTTAGGTATTGAAATGTTCGCACATTTAAAACCTTGTGTATTAGATAAAATAGTTCCTTTATTCTTTGTGCATCATTTGCTTTATTGTGTGTTAAGCTAAAAAAGGCAAAAAGATTAGACATTCACTCTAAAATGCTACTTAATATAACTATTAATAGTCTCAAACACAATTCTTCAAGGGATTCAGCATGTGTGAAACCAAGTTTTTCTCATCTATAGACAGCAAGGAAGGTTACTGATGTTTCAATAGGTATCATCATAATTGGCCCTTCCCATAGATAACATTTCTAATTAAATTATGGTCCAATCATTATCCAGATAATAAACTTGCTACCTTTCAAAAACCAACAATAACAACAACAATAACAACAAAAAAAAAATTACAAGGCTTAGCGCCCGTGGCACAGTGGTTACGGCCTCAGCCACATACACCGAGGCTGGTGGATTCAGACCCAGCCCAGGCCAGCTAAGCAACAATGACAACTGCAACAGAAAAATAGCTGGGCATTTTAGTGGGCACCCATAGTCCCAGCTACTTGAGAGGCTGAGGCAAGAGAATTGCTTAAGCCCAAGAGTTTGAAGTTGCTGTGAGGTGTGATGCCACAGCACTCTATGGAGGGTGACAAAGTGAGACTCTGTCTCAAATAATAATAATAGTAATTATCATCATCTTGAAAGGTTAAAAAAAATTAAAGATCATCTATAAATTGAAACTGGTATTTTCTGAAATGGTATCCTCTGCAGTCTAGAAAATCCCTAAAGTAGCCAGAGTCTAACCCTGTGCTCTGATCCAATGGAGGGGGAGTGAGGTGAGGAAGTAGCATATGGAATTTCTTTGAACTAACATTGAGCCACAACAGAGTTGGGTGATTAAGATCTTGGTTTCTGAATTTTCATGATTTAAGGTTTAAATCCTCACGTCATCTCTTACCTTCTCTATGACCTTAAGAGCTTAATTCACTACTCCTTGTCCCAGTTTTATCATCCATAGAATGATCACCTTCAGAAGGCTTTGGGATGGTTTCATTGAAATGAAATCTCTAGGATTCTAGACAGAGTGCAGCTTTAATAGGGTCCTTTCCATTACTTGGAAACAGAAAAACTATGAATCTTTCTATATTTGAGTCCAAAAATAAAATTTAGAAGCAAGAAGCTCTATTTATATGAATTGTGATGGAAAGAGTCATAGACATTTTAAGACCTCCTAAGGTAAATTGTCTTTATATATCCCTTCAGCATGAATGGGCTAAAATCTTATTTGGCACCATGGGCTGAGATGATGGCAAAAATGTCTTTATCCCGCCTTGGCCTGGGAGAGAAAGTTACAGGGTGAAGGGGTGGGAGTCCCTAATTGCCTTCTTCCCCTGCCCCAGAGCAAGGCCTCCTTCAAATATTGTTGTCGAGCTGTTAAAGACACCTTGGGAACCATGTCACAGATCTATTGCCAGTTGACTTACCCTCCTCTTTTCTCCCCTCAAAAATTCAGTGAAACTTGTCCTCAGTGAAATATTACAGTGAAGACCCCCCATGAAAGTGCAAATGTTTTAAGATCTTGAACTAACTTCAAGGAGAAGTGATGAAGGAAACTGATGTTGGCATCACAGTTCCTATGGGAGGTTTCGATTTGGAATGAGTGGATTCTTGTGAAAAGTCTACAGGTTGGAACTTCAAAGGCAACTGAATATTTTAAATGGGAAGAGAGGCCCTCAGATCATAGAGCTTTCTCCACAGAATAGTGAACTTGAACTAGGAACATCCCATGAAATTTAGCACTCTTCTAGGAAGGGGCAATGAAAGGTCTATGTCTTATATTTGTAAGGCTAATTTTGAAACTATGGGGGGAAACAAGCTAGAGCTAGAGTCTAGTGAATGCCTAGGCATGCTTTAAGGATGATGTAGTATTTCCCACTTCTGGAACAAAAACAAAAACAACAACAACAAAGACAAACCAAACATTTTTTTAGATGCTAAACCTCCAAAGCCTAAAAGAGAAGAAAATTTATCAGTGTCCCAGGAAACTGAGGAATAGCAAAGGAGAGGAGCCATGGAAATACAGAAATGCCATTCATTCAGCAAGGTAAGTCCCATAGAAGAAGCTATCAGGGCTGATACAGAACATCTGGAAGGCCGAATCTGGCAGCCAGTGTGTGCTGGACCCCAAAACAAGCCAGTGTGCTATAGAGTCAACACTCTTGGGGATAGCCCTCAGCCAGGACAAATAGGAATTGCTGGGCCACACATCCAGCTCCTTACCACATAGACAAATGCTCTGTACTCTACGTCACAAAAGAGCCCTGGTGCACAGCAATAAACTGTTCATGAATATACTTTATGTTAGTTTTCTTCCAAAGAGAGACCAGGTATCAATCATTTACCAAGGTGCCTTCATACCTTTTACTGAACCTGGGAGAAGGGAGGTGGTCGTTAATGTGTGTTGAATGCCTAGATGTAAGGAAGATGGTTAATGTGATAGTAATTACAGTGTAGGTACTCAAACCTGTTAATCAGCAGCTATCCTTGGAATAGCATGGTGTATCCTTTTCTCTAAACACAACTATATTAATTACACCTACTATAGATGGGCAAGATTGACAGTTCTCTCATGGGCATGACAGCCCTTCTTGGCTTTGGATCTTTTTTATGTCAAATTAAATTTGTTTTGCATTTTGCCTATTGAGCTAGAGCATAATTACAAAGAAAGCAATAAACAGATGTCTCTCAGCACAGAAGAGCTTTAATCTTTCACACAACTCTAATTTTATTTTCCTGTTTAATACTTATCAGTAAATATTATGAAATAAAGACTTCAGCCCAGGGGGCGGAGCCAAGATGGC
>NW_003852494.1:6714604-6719480 GCF_000181295.1 Otolemur garnettii
ATGTTCTTAAATGATCTTCCTTGGATTTATAGCTTGCCGAACTTCTTTCTGGGCTCAGCTCCCCGTCTTTGACTTCATAGATTCTGATTCCAACCAGTTTTTCTTCCTTTGTTCAGGAGCCTCTGAACAGGGTTGCTACCAGTCGGCCATCTTCCCAGAATTCCCCCCAGGTCTCCTCTTTCTTAGAGGTAAGTTTCAAATAATGCATGTAAAAGAAGGTAGGGGAAAGGAAAAACTTCAACAGATGATTAACACATTAATAATTTGCTTCATTAAACATCCATATGTGGATGATAAAATTGGTGGACCGAAGTTGAAGGAGAAATAAGACATTTGAACAGTTTTTAATCATGTGCTCTGAAGTAAATGCTTATTTTTGTTTTACAAAGGGAGAACAAGTAACTTCAGATTGGAGAAACCAGAAGGCATCATCTTACCTAAGTGATCCAGGTTAACATACACATGAGACACATGAATTTCAGGTACCCCCTTTACAAAGCACTGAGGAGGGCCTATCACCTCTATGGTGCTCTTACCAGATAAACGTTAACCTGATCTAATCACAGGAAAACAGAAGATAAACTCAAATTGAGGAACATTCTAAAAATAATTAACCAGAATTCTTCATAGTTTTAAGGTCATGAAAAACAAGGTGGGGGGTATAAGATTGGAGTCAAATAAAGAGGGACAACAGCCAAGAAAATGTGGATTCTAGAATGAGGTATTAATAGGGGAAAAAACCTAATCCAGTCAAAATAAAGTCACTAGTTTAATGATATTGCACCAATGTTAATTTCTTAGTTTGGATAACTGTGGAGAAAACTGTTTAAAGGGTATACAGGAAGTCTATCTTTTTGTACCTTTTCTGTAGATCTTAAATCATGTTCAAGAAGTTTTTATTGCTCTGGAGGGGACACAGCCAATGTCAGTCACATTATCCAAAGCACAGAGAGAAAGAGATGGAGAGAGAGAGAGAGACAGGTGAAAAAAATTATGTTTTTTCCTCCACTTATTCCAACTTATTGATCATTAGTGTCTCCCATTGGCTACACTTATCCAAAAGATAGGAGGGGCAGAGAGACCTGAGAAATGCAACTATAGGTAGCAGCTCATGTGATAAAGAGCAGAGAGCAGGAAAAAAGTGAGAAGGAAATCAGAGAGCCAACAGGTAAATGAGCAAGCAACACAGTGAGGAAACTGAACATACCGCATCTTTAGCCATTTCCATAGCTCGTAAGTATGAGAGACTCAGTGTTTGTGATACCATCACCTCTCCTCACTCACTCCAACTTATGTCTCCTAGTTCACAGGGTAGGACTTGAATGTACGTCCTGTTCCATGAAGAAGGATGTAGAATCCCTCCATCCCTCAATTAATGGACAATGGTTAATGTCTCTTAGTTTGTTGGAGGTGAACAGATTTGGTGTAGAAAAGGCAAGAAATAGGCACAAAGACAGGTAAATTTGAGAGCAATAGTCAATACTTACTTTGTCTTAAATATCATCTCTTCTCTGGCTGAGAAGGACAGGACCCAGGAATCATCCCTTGGATTCCCTCAGATGCAGACTCCGTATTTCCAGATGTCCATCAGGGATGACTTCATTCCTTGAGCTTTGCTATGGATCAATGCTCTTGTCCAAATTTATCCACATTCATATAATGGAATTCTAGCTCCAAATGCAATGGAATTACAAGGTGGGGCCCTTGGGAGGTACTTAAAGTAGAGCCCTCATGCATGGGGTTAGTGCCTTTATAAGAAGAGGCATGAGCGAGCTTGTATCTCCTCTCTCTACCCTGTGGTAGCCACAATGACTGGCTATTTTCAGAGATAGGATCTCACTCTTGCTCAGTCTGGTCTTGAACTCGTGACCTCAGGCAATCCACCTGCCTTGGCCTCCCAGAGTGCAAGGATTATAGGCATGAGCCCCTCCTAGTACCTTAGAATGTGACTATATTTGGAGATGCAGTTAATTAAAAATGAGATTTCCAGGGTGAGATTTAGTCCAACATGATTGGCATTCTTACAAGAGGAGGATATTGGGACACAGATATGTACAGAGGGAGATCATATGAAAACACAGAAGGAAGACAGCCATCTACAAGCCAAGGAGACAGGCTTCAGAAGAGACCAGTCCTGTCAACACTGTGATCTTCAACTTCTAACTTCCAGAGTTGTGGGACAATAAATCCCTGTTGTTTCAGCCACCCCGTCTGTGGCACTTGGTTGCGGCAGCCCTCGCAATCTTACACCAGCACTTACCTCCTTGATAAGAGAGGTCATAGGCACCCGACCTAAAAATCCAGTAGAACTTTCATTTTCTCCAGCTACCATGTGGGATAAACTGGTAAAAGTGAGTAGGAAAAGGAAATTTGTCTAAATGTTTTCCAGCAGGCCCAACAGAGGAACCTAGAGTGCCATTCTGTTTCTTTTCCCCATTGCAATAACGTATTGTATTTCTCAGGAAAATACTCTTTACTTCAGTGTTCCATATATCCTGAGAATGTGTGGCTTCTCAGAGCAGCATTTGCTGAAAATGAATTTTAGTGACAAATAAATTCAAATTCCAATCCCCTTATGTTTTCTGAGGGACTTAGAGGAAGCTAGTTAAGGTGAGAACCAAGTTTTGTTGCACACGATAGGGAAGAAAGGGGCTGTCTTTTGCATCAGTGCGTTTCATGTGAAGGTTCCCCTGTTTTCCCTCAATTTACAAGTCCTGACTTCTGTTCTTTGCATCCCAGAGACACAAAATGTGCACTTTTAGCCCGTACCTTGTGTCTGTGTTCTTCCTCAGCTTTCTCTCAGGCAAAAATCAGATTTCAATTCAATTGGAGTTGTCTGCTCATGTCTGATAACCAAACCGGGGCCATCACATTTCAGTAGATGTGATTGGACAGATGTGCGATGGCTCAATCCCAGATGCCTCTTCTAATTGCCTTTGTGGATGTGACAAGAAATATCATTGCTAATATCATAAAGCTCAGCAAATGCCCTCAAAATGGCCCTTGGGAACGCATATCCATTAAGCAGTTGGCTTCACAACCCTTAAAGGCTAAGTGACTGAAGATTCCTCTTAGCATTGGCTATAAATTACCTAGAGAACTTTGGACATGTCCCACTTTCTGTGAGTGGGAGATATCAATCTATTTCAATGTGTTGATATCTTAAAGAGTCTTAAATTGTTAAAGCCCAAATCCAGAATCTTAGGCATCTGGATCACCAATCTCTTTGGCTATGTGTGCTTTTGCTTTGTGCTGTGAGTCTTACATTTCACACAGGTGGAATATTTTTTTTTCCTGAGACAAATGCCTCTAACTCTATCTAGAGAGTTATTATGGTGAGGCCAAAATAATTTCAGTTTATACCTTCATAGTTATTTTTGGTTGTTGTTGTTGTGAGCGTTATTCATTTCTAGGTTTGAGTGGCAGAGTCTCTCCTGCACTCTGAGAAAATGGAAGAAATAAGGGAAATATGTACAAGGCCCCATGGCATACCTTTTTATTTCACCTGTCACATCCCAGCAGCAAAACAAATATAACAGTTCTATAAACAATCCAGTGAACGACAAAAGCCTCTCATCCTCACCTATTTTCACTCCGAGTTAGTTTATTCTCTCCATGTGTTTCTCTCCAATTGTTTGCATCTTACATTTTGGTAAAATGAATGAACTAAATTAAAATTTTTTTAAAGGGAAACCTGGAAGACCTCAATTTTATTATAATTCACCCTTTGTTGGGAGCATGGGGATTGCCCCTCTCTCCCTATGGCAATTTACTCCAAATACATTCCAGACCTTTACTGCCAGAGTCACTAGACTAAAATAGTAAAGCTGTCAAAGCGATTTTGTAAAACCTGTTCAAGATCTGTATTTACTTCCCTCCTTTAACACTCAGATAGACGCTGGAGCCTGTTGCTGCCTTTCAACATGGAAGGTTTGGGAAAACTACCTTCCTCTGCAACAGTCTAATTTAGAGCTAAAATCATCTAACCTGACTGGGCATTTGCTCTTGACAGTGATCATCCATCCTGGGCACCACATCTTTCTCAACACACTGTGCTAGATCACTGTGCTTATTGGCAGTGGAAACTGACACTATATAAGAAATAAAAATATTAAGTCTAAGGAGACATTTCTAATCTTATCTCCCTATTTTATTGTGCTAAATCAGACATAGCCTATGACACATTCAACTATTGTATGATTTTTTTAAATATCAGATTAATAGAAGGTACAAATGATTAGGTTGCATTGTCTACATTTATTAGGTAAAGTCCAAGTTGTAGTGGAGCCCTTTTAAAGAGCTGATTCAGTGTCATTACACCCATTCACAGTTTCATGTAACCATTATAACTGCCTAGTTTCAGAACTTTTCATCAGCCCCACCATTCCCTATTTCCCCCACCCCAAACCTCCGTCCACCATTAATCTGTTCTTTGTTTCTATGGATTTGCCTAATCTGGACACATCATATAAATGGAAACACACAGTGAGTGCTATTTGGTGACTGTCTTCACTCATTTTGCACAATGTTTCCAAGATTTTCTCATGTTGTAGTAGCGTGCTATTAGTAGTTCATACATTTTTTGAATAATATTGTATGGATATGCCACATCTTGTTTATCTATTCCTTCATTGTTGAATATTTGGGTTGTCTTTCTTCACTTTAAACCACAAGCACAGGAAGATTGTTCACCAACATGCACCATACAAGAAAACCATTCTTAAGTTTAAAAGGAAACCAATGCCAACAAAATCTAATTTCTAAGAGGGGAACAAAGCTCATGCATTAAAAAAACAGGGACGGCTCGGCACCTATAGCTCAACCGGCTAAGGCGCCAGCCATGTACACCTAAGGTGGCGGGTTCAAATCCCCAGCC
>NW_003852494.1:6719642-6755376 GCF_000181295.1 Otolemur garnettii
AAAAAAAAAAAAAAAAAAAACAGGGACGAAGGAAGTATGGTACTTCCTGCTTGTCTGTCTCCTACCAGCCTGAACTCTGAAGTCTGACAACATTCCACACTTTCAATTAGCAATATTCGTGCCTCCCACAAACCTCATTGGCTACAATGCTGTCACTGCGCAAAGCTAACATTCTACACTTTCAACAGTACCAAATAGGCTTTTGGAGCAGCAGAATGCTATTAAAAAGTCTATGGCTTGAACATTTTTAGGGTGCAATGATAGCAAAATGCTGAATAATTGTGACAATTATAATCCCAGCAACAATCAGGATTCTGTTGTCTTGTTCATACTGTGTACTGGCTACAAAGTTAATCCTTGTTATAATAAATATTTTATGAATTAATAAATAAAACAAAGGTGGTTTAAAATTCACTTTGCATTCTCTCCGCCCTTGGTTTACACAGCAGCTAAAGCATTTTTTTGCTATTGACTTTTTTCTTCCTTCTTATCTTTTTTTTTTTTTTTTTTAATAAATCAGAGTGAATTCCAAGCATATTCAGGTTTATAGAAGACTTCCTTGGCTTATGTTTCTTGAAATTAAATTTGGAGAACATTCTAAAAAGAATGGTTGGGATTAAGCAGGCCGAGAGAAGACACTGGATGTGGTTGCAGGCACATAATGAATATAAGCCGACTGTGTGGAAACCAAGACCTAAGCAGGAGAAAGTAAGAAATTATTATCAATAATTGATGTGGGCAACTGCAATAACAGAAGATTTAGCCAATGGTTCTTTAAATCAGGGGGATTTTCTTGTTATTCATTTTCACCATTTGGGGGGTTTACTCAACAAATAGTTGGTCATCAACAATCCCACATTTTTAACATATTTTCCTTTTTTCTGCATTTTTGTCATCTTATAATTGGAAGATGCTGTCATAGTTCTAGTAGCATATTCTCACAGGACAGCCCCCAGAGCTTGCTGGGAAGAAAGGGGAAAAACCAGGCCATATTGACTGAGTATTATCTGTGTGGAGGAGGAAAGCATTGCCCTGAAATCATCCCAACATTTATTCTTAAGCCTCATTGGTCAGACCTGGGTCACATGACTGAGACCAAACCAATCACAGGCTTATGTGGAACGGACATTCTGCTATAGAATCACTGTGACCAGTTTGGATAATGATCTGTGCCTGAGTCTACCGGAGGGACAATATGCTGCCCATCAAATGTTAGGACAAAAGGAGGAATGGCTGGACAGTGCCCTTCCGAGGAAGTCAGCAACAAAGCAACCCTCTTGGGGAGAGAATGAGGTCATTTTACGTGATGAAGCAGATGGTTTTCAGTGCTATATAAAGGAAATTCAATACATTTAAATATCATAGTCGCAAATCTGCTTCCTTTCAATTCTTTTTGGACTCTTCTGATTGCATTAAGGAGAAAAATATAATCTCAGTTTGTTGTTTAGAATGTATTTAAATTCCTTCTGACACTTACTAATCTGTCTTTTTAACACTAAGGAGGTCAGCCTAAGCTCATCACTTGTACCTACCAGCTTCTTTTACATCTTTAGGGACTCCTTATTATATAGCATGTGGTGTGTGGTTGCTTGCAAGCCTAGTAATGTCAGGAGGCGGGCTGGATAAATGGGTGATTATACTGTGATGACAACACAAGATAGGTGACTACGTGAGCTGCCGGTAGCCATGGTCCAGAAAGGTGGTGAAGCCACCAGGATCTGAGGACATACACACATTTCTACCAGATACTGCAGCCACGAAAGGAACAATGTTCCCCACCCCCAACCCACCACTGCATGAGGTTCATCTTACGAAAGGTTCACTGTGGTGCAACCCACCAATTGATTTCCTCACAAAAGTTCACTTAACCTGCACACACACCCAGCAAGTTGGCTGTATTATTATGTCCATTTTATTGATGAGATCACAGAAATTCAGAAAGAGTTCTTTCACGCTGTGGGGGAGTCAGCCAACTTGCATGCCATCTTAGATTTAGACCAAGGTGTTTCTGACTCCTGAAGCCTAACTGCCCATGTGGTCTTCTGCATTCTTAGCTTAAGATGGATTCATCAGAGTGCAGTTACTCGGTCTCAGTGCCTGTTCACATAACTATTTTTATAGGTACCAATGCACAAATTGATGTGCCAATTTTCTCACTGTAAACAATGTTTTGTTTGCTTGCTTATTCTATGCGTGTGTGTTTGCTTGTTTATTTTATATGACAACTCTTTTGTGTGTGTGTGTGCATGCGCGCGAGCTTTGGCAGGATGTCTCCCCTCTGAGCAATAAGTTGAAGGTCCAGGGGTCAGGTGAGATGTTTTTAACCTAGGTTGGTGACACACTTGCTCCCATAGGGCAGGTTCACCTTCTCTCCTTTTTCCTTTATATCCGTCCAGCACATAAAATTCAATCCATGTTTACGGAAATAAATAGCTCATCGGGACTAACAGGTGAGCTTGGGCGTGGCTTCTGAAGGAAAGATACTTTTTCTGGAAATATGTTTAGAAAAACCCATGCAGAAAGCCAAAACCCTTCATTTGGAACTGCATTTGTTAATGTGCTGGGGTGTGATTCTTGTAAAGGAATATTTTCATATTTATCAGTATGTGGGTTATAAGGAAGAAAATTCAATCAGAAAGCTGCATACCACAGTGAATCCTAACCGAGGCCATCAAATCCAGGAAAAATAATTGCAATAACAGCATCCAAATCTGCTGGGGACATCAAATTATTACCCAAATCCTCCCAAAACACTCTCTCTCTCTCTCTCTCTCACTCTCTCTCTCTCTCTCTCTATATATATATATAGTGTGTGTGTTTTCATAATTTTTGACTGAACAAATCTAACAGAATTATATTTACATAACTCCTTTAGTTACATATTTGGAAACTCTACTCCTCATATGCAATTAATAACTCATTAATAACACTAGAATAGCTGTGAAGCAAAGGAGCCAGCTAGCAATAATTTTAACAAAATTCCTTCTGGGCAAAGAGAGGAGAAAGGTATGAAACAACCAGGTTTGGCTATTTCAGTGGATGATTACGGATATCACTGAAAAACAGTTCATTAAAACTCTACTTAAAATGTAGCTCATGTGGATTTGTCTGCAACTCTGGGAAAAGAAAGCCTAGCTGTAAATGGCCTGCTTAACTACATGTAAGAAAAGACACAATTAACAAGGTAATTCAGGACGAAACAATAAAACACTTCTGTATCAAGGCAGAGTGTGGATAAAAGGGAAAGTGGGCTCTTTTGTCCCCCTAAACATAGACATAATTTCCTCAAAGGCTCTGCATATTAATAAAAGAAGAAGTAGGTTTCCTGATATTTTTTCCAGGACCACTCACTTCAGAGAGAAAACATGTTAACCAGGGTGATGTTCCTCAGTCACTGCCCTGGGAAGAGCTGGTGTCCACACTGTTCCCACAAAGTCCAGGCAAACATGGTTTCAGCCCGCAGGGGCTCATACTCTTTGTAAGATATAGAAGCATTAATAAGTAGGAAGTCAGGATACTGAAAATAAACAATGTCATGGGAAGTGCATGACGTGTAGGAAGATAGTTCAGCATTTTTGAATCACACTGGCTCTGAATGATCTACTTTGCACCATGATCAATGAGCATCACAACTACATGCAGATTCCTCCACTTACCCTTGCCTTGGTTTTCAGCTTTTAAATAAGAGGTGTGATGTTGTGTACCTGATAGGGCTGGTATAAAAGTTATACAAATCGGGTGGCGTCTGTGGCTCAAAGGAGTAGGGTGCCGGCCCCATATACTGGAGGTTGCAGGTTCAAACCCAGCCCCGGCCAAAAACTGCAAAACAATAAGTTATATGAATCTATGTTTGTAAAAGCCTGCATAAAACAGTGGCAAAAACCATCTACCTTATTAGTTAGGGAAATCTAAAGTTGACAATGGCTCAATGCACTAAAAGTCTATTTCTTATTCACCCGTGACTCTGCTGTTACTCTTCCTAGACCAGGGTTCTTTTAGGCTGCTCGCTTCCTGGTTGCTGAGAGGTGACCAGGCCCTTTTTGCCCACAAGCTATTGAAGTAGATGAGTCTGGCAGTTGCCCCTTGGAGGATTTCAGCCAGGACTCAAGCCTAAAAAGGGCAGGTGTCTTTGGCCAGAGTGCAGTCACATGACCACACCTAACCACAAAGGAGGCTGGGAATAAAGTCTGCCTGTGTGCACAGAAGGAAAAGGGCTTGTGAACATGCAATGTCCTTTCAAAAGCTCTCCAAAGAGATGAGCTATTTATGCTTTGTAGCAGGCATTATAGCAGTTGTTACTGTTATAGAATGTATGAGTCACGTGTAAGTATAAGGTATATGGCTGTATATTCATATATAGCTACATATCCATATATACATGAAAAAATATATATACAGGTGTTATATATATACAACTGACCCTTGAACAATAAGGGTTTGAATGGCACCTCATGGGTCCTTTTATATGTTGATTTTATTCTGCCTCTGCCACCCCACTCTGAGAGGACAAGATCAACCCTTTCTCTTCCTCTGCTCCCTCAGCGTACTCAACATGAAGATGATGGATCCACTTCTGCTTAATGAAAACTAAATATACTTTCTTTTTCTTATGAAGGTGGTGGGTGAGGAGGCTCCTGGTGACCCATGGAGCTGGTGGAAGTTCCCCCAGAGCTGCTGGCCCTGAGTACTGGCAAGAAGGTGTGGGCTTGGCACAGGTCTGAGATACGGAATCTGAGGGACTTGGGGTGGGGTATAGGATGTACAGCAGGTGCAAGAGGGGAGGTGACACCATCTTGACTCCCAGGTGTGGCAAGATATGCAAGAGAAAAGCCCAGGAAACCATGATGACTGACCTTCCCAAAGCCCCCACCTCACCACACTTTGCTCTAGGGGATTTCTTGAGTTAACTTATTTGTTCTTTCCCAATGAGGAAAGACCCATTATCGTCACCACTTTACAGACAAAAAAAAAGTGGAGTGATGGCTGCTGTGCTCCAGCATCCTTGTGATGAAGCAGGTGGAGTGAGGGACAACGAGAGGTGAGACAGGGAGTTCCGCCCTTGGCCCTGAGCACTAAGAAGGAAAAATCTGTGGCTGATTCTATGGGGCTGACTGTGCCCTGCAGCAGAGTCGTGAGATGAAACTAGACTCTATCATCATGCTTGCCCCACAGAGCTCAAAGCAGAGGATGGCTTTGGGCAGAGGAACCCCACCCGTCCCACTCATCCCACCCCATCTTACCCCATGCCACACTGGACTGATAAAGCAGTGTGTTTCAGCAGATCTGGGCAGATTACCGTGAACTTTAAGAGGATCCCCTCCCATCATCTGCTCGTTCCTGGATTTTTAAATGGATCATTAGTTCTCTGTGGTTTTTATCAGTCAGAGAGCTGAGAGGAAAATGTCAATGAAGGGAAAACAGAATCCTCCAACAAAGGAAGGGATAAGGTCGCAGCAGCTTACAAGGAAAGTGGCGGGCTCACTGCTCCCCAAACCTGCCTCATTCCCTCTGCTTCTGCATCCACTTTAATGTATAATTGATGGGTGCAATTAATAGAAACCAATCGAGCACTGCACACACAGGGCTGTGTTTAGCAGCAGCTGTTTCCAATAATGATTAGTGTAGGACAATAACAACACACACACACATACACACAAAGTGCCTGGCCATTAGTACTGTGCGGAATGTGCTAACAAGACTGATGGCTTCACCAACCCAACTGCCAGTGAAGGGGCGGGGGAAAGGAGCTGAGTGGCTCCTGGGGGTGCTGGTTTTCTTATTGCTGATGAGCTGTTTCCCTTTGTGCCGTAGCTTTGTGCCCTAGTTTTTCTTTGTTCATAAGACTCTGCCTTCTCAAGGAAGTTGTTCCGGGAGAAGGGGTATTTTCAGCCCTTGTAAGAGCCTTTGTTTGCCTCTGGGCTCCGGGATGGGCATCTCCCCCCAGCCAACTCCAGTTGCTCAGGCACTGCGGTGCTGCATTCCTGCAGCCTCACGCTAAGTCACACTGTTACTCCTGCATGAGAGGTGTGGGTCCAAGTCCTCACCACACCACAGCCTCTGCCCTGGGAGGCACACCCCTGGGTCTCCCAGTCCACTGGTTTCCTCATAGATAATAGCTGCCCTTGCTAACGGCTGTATCAAGGGTTACAAGGCTTCACACGGGTGAAGCATCTGTCAGAGCACCCAGCTGGAGTAAAGTCCAAGGTGTCATTGTTACCCTTTTAGTCAGCTTCTCATGACCACTCCCTGGGCCCCCACAAACAAGGAGAGGCAGGTCCGGGATACTTTCATCCCATGGTGACATCGGCTGGAGATAACAAGCAGAATTTGGGCTCAGACCTCACATTCACTGAAGGCTTCAGATGTACACTTTTGATGTTTCCAAATTTGCTGACAGGCCCAGTAGCAGTTGTACAGAAAGGACTGCTCAGAGCCACCCTCATCACCCCACCACCTTAAACTCTGACCCGTCACAACATCTGATTTCCCCTTGAAGTTAGTATTCTCAACACATCTTTCCATTGTTTGCACTTTAAAATTGTTCACTCATTCTCATGATCAGTTAAAACAACGTATTTTGAAACCAATTTGGGCATTTCTTCACTTATTTAAACCTGAATACAAATGCAAAATAACAGACAAGCATAAACATTATTTTGAATGGCTGGTCCTCTCTTTATATTTTAAGAAGCTCTGTTAGAACACAGATACAGTGAGGTGCCTGGGGATGAAAAGCAGAGAAACCTGTAAAATCTTGAAATTTCAAGCTGATTGCTAGATTCTAAGGAGAACTTCTGCTGATTGAATTAGGATATTGGGGGTGGAGGGAAGAAAAGTGAAGAGGAAAGGACCTGGAAAGGGGAAGGTAAGTGGAACAAAAGAGGCTTAGGAGAGGTGCAGCTCCAGTCTCATCAGGGACGCAGTGTCCTCAGGTGTGCGGCCTGCCCCTGCCGGTCCCAGGGCACCGCAGTGCGTTCCCACCTGCCGGCGCTAGAGGGCGAGGCCCCCACTCGCGAGGATGGTTTCCATTCTTCGGAAGGGCCGGCAGGGGACGCTCTAAATATGGCCAGATCAGAGAGGCGCCGGCTAACCTGCCCAGGTGGAGCAATATGGCTGCTACCTGGGCCTATGGTGAGCGTGGCCAGAGAGGGACTTTACCTGTGCATTGGTGGAAGAGATCTCAAGATCTCACCTTTTACAAATCCAGAGGGCATCTTTTATTTTTATTTATTTATTAAATCATTGCTGTGTACATTAATGCAGTCATGGGGTACAATGTGCTGGTTTTATATACAATTTGAAATCTTTTCATCAAACTGGTTAACATAACCTTCATGACATTTTCTTAGTTATTATGTTAAGGTATTTATATTCTACATTTAGTAAGTTTCACATTTTATTTTTTTAAGGGAGTTTAGGAGAAAGTGTTGCAAATGGTCCAGTGAAATATCATCTGCAAAATCATCTGTCACCAGGTCTTAGAGTTAGGTCTGTCTGTCTGTCTGCCCTTCACTGAGCCACCTTAGACAAGGAAATTCACTGCTCTGAAACTCAGTTCTCTCTGCCCTTAAAATAGGAATAGTGAGCATACCTTCATCATAGGGTTGGGGCAAGGATTACCAGTAAATATCATCTTGCACCTGCAAAGTGTGCAGAAATCTCCCACTTTGATTCCCCCATTGCCTCCTTGGAGTGAGGCTTTGTCTGAGTAGGTATGGACACACTTACTTGTGTATCTCTTATTTCATATTCCAAAGCAGAGGTGTCCACTCTGAGGCTTGTTAGTCGCATCCATGCTGACGTCGGGAGGACTTTTTCTGTTTATCTGTGATGTTGGATATCACAAAAATTGTGCACGAATATTTTTGTTTTTCTGCTAATCAGCTGTCCTCAGTGTTTGCATATTTATTCTGTGGCCCAAGAGAACCCTTATTCTTCCAAGGTGCAGCAAAGAAAAATGTCTGGACACCCCTGTTCAAAGTTTGTTCTTGAGCTCCATAAGAGGCCCATATGACCCTATGAAATAGAGAGTGGTGGTGTCATTGGATCCACTTGACAGATAAGGTGCCTCAAAACTTAACTGACTCACCTGAGGCCACTTAACATGTTAGTGATGGCACAAAGGCAGAACACAGCTCCTGAGCCCCCAAATTTGATACTCACTGCAGTGCCTCCTGTCACCCTGAAGGTGTGAGATGAACTGAGAAATTGCAGCCCTCCTGGCTCACTGTGTTTTCATCATTGATTCACAGTCATTATTTAGCCCAGCTGCTTTCATGATGAAGATGAATTGGGCAGGTGTGTGGCACCCAGGGTAGAGAGGGACACGAGCCCTGCATTTCGTCAGAGAACCCATAATTATAATCACCAAGTAGCTCTCTTTGCTTCTTATAGGCAAAAATCTTTCTTTGGGAAGGCTGTGACATGGAGCAAAGTCTTGTCTGCCGGGATGTTACTTCCCATGACCTCTCAGTGCCCTGAGAATGACTTCCAATGAATTTAAGCATTTGCTTGATAGACTTTGACAATGGAATCATTACTCACAAGTAAACTTAAAGCTGACAGGTTTGCCCACTTTCCTAAACAGCTAGAAGGCCTGACCAACAGCCTTTCTCTAAATAGTTCAGTCTGGTTCCCTAAACATAAACAGACTGGTTCTGCATTCAGTCACAGAAGCAGCAGCAGAAATTTCTGATGAATTTCTGTAAAAGCCTAGAGTCTCGATCTGAGCAGGTTTGTAACCTGTTTGGAAATAGGAGGGAGACTGGGAGTTCATTTTGTTGAGGCTAGATGAAGTAAAAGGAACAAGAGAGGGGAAAAAAAGAAGGAATTGTTACTACAACCCACAACCCAGCACAACGTGAAGGCCTTATGTGACTTTTCTAAATGACTTTTTTTTTTAAGTTTTTTATTTTGGCTATGTAAGCCTTATGGGACTCTTTCTCTTCCTCCAAGTGAAGTAAAGGAAGTATGAAGGACTCCCCAAGTGAGGGAAAGGAAAGAGTATAAGTAACCATCCATTATGGAGGACTTTATGAAGTGAGGACTCCTTTATGAAGGACTCCCAAAGTGAGGAAAAGGAAAGAGTCTAAGTATCCATCCATTCATTCATCATTGAGTCATTTAACCATATATCTTTAGAGCACTTCCAAGGGGCCTGACTTCATCTTCCAGTTGAAGAACTAAAGCAAAGTCCCGGGTCCCTTTAAATTTACAGAGGAGGTGAGGGAAGAAATCAGATGGCATGCACAGAATGAAGCAATGTTGCTTGTGACAAGTATTATAAAGAATATAGAAGAAGGGGCTGGGATAGAAGGGCCTGGGGCAGGGCCACTTTGATTTTGCAGGTCAAAGTAGGTCTCTCTGAGGAGGAGAGATTTGAAGTGAAACCTGATAAGTGACAAGTTATCAACAAAATGACAACCAGGGTGAGTGTGACTCAGGGGAAGGAAATGGTCAGTGCCAAGTCTCTGAGGTAGCAGCATCCTTGGTTCTTGGTGGACCGGCAAGGCTTGAGAGACGACCAGGAAGAGGCTGGGCCGTACAGCGTTCCTAGCACCTCCTAGGGGTGCTAGGGCTGTTGAGATGCGGAAGAGAAAAGGGCATAGCTCTGACCTTCAAGCACTTTACGATCTAGTCAGGGGAGAATATGGTATTGGACTAAAGGAATTCTCTCGTTCTTCCTCAACTTAGCTTCCATGTTATTAATTGCCTCACTTTTGAAAAGAACTTAGGATTCATTCTTTTCCTTTGTGATCTCCTGCCCCGGGCTCCAATGATTGGACCAGGTGTGGTCACCTGACCTCAGGAATCTGTCCAATCAGAGTTCTCTTTTCGAGTTGTGAATGCGAGTGGGGCAGTCTGGGATCAGGAGCTGAGAAGATTTAGCGTCTTGGTTAACAGGTGTGCAGCTACCGCGGTGGGCAGATGAGGCAGGTCCTCCTTTGTCCCCAGGTATAGGAGATGGACTCGGGGCTCAGACCTGGATCTGGAACTGCTGCTGAGTCACAGGAAGTGGACATAATCACAGTTCAGCTGCCCGCGGGGAGTAAAGGGCTCAAAGGAGCCCCTGTTTCCATCTGTCTTAACTATTTAGTTCAATTTCAACTTTCATTCCTTATTTCTGAAATATCATGGGTTCCTATTCTGTCCTACCAGAAAACCCACAGAAGCAATTTTTGTTAGATAGAAGAGTTCTCATCCCCTAAACAAAAAATACGAGCCCCTCAATTATATTTCTTTCTTTCTTTCTTTCTTATTTTCCTGCAGTTTTTGGCTGGGGTGGGGTTTGAACCTGCCACCTCTGGTATATGTGACTGGCACCCTACTCCTTTGAGCCACAGGCACCACCCTGATTATATTCCTAATTAAAAGGAAAGCTATACATTTCTACATTTCTTACTTTTTTTGTCGAGTCTAAAGTTAAACCTCAAAATTTCTCCTCCCATCCACCAATATAATAGATTTAAAAGTACTCTGAACATGAGATTCCCTGCCTTGAGTTGAGTAGCAAAGTGGTATGAAATAGCTACAGAAATCCTAGGCTTTTATACGTGTATTAGGGGAGAAGGTTAGAAAGACTTCAATTGAAATGATGTGCCAGAATGAAAATGCCTACATCACCCTGAGATTAGTCTTATTGTTCATGCACAGAAAAGCATAAGCCACAAAGTGGAGAGATGAATTGGGGTGGAGAGAGAGTGACATTCCAATTACCATTATTGATTTTTCACTTTCTAGAAATACGGGAGGATTTAGTGTACATATCTTCGTTTATTATTTCTCAAATCAGGGCAGCTGAGAAAAGGAACAAAATAGGACATTTTGAATATTATCTCCATTCCATACGAGCAACTTAGATCCCATAATAGTTTTGTATAAAGCACAAGAGGATTACTCTGCCCACAGCTCACCTCTTCATAACGTATGTTATCCTTTTGAGAAGAATACTTGATTTAAGAAAGATTTTTTGCAGGATGAATAATAATAAGAAGAAGAACTGAGAAACTCAACCATTAGCTTCAACTGCAGGCAGCAAAGTTTTGATATCCAAAGGCAAGATTTGATCCTTACTATTTTCAAAAGACTTTGTAAAAACATGTTAGGAAATAATGGCTTAAGATAAAGTTATTTGGGGATCAATAATACATCTTGAGCACTTGAGGCAGCTGCTTTCCCTTCTTGTCAGAGAATGTTCCTATCACCAGAGACAGAAGCTCCCGCCCCTGCCTCGCCAAAGCAGTCTCTGTTCCCCCGGGGCTGTTCCACAGAATATGTGAGCAGACCAGTGATGGGATGGGAGACAGATAGCCTTGCAGCAGGAGATGAATTTAGATGCTAATAGCTGTAGAATTTTAAAAAAATCATAGGATAATTTCACATGAATTCTCTTTTAGGTCCTCTCTTGGAGTTGATACCTTTTAACTGTGTCTAATCCTTACAGATCTCCTTTCATAACAGAAAGCAGACCTCTGGCACAGAGTTTTGCTGGGGAACTGAATCTAGCTAGAATATTAAAACATTATTTTGTTTTAATATGGTTTTGATTGCTCCTTATTTGTGGCAAGTAATACTGACTTTCTACTTAAGATAATGGAGGAATGTGTCCTTCACAATCATTGAAAGAAAGCCCATGTCCATTTAAATATGTTTGTGTGTGAGTGTGAGTGTGCATTGCATGTGTGCACACATGTGTGTGTGCACATTAGCATGTACTTTCAAACATGGCCAAACCCATGTTTTGGTAAGAGGGTAGGTGTCGAGTTAAATGTCTTTCCCACAGTTTAAACAAAACAAATAGAAAAAAGCTGAGGGATAGGGTGTGGACAACCTAGCCGCTGCAATGAAATGTTTTGACCCCCAAATTATCGCTTCCACTCTCATTTTGTCCATCCACTTTATCGCATGGAGATCTGATTCCTGGTGAATGTTAGTAAAGCCTCCTATGGGCACAGAAAACTAGCAAACATGTGACATTATCCTCCAGTGGACCCGGACCCCAGCCTGACACTCGGCCCTCTCTGACTTTGAGAGTGGGGAGGATTTTCTCTTGAGAGCAAATTCATGACCAAGTTATTTTGTTTTTTAATGCACAAGGGTCACATACCATGTTCTCTGTAAAAGGGTTTTCTCCCTTTCCGCATACCCCTCCTCTGGGTGAGATTATTTGGTGTCCTCTCTTTTCTCTTCTAGTTCTTTAGAGACGGTATCTTGTCATCCTTTGTCAGTGGGGAACAGACTAAGCAGATGCTCAATGAATGTCTTTTAGATGAATGAATGAATCAATGAATAAATGGATAAAGCTCCTTTATTGGAGCTTGGCAAAGGGCATTCTGCTGTCTGAAGTGGATCTATCAGTCAGATGTCTAAAAGGAAAATAGAACCTATCACTAGGAGGGCAGTAGAGGGAATTTCACTTAAAGCACTAGCTATAAAGTTGTTGAACAAGCTGAGCGCAGGGGAACATGAGTCACTTAGACACTAACAACTACAAATTCTCTATACTCCCTCTTAGATGGAAAAAAGGGGGGATGGTGACATTAGAGCCCAGAATTTGGGGCCAACAGACCTGATGAAGAACCCTGGAGGAGAGGCCACACTTTCGGACCTAATGCCAAGGTGAGAATTACCAGAGTAGCCCGGATATTCAAGAATGGGTTTTGTGGGGGGACGCAGAACAATAGGGAGATGAGTCACTGTCAGCAACCCAGCCTTCTCTCCTGTGTGCCAATCTCCTGTGTCCTCAGTGACCAAATCTACCAGAAATCTGTAAGCAACAGGGCTCAGAAACATCGCTGCAGGTGAGGCCCTGGGACACAGCAGGGTGAGGCAGAGGCCTGCATCTGACAATAAACAGCACACCACCACTGGGGACAGTGCAACCTGGACACTGCTCTGTTGCTTAGGTAATGTGAAAAAATGCAAAGGAAGCTACAGGATTTGGACACCATCATCTTCCATTGTTCCCTGCCCTGTGTAAGTCTTGTTCCCTAGAGTCCGAATTGCATGCACCCTTTGTTCCATGAGACAGTTCACAAAGCGCCCCCCCCACCCCTTGTTTTGTATGCTGCCTTCAATGGCTCTTGGGTTGACCAGAAATGGTTGGATTCAGTGCAAAGCACTTTAGAGCAGAGAGCCAAGTCTGAGGGTTTCACGACCAAACCACAGCTCGGCTCACATATCACCTGGTCTCTGGTGGATCCAGGGCACATCTGATCACTCACTAGAATGCTTCAAACCCCCTCCACTGCAGTCTCCAAGTCTGCAGGCACTGACTTCCCTCCTTGGAAGTTTAATCTGAACATAAATGCAGAAGGATCAGTTTGCACCAAATGAGGGCCCCTCTGTCATTTTGATCCTGTGTTTTGAGGAGGGACAGTTATGAGATGTGTAATAGGAAAGTGCTTTCCTGTAGTTTTCCCCTCATAAGAGGAGGTCACAAGTGTTTTGGTTTTATAAGGGACCAGAGTCTCTAGTGTCTCCAGATAAATGATATAATTTGGCAAGAAGGAAGTGACCAGCTTGAAATGGCATTAGCAGGCCTACAGGAGGAAGCTCGAGAGAACTCCCTTCCTCTCCCATTAAAAGATCACCAGGATTTCCATGATATTCCCCCAGGAAAGTACTCTTTATCTTTCAAGATGCCCCAGTATCTCTTTCTTTTCCTAGTTGCAATTGCTGAACAAAACATTAAACATCAGGAACTGAGAACCGCACACTGTGCAGCCCTGGCAGGCACATCGGTGGGGCGGAGAGGAGCTGATGTAAAGGGGCAGGTTAATGGGCTGCCCTGAGTGAAGGGGAGGAGATGTCCCTGGTTTACGGCTGGAACCCATTCGGTGTGCTAACTACTAACTTGCAACCCCCAATCCTGATTGCCACTCTTTCTTCCAAAGACATAGAGAATGTCTTTTAGACTAATTAGCAGTGCGTACTTCCTCTTCATCACTGTCTTGGACAAAATCCTGATTTAAACTTGATCTAATGTTAACTCAATCACTACAAAGGTTGAATTGGGCCCATCACATTTGCTTGAATGTAGTGAGGTGGGTGTGAGATGCCTTCCCAGATGGCTCCTTTAAGAACCATTAACAGAACAATTTATAATTCTCAGGAAATGACAAAATGGCCTTCAGGACATAGAGTGGATTCACTAGCTGGCTTTCCAACTCTCAGGGGTAAGTGACTGAAATCCTGGGTGCAGTTATAAATTAATTTTGAGGCTTTGGACATGTCCCAAATTCTGCCAACTGGAGAGACCAATTTGTTCCAATCTGTCAATATTCAGACAAGAAACTGGGACATTTGAAATACATACAGACTCAGAGAGTTTGGGGCACTTCATTTCCAGGGACTCTGCCTCCACTCCAGCTGTTGTTCATGCTCCATTTGCTGCTGGGAGCCGTGGTTCATTGACAGAGGTGGAAATTTTTTCTGCTGGACCAAGAGTTATAGTTCTGAGGCTGAACTATCTCCATCACAGACCATCACTTTTTTTTTTTTTTTTTTGCAATCTAATATGAGTTTGAAGTGAATTTCTAGCTGTGAGTAGCAGAATCCTCCAACCCTGTAAGGAAGACAGAAGAGGATCATCTCCTGAATACTCCCCTGATGCATCTCTTCATTTCACCAGTTGCCCCAGAGCAGCAGAACAAATATTATCGGATTCTGGTAAGATCTGTAACTAATCCAGTAAATGAGAGGCTTCTCTTATCTTTTTAGAAGTTCTCACAAAGGATATATCCCTTTCTTGCTATGTTTTCTCCATCATTATCTATACCATTAATCTTTTAAAGTAAAAACCTTTAGGAACCTGAAATTTGTTTGGATGTATTCCCCATTGACAGCATAGAAATTGCTGTCTCTAGGGAAATTTCCTCTGTCAGTTTAATCTGAACATAAATGCAGATATTTTATACGGAAGTCACGAAAGTGAAGCTACAAAGCCTTTAAAGCAAACTTGAAGCCATGCCCAAGACTTGTATCTCCTTCTTGTTATTTTTTTTAAGTACTTCAAGACATGCCCTCATCTTCTTGCTGCATTTCATTTTGAAAGAAGTGGGGGAAACCTATTGCACTTCGTTGCAGTCTAATCCAGAAATAAGATACTGATGTTTAGGACATTTGTTCTTGAAACAAAATAATTGAAATGTGTAGCCCAGACTCTCTTAACATGACCAGTTTGCTGAGGTCATTATTCAAACTGCAGGGGTAAATTGACACTTTATAGAAAGAGAAAATTTTAAATGATATGGCAAACTCCTAATTCCATCATTTCTGATCCATAGACAGGTTACTAAATACCGGGTCCCTCTTATCATCTTAGTGAGGCATTCCCAAGACGAGGGAGAAATTGACACCACTGAAGTCCACATGGCATTTGCTGGGTGAGTACACAGAATGAAAAAATAAAACTAAAGACTAAGTAAGATGTAAGCAGATATAAAGAACTTGCTGTATTACTGTGTTCAGCTACAGGTAAGCAAAACCTCAGTAACCAGGTCCTTAAAGCATAAAAATGCTTTGTATTGATTCCATAAGAAGTCCGAAGTTGAACTCAATATTGGTGCAGAAGCTCAGAGATATCATCAAGGTCCCAGGATTTTCCATCTTTCGGATCCTCCATTTTTATTTACTTAGAAGTTGTGCGCCTCTTGGTCACAGGATGGCTGTCACAGCTCCAGGTGTCCAATCCTCATAGGAATGTCCTGAACGGGTTGAATAAAGAGGGCAAAGAAGGACGCCTTATATTGCATTTGCTTTTCTCATGAAATAAAAAGAAATTTCCTAGAATCCCCTGAGACCTCTTTGTCACTCATGGTCAGATATGGGATCCATGTCCCTTCCCCTGACCATGGCTGGACCGGGGAAATTAGATCATATGATTGTTTTACACCCATCACAACGGATCTTCTGGAGCTGATTCTGCACTCCTGTAGTCACCTGGTAGTGTCAGAGGCAAAGTGGGGGCTGTGGACTTGTAGAGTTTCACGTGATGTCCTGGAGGATTTTTAGTGTGTCACAACTAAAGCTTAAATGAGATTTAATAGCACAGTAACAAAGCAGTTTCTTTCTGAAACTCACTGGCCATTTCTGATGACATCACATAGAATTTCCGTTTCCTGGTGCTCTGCCTTTATCCACCTAACAGTCATTTATCTTTTTTCCCTAAGAAGGGGCATGATGCAGACACAAGCCTTGAGTGGACATCAGTCTTTAAGTACAGAGATTTGCTTTGGTTGTATTTATTTTGATAATTTTTATTTATTCACAACAATAAAGAAAAACCCTTTTTTTCATTTGTACTGTTAATGCCATATCCTTTTGAAATATATTTGTCTAAGTTTGCTTAAAAATATTAAACATACTAAATGCCCATCAATCCAGGAATGGATTAACAGGCTGTGGTATATGTACACCATAGAACACTATTCAGCCATTAAAAAAATGGAGAACTTTACATCTTTTGTATTAACCTGGATGGAGGTGGAACACATTCTTCTTAGTAAAGGATCACAAGAATGAAGATGAAAGAATCCAATGTACTCTACTCTAATATGAAGGCAGCAGATGAGCTAATACAAGGGGTGGGTGGGTAGGGGAATGAGCAATGGAGGGGAGAAGGGAGAAGGGAGAGGGATGTAGGGTCACAGTGTATGGTGCATCTCTTGGGGTGGAACAATTATAAGAGGGACTTTTCTAACAAATGCAATCAGTGCAACCTAATTCTTTGTACCCTCAATGAATCCCAACCAATAAAAACAAATATTAAGTAAATTGCATTCTAAATATTATGGCAAATATATTAACTATAATCTCAATATTGAATAAAATGTGGAAAATTAAGAGATTTGTGAAACAAGAGAGAGAACATCACAAGCATCCACAATGACTTTGGCAAAATTCGTAGTTATGATAAATCTTCTCATTAAATATTTATTATTTCATCATTCTTATGATGCCAGGCTGGTCACGGAACAAGATTGATGGTTGCCACATTACTTTGTTTCTAAACATAAACTGAGATGTTAGAATTAGCATCTCAATATTATGATTTCTTTAGCTTGAACTTGGTATTAAAATGACAGAGAAATCTATGGGCTTTCGAATGTGTGTGTATGTGGTGTGAGTTACAATATTCCAAACTCTCTAAAACATTTTGCTTTGGCTGAAATATTTTCTGACTTCAGTATCATAAAAATATTGATTCAAGGGGAAGATGGCGGCTGCTCTTTTGGAGGAAGGGATTGAGAAGGGCAGAGGGAGGAGGCCCAGACAGAAGAGGTATTCCCGACAGTGAAGACAAATGCTTCACTTGCCATTAGGAGCTCTGCTTAATGTCAGACGGGTCTCGCTATGTTGCCCAGGCTGGAGTACAGTGGCTATTCACAGGTGCACACTACATATATCATAGCACATTACAGCCTTGAACTCCTGGGTTCAAGTGATCCTCCTGCCTCAGCCTCCCGAGTAGGTGGGACTACAGAGTCCTAGAAGGAAAACGTCACCATGGCTACAGAGATTGGTTCTCCTTCTCTTCTTTTCATATGCCAAGGTCCCAAGACCGTGCGCCTTGACAACTGTTTTATAAGCAACCTGATTTTGCACAGCAGCAGGCTATGTATGCAACAGCTTACCTTGGATGGAAAATGCAGGGGAAAAGCTGTAAACTGAAAAACTATAGACTACAATCCATCTGTAATTAAGTATTTGAAGGACAGAATACAACAAAGAGATCTAAGAGACATGCCAGCAATTCAGCCTGATGCAGGTTATTCTAATGATGTGGTCCCGCCTACTGGAATGTGCAATACTCCTATGAATGCAGTAACAAAATTTGTTTGAACTTCAACAAATAAAGTGAAGTGTTCATATTTGTTGTTAGGTGGACTCCAGAGGCCAGACGGTTACTCACTGGAGCTTCTAGTGGAGAGTTCACCTTGTGGAATGGACTCACTTTCAATTTTGAAATATTACAGGCTCACGACAGCCCAGTGAGGGCCATGACTTGGTCACATAATGACACATGGATGTTGACTGCAGACCACGGAGGAGACGTGAAATACTGGCAGTCAAACATGAACGTCAAGATGTTCCAGGCACATAAGGAGGCGATTAGAGAGGCCAGGTTTATACACAGTATCCCATTTTCTGTAGTCCTTATTGCCGTGGTTAAATTATTCTGTAAGTGTATTCTGGGTGCAGGGATGCATGGGTTCTGTCAGAGTCTGGGAAACTTTCTGCACCCTATAAACACAATAATTTTCTTTGTTTTCACACATTCACCATTTTGCTGGCACCTTTCTGAAGTAGTGTTGTCCCAGTATCAGCCTTTGCAATATGTTACAGATGTATTCTCGTCCGCATCTTGCACTGGTTTTCTCATTTTATTTATGGTTAATAATGTGTATACGTTATTCTTTTTTATTATCTACTGTGTAAGATGAGAATATTTCATTCCAAATAAAGAATTCAGTCTTTAATTATATAACTGAAAAAAAAATTGATTCTATTCATCATATACACAGGTACGTATAATGGCATTGACCAAACCTTGGGAACACTCCACTGTGTGTGTGCCTTGTGATTTTAGGTGGTCCTCAGATAGGACATTAGACACAGAGTCACAGAGTGAGAAATGTTATTTCCTTTTCAATTCTCTTTCAATCCTTCCCATTACAAGAAGGAGAAATTCTCATTTTGAGGACAGAAATCTTCTACATCTCTAACACTCATTAAATCCCCTTTTAGCCTTAAAGCCCTTCTGTCAAGTCCAGGACCACTGACAGAAATGAAAATCTAACTACAACAACCAATGTGTGTGTGTGTGTGTGTGTGTGTGTGTGTGTATGTCCGTGTGTGTGTGATTTTGCCTGCATGAGCACACAGCACACACAGTTGGTTTCACTGGAGTTTAACACACTGAGTCCATTCCAGACAGCAGAGAATCTTTTCTGTCCTCGAAATCCTCCTGGGTGCTGCACTATGGATGCGGGGATGTCTTTAATAGGAAAATTGCAGCAAAATTTAAACTTTTTCCTGAGGCAAAACATGGGACTCATTCCTCTATCAGGACAGGCTGGGGCACATGTCTGAGTGGGATTAGTGTCCTCAAAGGACACTTTGGAGCATCCCTTGCCCCTTCTGTCAGGCCTAATTACAAGGACAGGATGACAGTGTGTGAAGCAGAAAGTGGTCCCTCATCTACCTACTGAATCTGCCTTGATCTTGGACTTTCAGCCTCTACATCTGAGATATAAATTTCTTCTGTTTGGCAGCTATTCAGTGTCTGATATTTTGTTATGGCAGCCTGAACAGGCTCAACCCTGTAACATCTTTTAATCCTTTTATTATTCTTGAAATGAGATTTTATGTAAAAGAAGAAGTCCTTCTGGAAGAGTTGAGGGGTGCTTCATAAGGCCGAGTATGACCAAACACAGATTATAATAATTTAGAGAAATGTAGATCCCTTTTGATGGTGTCTCACATGTCTTTTTTTCAAAGAAAACTCCATCAAGGACTCAAAATTCAGCTAAATCTTTTAATGTTGACAAATTAAGGAAAATAGACCATATTTATTAAAGTCTGAATTACAAAATTTTGAAAAGAGATATGAATATAGCTGTTGAATGGGTACAGTAATTCAAACAATGTTGACCAACATTGAAAAAGAATCCTTCTAATGATTAGATAATAATGATAATCTTCGTTATCCTTTGGACCCATATGAATGAGCCTCTATTTTTATGTTTATTTTCCTTTAAGACTTTGTGACATTCTTGCTCTTTACTCTTGTTTATACTGCTAATTTGGACTTATTTATCAATTGTTTTGTTAATGAACTTGTAATGTGACCCTCTCAACTAACCTGGATTTAATATCAGATATACCTGAGTTGATAGGCTGAGGCAGCCTGAACAAAAATTGGTGATTTTCAAAGAAGCTTGGCCAGCTTCCAGGCTGCCTTCACGGAACACTGACTGTGCCCCACACTTAAGCTGAGACTTTTGCCAAAATCCCCCTAAATAGAAGAGGCTGCATAGGAAGGCCTCTAGCTGTGGGAGGCATTTCTGGATGGGCTCACCCCATGGACCTGCTCCAGATGCCCCTGCCCGTCCAGATAGCAGCCTATTCTCAGTTCAGCCAGCCCCAGCTTCACCCAGCAGAGAGTGGGGAGCAGGTGAACTCCAGAGACAGGTGCTGGGACCTGGGAAGCAGATGTAAGGGGTGGCAGATGGCAGAGCCCCCAGGAGACCAAGCCCTGCCTGATGCCCCTCAGGTGCTGCTTCCAGGGTACAGGGCCAGTGTCTCCTATGTTCTGTATTTATTTTTTATTTTTTTAAGAGACAGAGTTTCACTTTATCACCCTCAGTAGAGTGCTGTGCTGTCACAGCTCACAGCAGTCTCCAGCTCTTGGGCTCAGGTGATTCTCTTGCCTCAGGTAGCTGGGACTACAACGCCCACTGCAATGCCCGGCTATTTTCTTGTTACAGATTGGCCAGGGCCAGGTTTGACCCTACCACCCTCGGTATATGGGGCAGGTGCCCTGCTCACTGAGCCACAGGCACTGCCCTATGTTTTGTATTTTGAGAGATCAAAATTTGGAATTATCTTTTGATTAAATGAAAGCTTCTAATTTTGTTAAACCATTTTTGTTAAAACTATTCTGTACAATGTGAACACAGCAGGTCAGGGTGTTGGAATCATATCTCAGGCCTCTGGGTTTAAGGTCTGTACATCCTTGTCCTTTCAACCAACAGTTCTTCATGGCCCCTCTAGAGACCCTCTTCTCATCCTCTCATTGCTTTACTAGTCCCCAGCTGCTTCCTCAGACCCATCATATCTGCAGACACTTCCAGAAGGAAAAAGGGGTAGAGAATCAATTCACAAAGATGATAAGTGATAACAACTTAATCGGTGACCATCCACTGGAGAAACCAGGAAGAGGAGGGCTTTTCTGGGCAATACTGCTCTCCAGTGTCTATCCTCAGCTCCCTTTCTCCTTAGTTTTTGTGGACACAGCCCACACCCCACCAGGATAGATGTGAGATACGTTGTCAATTTCCCAGGCTCTTTCTACATGACATGTGACCTAATACTGATCAAAAGCAACTGAAAAGACATTGATGGGACTTTTTATAAAGCCTTCCCTTTTGAAAAAAATGGGCAGAGGAGAGGTGTGTGGGCATGCACACACACCCACCCACACTCACTTGTCATGTTGCTGCTTTGGATGTGAATAGATGGAGATGTGATGTTTGGAGTTCTGGCAGCCACATTGTGACCATGAGACGAGAAGATTGAGCCAGACAACTTGCTGCTGAGGAGGATTCAGCAGTAGAAGGAAAAGTGCCTACGTCCTTGGACACCTAGGATAGCTGCCACGTCAATCATGATACTCCACGGTTTTGGGCTTTTTGATGTATGAGATCATATCTCCTCTCATTTAAAGTCTTCTATTATATATTCTGTTACTGGGCACTAATACAAGGCAGTACTGAGAACTCTAATTGTGAAATTCACAGACCCATGATAAGCCAGTGAAGGAGTAATTTTCAGGTTATAGGTAGCCTTTCCAGAGAACCTAAAATTTTATTAAATTAGGTTTACCCTAAAGCTGCCATCTTATATTTTTAAGTTCAACCTACAGGTTCTTCATACATAGAGTGAACTATAACCTAACTGGTTGTGTAAACAGCCTATAACCTACTCTTGTGCTAGTCACTGAGCTTTGGCCAATTACAGGCAGCCAATTGACTGTTTAAACTATGTTCAAATACAGCAAACTTGCAGCCATAACCAATTTGGCTACTTCTACACCTCCCTTCCGTTTGCTGGATGACATTTTCCTTTCTTTCCATAAATTTTGTTCAACACACAGCAAAGCAACATCTTTCTGAACTCACCATGGTTCAGGGCTGCCCAATTTATAAATCATTCTTTGTTCAAGTAAACTCTGCTGAATTTAATTTGTCTAAGGTTTTGCTACTAACAATTTTAACATGGAGATCACTACCTATGTTGAGTAGGAGTGTAACTGTGACTTTAGCATAACTATCTTCATGAGATTCTTTTGCGTGTTGGTGTGTGTTCTTGTGGCCCAAACCCAGGAACATGGGCAAATACCTTTGATGCTTTCATTCAGGCGAGAGCTCTTTATGGTATAGTCTCAATGAGGAAAGATTGCCAAATACAGCAAAAACCATGGGTGTGAGGAAAGCAAAGGGCGTGGGAGTCAATTGACTTCTTTCCATCCCATGTGAGAGGCACCATCACTCTACACCACTATCTGCTATGAGTTCATAAGGAAAATATACATGAGAAACTTCCTTTTGTTCCTGGTAAATGAACCTGAAAAAGTTCCAAGATCCTTTAGCCAATCATAAATACAAATAGTTGCTTTCCTGTTTAGAAATACTCATCCTTTCTCAGAACCCAGAGTGACATCCAGCACCGCTAAACATGTAGTGAGTTAAAACTCCTTGCCCTGGGTTGGGTCTCTTCCTGCACCCAAGGTAGACTAACATGCCTATCAGAATGCCATCCATCACAGCCTCTCTGTCTGATAAAATAGAGAATTAATTAAGCAATTACTGCATGACACGGAGAGGAGAGTTTTGGGGAGATTAAATGTGCCAGATTCTAGATGCCTGTAGTGTTAACAGCAGTGAGTGCTGCCAAAGTAGGTGGAAAATTATGCATGGCCAAACTCAGGCCATTTCTCAGGAGAACAGCTGATAGTGACCCTCCCAGTGATTCAGATGTGTGTGTTCCTTCCAGGAAGCGGAAGATAAAAATAATGCTCTCACTTCCTCTGATTGAGGAACGGCAGGTCACTGCCACCAGACATAGCTCCTCCATAGTTATCTTGGAGCAGAACAATAAAATTAATATCATGTGCTCATTATTCAAATGAAGTTTTAATTAATTCAGAACTTGTTCTCAAACATTCCAAGACAATTCATGATAATAAGCTCTCAGGGCTCTTCCTCTCACAGCTTGTGATGTCACGCTAAATGGACCACATCTAACAGCGCTGATGGGATGAAAATTCATGAGTGCTGGACTTCAACTTGACTCTGAGGTTTCAGGATCTGCAGAAACATTTCAATTCCCCTCTCTCAACCCCAGTGCCTCTTCCCCTCTTTCCTTGTTAAGGGTGAAATTGATGGATTTTTTGTAACCCTTCAGAGCTGCAATGGGAAGAGTCTGAACTCTGGGGAGTTTGAGGTTTTCTTTAATTTGCGTACTTGAAAATAAAATGGTGGTTCCAATAAAAGTGGTTCATGCATGTCAGAGCCAGTGATGCCAACATATTGATTGTGCTTAACCTCACGGCATCATAGATCTGTTCTCTAGGACCAAAGCCATCAAGGGATTTTTCCTCCCTCCACCCCCCGACCCAGGGGAGTATGAAAGTGAATATCAGGGTGTAGGAAATATAAGGGAAAGAAAAACATTTTTAAAACACCAAGGAGCTATGAAGAGCAAAACCAGAATTAAAGAATCTCTTCCAGACAATAGCACTTAACAATAATTAATTGATAATTAGTTAAATGATTAATAATTAATACGTTTTTGTTGCAATTCCAGGGCAATTACAAACAGTTGCAGTTCCAAATAAAAACTAGGCTTACAGATAACAACCAAATGCAGGAGTAACAGGTGAGTGTGCACAAGCCATGAGCCTGAGCCATCTTATTCTGGTACAAAATTCCTAGAAGTCCAGGGATATGAAATTTAAACCTGGCCTTGCCATTATATATAAAGATGTATTTGTCAAGGTTAAAAAATAAAACATTTATTCACCCACTGGTCACTTTTATTTATAACTTTAAAATTCTGAGACATACGGTGCATAGGCTTCTTGATAAATCTTTTATTTTTGCTCTGTTAATGGCTTCATGAGCGTTAATCTTGCTTGTCTGGATCCCAATTCTTATAAAGTAGTTGGAAAAATAAAGATGTGTATGAAACAACTGGAGAAATTTTGAACACTGGATTGTTGAAGTTATTGTTCAGTTACTGGGTGTTCACGGAAGTGTGATGATGTTTTTAAAATGTGCTGTTATCTTTTAGGGACATACTAAAGTATTAACACATGAAATTATATGATCCCTAGGACTTGGTTCAGTGTAATCTAGAGAGAGGTTTTACAGAGGGTAGGAATGTGATTGAAAAAAGCTGACCTTACATAATCATGAAAGAAGCTAGTTTATAGATATGCAAAATAATTATATTATTCTCTCTACTTCATACATGTTTGAAATTTCCCATAATAAAAAATAAGAAATATATTCATTGAAGAAGAAAATGCAGCTGAGAGCTAGAATCAGTGTAGGGATCTTGGGATGCATCCTTGATTCAGGATAATTCCCTCCTTTTATAGACAATGAAACCAAAGCTGGGAGAGGCACATGACCTGCCCCAGCACATGCCAAGCTAGCAGCATCTCTCAGACCAAGAACTTGACGGTTTCCTCCTGCCCATGTGGGTGGCAGGTGGTCATTAGGAAGCCCAAAGTGATGAAAAGTGTATCTTGATGGTCATTGTCAACCCTAGAACCTGCCAAATAAAATGCTCATATTTGTTACTCTGGTTAGTTACTGACAGACAACACACTAAAAAAATATTAATAATGGAATTGCTATCGTGTTCATTATTAAATGCTTCATTAATGAAAAACAGTGTTCCTGAATGGTGCAGTGGGATAAAACACAAGGTATCCAACTTTGCTCACAAAATATGAAGCCAGTGGAATTTGACAGAAATGTAAAGAAATATGTTTTAATTTCTTTTCTTCTCATAGCAAAGCTACATTTTCCAAAACCCACTGGAGGTGAAAAATGTTCCCAAATCCCAGAGTCAGGCGAAAGCACCCCCCCCCAGGCACATATGGGTTTTGTAGCCTCTGCTAACTACAAGGTAGTGGCTGGCCCTTGGCCAAGGACCTCAGTCCCTCTTCACATGGGCCTGTCCTCTGGATTCAAGGGAGGGGTTTTAAGCTCTTTTCATTATCAACAACAGGAGTTCTGAAAAGAAAATTCATATAAACAGAAAGAGAAAGGAGCCACTCTGGGAATAGACGAGATTTTAACAACCTAGGGATAAACTGCTGATTCGTTATTCTCCAATTTCTGCTTCTGTTGCCCATTAAACTATGATTTGTTAGTGGAACTAATAGAAACCACTCCAATCTCACTTGCAAGCAGTGTTTGGCCACAGATGTTGTCCACATTAATTATACTTAAATCCTGAGAGCACGGGGAAAGCCCTGGTCATCAGTTCTGTGTTCTGAGTGCTAACAAGTACTCAGTTTTCATCAATGAAATTGACAGCTATGATGACAGGGAGCTAAGAGTCTCCGTACATCAATTTCTTACATTGAAAAATAGAGAAAATATAATACTTTGCAGTTTTAGGTTGTTCCACAAAACACAGTTGCCTTAGGAAAATTGGTCTGGGAGAGAGAGGAGCAGTTTCCAGAGTCATCAGATTTGCTATAAATTGCCCCAGGTTGTTCTCAGCTAGGGCTCCACAATATTTTCTGAAAAAAAAAAAAAAAAAAAAAAAAAAAACCAGTGAGTAAGTTCAGACATTGTGGACAATTTGGTTTCTGTTCTCACGTCTGCAATTATAAAGTGTTAGTAGCCATGAACACATCTTAGCCATATGAATGGCTAAGATTCAATACTATTTTATTTACAGAAAACAAGAAGCAAGATTTGGCCATAGGCTCTGTATTACCAACCCCCATTCTGAATAATTACTTTTCAATTTGGGGCTCTGAAAATGTTGATCTGGACTTGGCCACCATGAAGGAGCTCAGAAGCTGTGTGCCCAGTGTGTGTCCCTTTCAGGTGCCTTGTATTTTTTTTTTCTATCACCTCATATATTAGAAGTCATATAGCCAAACAGTTAGACCTGCTTTGGAGTCCTGATACCCACATGCCTTTGTGATGAGTCATGCTAGTGACCCTCTCTCCGAACACTTATGTGTAATAGAGTCAGTGATATTACTTATCAAAGGAGTATTGCAGAGATGACACAAGAGTCACACAGGGCTTAGCTGTGGGTCCAGCACATGGCACATGTATGGGCTCTACACATTTTATATAATATTGCCCTTATCACCATCCCGTTTCCTCCTGTCAGTGACACACCAGCTCTATGACTCTCCTCTACAAACAGAAAACAGAGCACAAATACTCCCACTGCTCTGTCACTCCAGCCCAGGCATGAACAGAATACAGGCTCAGGTCATACCCTCATAAAGGCCTAAATTTAGTTTTTTACATTAAAAAAAAATGTTTTTTAAGCTAGTTTGCACATTTACAAATTATCATGCTGACAAAACTTATCTCACTAGTTAAAAATTCTAGCCACAGTTTTCACAGTGTACTGCTTTGTGGGAGACAATTTCTTACTTTTTCCTCACACAAAAGTGACTTTATTTTTCCTTCACTCCTGAAGCTCACTGTTACTTGGGAAAGAAATTCTGGGTTGACAGGTTATTGCTTATTTGTGGTTTATCAGTTTGTTTTGATCTCCTCCTTGTCATCACTTTAACACTGGTTTTCCACTGTCTTCTGGCTGCCATGGTATTTGATGAGAAATCTGTTGTCATGTAAATCATGGTTTCCTACATCCAGCACCATTTTCTCTGCTGTTTTCTACATTTTTTCTTTATTTTTGCCACATGGAAATTTTAATATGATGTGTATGGGTGAGGTTTTTAATTAAAAAAAAAATTCTCCTTAGCTGTACAGAAGCTTTTCAGTTTAATTAAGTCTCTTGTTTATTTTGTTGTTGTTGTTGCCATTGCCATGGAAGTCCTCAAAAAGTCATTCCCCAGGCCAATATCTTCAAGCGTTTTTCCCATGCTTTCTTTAAGGATTTTTATTGTTTCATGCCTTAAATTTAGAACTTTTATCCATCTGGAATCAATTTCAGTGAGTGGAGAAAGGTAGGGGTCTAGTCTCAGTCTTTTACATGTAGGTATCTATTTCTCCTGGCACCATTTATTGAATAGGGATTCTTTTCCCGAGTGTATATTTTTGTTTGGTTTATCAAAGATCAGGTGGCTGTAAGATTTTAGTTTTATCTCCAGATTTTCTATTCAGTTCCAGATGTCTATGTCTCTGTTTTTGTGCCAAAACCATGCTGTTTTTATCACTATGGCCTTGTAGTACAGCCTAAAGTCTGGTAGGCTGATGCCTCTAGCTTTGTCTTTATTACTAAGAATTGTCTTAGCTATATGGGTTTTCTTCTGGTTTTATACAAAAGTCTTGAAAGGATGATGTTGGTATTTTAATAGGGATGACATTGAATCTGTAGATTGCTTTGGGAAGTATAGACATTATAATAATGTTGATTCTTCTCAGCCACGAGCATGGCATGTTCTTTCATTTGTTAATATCTTTTGCTGTTTCTTTTCTTAGGGTTTCATAATTTTCTTTATAGAGTTCCTTCACCACTTTTGTTAGGTACCTTTCCAGGTATTTCATTTTTTTTGGAGCTACTGTGAGGGGATTGTGTCCTTTATTAGCTTCTCATCTTGGCCTATTGGGGTATATAAAGGTTACTGATTTGTGGACATTGATTTTATATCCTGAGACATTACTGCATTTTTTGATCACTTCCAAGAGTCTTATGGTTGAGTCTTTGGGGTTCTTTAAGATCATATCATCAGCAAAGAGGGAGAGTTTCACCTCCTCTGCTCCCATTTGGATGCCCTTTATTTCCTTCTCTTGCCTGATTATATTGGCTATAACTTCCAGCACTATGAATAGTACAACTAAGGGGAAAAGAACCAAAGCAAATAGATAACCTACACAATGGGAAAGGATATTTGAATATTTTGAATTAGACAAAAGCTTGATAACTAGGATCTATAGAGAACTCAAATTAATCCACATGAAAAAACCAACAATCCCATATATTAATGGGCATAAAGAGATGATGCCCTTCCCTTAAAAAGACAGACAAATGGCTAGCAAACAGATGAAAAAGTGCTCATAGTCCCTAATTATTAGAGAAATGCAAATCAAAACCACCTTGAGATATCGTCTAACACTAGCAAGAATGGCCCACATCACAAATCGCAGATGCTGGCATGGATATGGAGAGAAAAGAACACTTTTACACTGCTGGTGGGACTACAAAGTAATACAACCTTTTTGGAAGGAAGTATGGAGAAATCTCAAAGAACTCAAGCTAGACTTCACATTTGATCTGCAATCCCACTACTGGGCATCTACCCAGAAGGAAAAAAGTCCTTTTACCATAAGGACACTTGCACTAGACTATTTGACACAGTTCAATTTACAATCACCAAAATGTGGAAACAGCCTAAATGTCCACCAACCCAGGAATGGATTAACAAGCTGTGGTATATGTACACTACAGAATACTATTCAGCCATCAAAAAAGATGGAGACTCTACAACTTTTGTATTAACCTGGATGGAAGTGGAACACATTATTCTTAGTAAAACATCACAAGAATGGAGAAACAAGATTCCTATGTACTCAATTATAATATTAATGACAATTAATGACCTACTACATGGTACGGGGTGCAGGAAAGGGAAGGAGGGAGGGGGGAAGGAAGTCACAGTGTGTCACACCTTTTAGGGGCAGGACACAATTATAAGAGGGAGTTTACCTAACAGAGACAATCAATGTAACCTGGTTTTTTGTACCCTCAATGAATCCCTGACAATTAAAAAAAATTATTCTACATAAATTTCTGAAATCTATGAATTCATTTTTTCAACAAATACAGAAATTTTTTGATCATTAGTTTTTTGAGTATTTTTTCCTGCTCATTTTCTATCTCTAGTCCTTCTATCACTCTGATTATTCATATGTTAGACCTTCTAATGCTGTCCCCATGTGTCCCTGAAGATCTATTGATTTTTTTCATTATTTTCATTTTCTTCTTCTTCACAATGGATTTTATTTTTTCATTCAATGGTCTCTTTTCCTATTGTCATCTCTATTCCTTTATTGAGTCCACTTACTAACTACTTAAGATATTTTAACTTTGGCTTAGCGCCTGTGGCTCAGCAGCTAGGGTACCAGCCACATACACCAGAGCTGGCAGGTTCAAACCCAACCCCAGCCTGCCAAACCACAATGACAACTACAACCAAAGGGGGAAAAAAGCCAGGCATTGTGGCTATTGGGAGGCTGAGGCAAGGGAATCATTTAAACCTAAGAGTTTGAGGTTGCTGTGAACTATGATGCCACGACACTCTACCAAGGGTGACATAGTCAGACTCTGTCTCAAAGAAAAAAAGATATTTTAACTTTTCATTCTAAAAATTAGTTTTGTGCATTCTGTTTTTCTGCATGGAAACAGAAGGTGGTAAGAGGCATGTAAGCTCACCTAGCACTGGAAGTAAACCATCCATATAAGGACCATCACCTGAGAGTTTGAAGCTCTGGGAAGCACCACACCATCACCTCAATCCCTGAGGAACAGTGATCAGGGACACTGTAAATAAGAACTTAGGGTTAAAGAACCAGCATGAAACAAACAGAGTTTGGAGCTGTCTCTTGTTAGGAAAACCTTACTATAGACCGAGATCTGACAGAGAGGAAGGGCAGAAAAAAATGCTACCTTTTCTAGTTCCCCAAAGCACATTTTGATTTAGATGTTTCAAACTATCCTGTGAACTTTGCAGGGATATCAGGATGTCTTGGTGGCCAATAGACCTGAGTTTCATTTCAGCTCATCTCTTCCCTGAATTAACATGGGCAAGCAAAATTGTCTCTCTAAATCTCCATTCTATCAGTATCCAAAGTGTAAATGATGAAAAAGTCTATTTCATAGGATTGAAGTGAAGACTTAAATACTCATAGTCCAAATAGTATAGGGCTCAGGGCATGTGAGTGTACACACACATACATACACCACACAAAAATCCATGAGTCACATTCTGGTCACAAGGAAAAATGTATACTCCCCAGTAAAGCACAGAATAGTTCTGAGGGGATAATACTCCTTTTAAATCTATCTGGCTATCTAATTATCCATGTCTACAATCATGCTATCTCTCTGAGCCAAAGGAATTTTTTCTTGATCACTCTAAATTTCAGTCTGGTAGTAATAAGAGCCATGATATGGGAGGGTTTTGAGCTGGCCTTAAGAATGACACAAACTTCAGCCCCAGGTAGCAAAAGAAATCTCATTTTTCCCTCAGCCTAAATTAATTGCTCTATAGCATTGCAACTTAATGAGTATTTACCTAATAGAATGAAAGTGTGTTGATTTCAGAACCACCAAAAACTTAATTGTCATTAAATGAGGCACAATACTTAAAGCATTAAACTCATTATCATTTAGCATCTTACGTGTATAAAAAGCATCACTCAGGATATATTTGCATGTTGAAAGAACACCTATCATTATTAGTTCTCTATGCCATGACAGGCTACTATTTCTATTTCTGAGCCTTCACATTAAGACATTGGGGGTGGGGTGGGGGACAAGGTGAGGAAATCAAAGAATGAATGAAATGTTTTTGCATGCAGGAGAAATACCCAAGTGGTCGATGCATGGGTAGCCTACCAAGGTGAGGGAGGACATCCAACATGTGTTTTTAATCTTGGTGTAGCCTTAAGAAGTTCACCTTGCTGCTGCCACATCAGTGAATAGATTAAAGGTCACTTTAAAATGCCTCAAAGTTAACACTGATCATGGCAGAAATGCCAGATATATTATGTGAGTCCAAAATTCTCTAGTTGTAATTGTTCTGTTTTCTCTCCAGGATAGGACCTCCAAATATTTTTTTCATTTTTTACACCTACCAGAAGAAAATATTTTAGTATGCATCCCAAATCTGGAAGCCAGTGCAACAGCTCACCAAATATTTCCAGATTTCTCCCTTGCTGGGCACACAGCAAAATGATAATTCTGGGCATCTGATCTTTGAGCAAATTAACTAGTCCTGGCTAGTGAATGCAAACAAAGTTACATGTGCTGTCACAAAGCAGGGTCTCTGGTGGGCAAGCAAAACTCACAACACATATGTCATTGCTGTCCCCATCAGCATGGCCCAAGCCACAGGGCTACCAAGACCTGCCTGATGTGAGCCCCTCACTCAGAGTTGTGCTCAGCACACTCTACTCCCCCGCCATGGTACATGCCATCCTTTTTGCTTCACTTTAAATATGCAGTTCCCCCCTTTTCATTGTAGTATTTGCATTCATCGCTCTTTCAGAAAATTTCTTTGCTTAGGTATCACAGTACTCCCCCATGCCCTTATTTTAGGTTTAAGTGCAAACATCAGCTTATCCACTAGAACTTTGCCTACTGTTTTCTTTTCAAATACGGTTGCCATTAACAGGCATTCTTTATGTTGCTCCTGGGTTATTTTCCCCAGAATACTTTACCTCTCCTGACCTCATACACATTTGACTTATTCATTGCTTCATTCTATGTTCCCTCTAATCTTCCACACATACACATTCCATAAGAATATAAGTTCCTTGGGAGCAGGGACCTTGTGTCATTTCAACATCATATTCCCTGTGCCTAAAGCAATGACTGTCCTAGAATTGGTGGTGTACCAATCTACATTCCCAGCTAGGTTAATAAATTATACTGTATTAGGACTTTTTGTTATACGAGTAGATTTTAGTTGCTCTTGTTACAAAAAGAGGGACTATGTGAGATAATACATACGTTAATAAGCTTCACTAACAGGTTGTAAGCCTCAAGTATATCAAATAGAATTTATGTCAAAAGTACTTTTTGGCAGAAAGAATGAATAAACACCTACTATATCAGCCCAATGGCCATGCTGATGCCCAAATCTGCATCTGGAGTTGACCTTGAAACAGTGTTTTACACCTCCTTGTGAATTTCTGTTACCTTGCCCCAAATCATCTCCTAGTGAGATTGATGAATGAATATCTTGACCCAAAGAAACTGCAACCTTCTTGAGAAGATAGGAGTGTGAGGCCTCAGAAATAGTTTTCTAAAAGCAACTTCAGAATCGGAGTATTCTGAGTTTAGGAAACTCAGCAACAGTTTCCTAAAAGCAATTTCAGCAATGGAGTATTCTGTGTTGCTTTTGGTCTGTTGCCGACTTGTGTGGTCCTATCTCCAACTGATAATAATAAACACTGACCTCTTTTGATGTCAGCTCCAGCACCCGTGCTCCAAGATGGAAGAAGGCAAGCTGTCTGTAAATCATGACCACTTGGGCCCAAACAGTGATATATTACAGCAACAATCTTACCAAACTGTGGATTGTTCGAAGTTGTGAAAAACTTTAAAAGCCGCCTTTATGTAATTTTGCAATTTTCTTCCATTTTATGTCTTCTATTTTCTGAGAAGAAATCAATCTTTTCTAAGGGAAATAAATAAATTATGTTTTTACTAGGAAGTCAAGGTCTGAGGTTATTCTTTCAGTTTGAGATATTTGTTGTTCGCATTTTCCATAAAACAGGACAAATTTATTTCTTAATTGAGGGTTGACATAAGCATAAGACTTGCATATTTAGAAGCTCTGTGATCTCATTAATCTCTGTGAAGGACATGCAAGCATGGGGTCATGTAGAAAGCCCTAGGTGCTTCCTCAAGCATCCACCTGTAATGGGTCCATCATCACCTTGACTGTCAGTCTATTGGTCAACAAGAGTGACCAAATCCAAGGAGAAGGAGCAGCCATGGATAGACTGACAGTTGAAAGAAAATAACCCACCTGAGTGACTCCGATCAAACTATATCATCGTCCTCTTCTTCATCATCACCTCATTATTTCTAAAAGAAAGCAATCAATCTCCTAATCCCCAAGGCGGAGAGGAAGATGTACAGAAAACATCATTACCATCAAGCACATAGCAAAAATGCTACACAAGTACAAGGAAGGTGATGACTATTCACATTTTGTAGATTGAAGACAGAAAGATGCTAAGCCCAGGAATTCAGGTGAACACGGTGTGACTCAAACCAGTTTGCGCATACAGACAAAAATGCACCCACTATAACAGTTATCCTCCCTTCTGTACAAAATCACCCAAAGGCAGAAGAAAAAGTATAGCATAACCTGATCATTAGGAGAATTATGACATTAAATCTAATTTGAGGCAGTAAGATGCATTCTGTGGCTTGCCCAGCGTCGAGGCAGTGTATCCAATATGGAGAATTAATGTGTGTACGTTTTCTAAGACTGTTCGTGTTCCAATTTTCTGGAGCTAATAACTACATTTTCCATCTCAGAAACTGCTGTGTAATTGATTGGGACTGCCCTTGTTTCTGAGGAAAACAGATTTATCTGGTTTATTTTGTCTGTTTTTTAATTAATGGTGGCATTGGTGTTGGTTTCTTTTTTATTGTTACTGGTTTATTTCGATAAGTTATTGCCCACAAGGAACTAACTTACTCAGAGGAGGTGGCCATTGCCAGCAATGTGACAAAGGGAGATAGGACCTTAGTTTTCCACAGACTAAACCAGGAGGCAAAACAGAAAATGACTCATTTTACAAAACAGAGGTATTCTCCAAAGCAGTGTGTTGGGGAAACTGCCAAAATGGATATCATTTTCTGGCAAATATCTTTGACACACAGTAGAACCTCCATGGGTGACCACCTCTCAACACTGACCATCTCCTTAAGCTGACCTAATTTTCATAGATCAGACATGCACCATGTGTACATATCACTACAGAAGGCCTAGTTCCTTATGTTGACCACTTCCTATGTTGACCAGTTGCTTATAGTCCCTTGGGTGGTCAATTTACAGCAGTTTTGTTGTAGTTTTATTTTCCTTTTTCCTTGGTCTTCAAAGGTCCAGGAACCTGACAAATGAACTAGAAATACTTTGTCTCCCTTTAAGAAGACAGCTTTGCACAATCAGATCTTCCCAAAGCTTGTAAGGTGAGATTCTTTGCAATGTGTTAGCTCCACTTTCTGATACTTTGTGGTACATATGTGATTTTCCTGAAATTGAAGGAGGACACAGTGCACATGGGGTTAGGAAAGTGGGCTGCATGGACATTTTCTGCCTGGGCTCAACCCCCGGCCCTGTAACCTGCTGCTCAAGTGACTTGTCTTGATTTGTTTTGGTATCTAAGCCTCAATTTCTGTGACTACAAAATGAAGAAGAAAGTAGGATATAACATACCACAGAGAATTAAATTAAGGCATCGCCTCGCAGCTCTTACTATGATAATTTATCCTGACTTGTTCAGACAAGGCTAGAAATTCCTTCAAATGTGTGGCAGGATGAGACAGCCAGCATGGTATGTGAAGTGGAAAGATAGTCTGATGCCCTGGTGTGGCCCCAGGAGCAAGGGTGACCCAGATCTCCAGCACATGCCAGGATAGGCTTAGCTCAGTTAATTAACAGATACATATTGAACCTAATCATTTAGAAGACTTTGTATAACCAGGTGATAAATTTCAGCATAGGGAGATCCTGGGAAGTATCCTAAAGGTAGCCTTTCAGTGGGTCCATGGACCCATTCTAGAATCTAATGGAGGATTAGGAGCTACTCAACAGGAAGCTGATTAGTGGACCCTCTCTCAATCCTCTTTAAGTAATACTTTTGGGATCCCAAACTTTATGTTAAGAGTCTCTGTTCAGTTCTCCCTGGACCTGTTGTGCCCACCCCGGGGGTCGCCTACCCAAAGACCACTCACAATCACAAATCGATGCAAAAAGCAAGAGGCAGGTTTATTGCTGGCGCGCCAGGGTTCCTCAGCCACAAGGGGGAAGGAACCCCGAGAGGCTGTTACAGGCTGCTTTTAAAGTGAAAAACTACATGCAGGGGGGGTGAGGGGGCGTTAGGGTATGAGGCGGTTGGTGATTGGGGAATTCATAACTTGCAGGGTTGCTGGGCAGTTTTGCTCTGGGGACTTTTTGCGACGGTTATTTTTAGCGCAGGTATGAGGGAGTAGGGAGGGGGTAGGGTGTTGCCTCCAGGTGCAAGAGTCTGATATGCGGGTAGAATGTTTTCATTGTTTTAGGGCCTCCTTACTGCCCTGTGGCCTAACAGACCCAATATTATAGCAGCTCAAGTTTTACTCAAAAACAAAAGCAAGTTTACTCAAAAACAAAAAGCAAGTTTATTCAAAAACAAAAAGCAAGTTTACTCAAAAACAAAAGCAAGTTTACTCAAAAAAATCACTCTATCAGGTGGTCTTGCTGTCCCACCCAGATCCCTCTGCTGGGTCTGTGCACACACACTCCCCAGCCCTTGCCCCTGATGCTGCCAGCAGTTCACAGCCTTCCCAGCTACTACCAACCCCGCCACCTCCCCAGAAATGCCAGGGAAGTTACATAATCCTCAAGAGTAGCCAAAGGCAGTGGTTGCCCAACATTATAATTACCAAAGCCTGATCCTTGCCCAGGGTGAGAGCATTCCATGGCATTTAAACTCAGAGCTCTGGTGGGATCATGCTTCTTCTGGTTTCCACTGGGACCAAGTCTCTGTCTTTTTCCTCCTTTCTAATGGTCTCATACACACGGCTTCTCTTACTGTGTCTCTTACTCTCCTTAGTAAATCATGTGCCCCAGCTGGGCATTGTTGCTCATACTTGTAAGCCTAGTACTTTGGGAGGCTAAAGTGGATGGATTGCTTCAGCTCAGGAGATCAGCCTGAGCAAGAATAAGACCCCTTCTGCACTAAAAAAAAAAAAAAAAAAGACAAAAGCATTGAAAATAGGAAAAAGAGTCTTACATAAGTAGCTCTTACTAAGTGGAACTCTCTTCCAAGCT
>NW_003852494.1:6755396-6824537 GCF_000181295.1 Otolemur garnettii
AAAAAAAAAAAAAGTTGTGACAAGGGCCTGTAGTACCAGCTACTCTTACTCAGGAGGCTGAGACAAGAGGATCACATAAGCCCAGGAATTTGAGGTTGCTATGAGCTGTAATGCCACAGCACTCTAGCTAGGGGGCAACAGAATGAGACTCTGTCTCAAAAAAAAAAAAAAATCACATGTCCATCTCAGGTTCTGCTTCAAGGAAACCTAACCATCCACTATTTCTTTAAAAAACATACACAGGCAATGCTGATTCATTCAGCAAACAGTCAGAGGGCCTGCTATGTGCCAGGCACTCTTCTGTGCTTGGGGAATTGCTGTAAACACACTGACCTTGGGAGTGAGAAGAAACCATTAAGCACAGGGATTTTGAATATACAGTCAGGTGGGGACAGCCCTATGGAGAAAATTAACTCAGCATTAAAAAATGGAGACTAAGAGACATGGAAGGCAGACACTGTCCACTACACCTGAACTGTGATGTTGCCTTTGGGGTCTACTTTGAGGGTTGATTTATAACACGCCTGCACCAGGTGAACCCTGCAGGTAATTGGTAATAGTGGACTACTTTTTATAGTGTTGTTTATTAAATCACCTTCAACAACTATGGCCACCCAGAATGTGATCCCTGCTTAGAAATCAAAGGCCATCCATAGTCACAATATCTTCCCACCCCATCGTGGGATTCCTCATCCAAACCTTCAGTTATTGTCATTTACACCAGTGCCTCCTTTTTATTGAATTATCTTGTCCAAGTTGAGCATTCAGGTCAGATGTGTCACTGACCTCGGGGAGAATGTGCATTGTCCAAGGCCAGTTCTGAGAGATTCACTGATCCTCAAAGGACACAGCTGCCCACGGGGGTGGGATGGGGGTGGGGGGGGAGGGGGAGACTGAACCAGAGAAAGGAGCTGGGAAATAGACATCGGCTTCCTGAGAAAATCCAGGTGTACTGATGAATATTCCTCAGACAATTGGCTTTTAATATGAGATAATGACTTGGTGATAAAGTTTGTGACTAATATGATCAGGGGAGAGGGAAGTCCCTTGTGGATCGCACAAGCCTGGAGATTCCATCCAATCAACACATGGGAAGGATCATTAACATTCAGGAGCAGTGGGGAATGTTAAACATGAAACAAATTATGGCTTAGTAATAAATCCCCAGCTGCACAGAGATGGCTACTATTCAGAAAATTCTAAGGGAAATTACTCCAGTATGATTTGGTCAAGGCCTTAGAGATGAAGGGATCCCGATTATAGGAACGTGACAGGACCAGCCCTTTCTCTATAGCATTGGCTAGTACCTTAGGGCCACCTCTTACTGTCCCTAATTAAACAGCATACTCTGAAGACTACTTTATGTTGTGGGGAAGGTGAAGAGCCCAAATATTTTATAATCACTGGAATGACAAACATGGTGCCATTTTACACAAATCCCGACTTGGCATGTGGCCTGGCACCTGTGGGACAATTCGCGGAGGCAGAATAACTGAGATGGCAGTAGGTCTGTTGCATATTTATGTATGTGCCCAGTGGAAATGGGCACTGCCTGGAATAATGGGAATAATGAAATTAGAATGCTGAGCATCTGGAAAGACAGGTGTGCTTATCAATGGCAGATGTGTGCTCCTTGCCAGCCTGCAGTGTTTATGGGAACGGAAGATGTTTGTGCTATTTGGTAATCTGCAGGAATAAAACAGAAATCCTAAAGTGATCATGGTTGGGCAAGCCTCTCTAAGGAGGTATTTCTAAGTGGTCATGGCCACATACGGGCAGGGTCCACTCTTGCCCTTTATGCAGTTGTGTCCTTCATAAGCTCTGATTTATTCACCAAGCAACTGAGAACAAAGTAGAAATTCTTTTCAGTTCTAACCTTATAAATAAAACCAGTAAATTAAGAATTAACTCCCAAATTTGTATATGTTTTTCTGCCAAGAAAGTAAAAAAAAAATTATAAAAAGTTTCAGTTCAAACATGATTTAAGTTTAAATCTTTTATCCAGTGAGAGTCAATTTTTGTTAATGGTGAAAAGTGTGGGTCCAGTTTCAGTCTTCGACAAGTTGCCAGCCAATTCTCCCAGCACTATTTGTTAAATAGGGAATCTTTCCCCCAATTTATATTTTTGATAGGCTTATCAAAGATCAGATGACAATAAAGTATCTGGGTTCATCTCTTGGTTCTCAATTCTGTTCCATACATCTACCTCTCTATTTTTGTGCCAATACCATGCTGTTTTGATCACTGTACATTTATAGTATAGTTTGAAGTCTGGTAACATGATTCCTCCTGATTTTTTTTTTTATTTCTGAGTAATGTCTTGGCTATTGGAGGTTTTATTCTGGTTCCATATAAGATGAAGTACTATTTTTTCCAGATATTTAAAGTATGACAGTGGTACTTTGATAGGGATTGCATTATGAGAGTGCAAGCTAATAAGTCCCTTTTGGAAAGAAGTATGGAGAATACTCAGGGATCTATAAGTAGAACTGCTGTTTGATCCTGCAATTCCTTACCTAGGTGTACATCCGAAAGACCAAAAATCACTTTATAACAAAGATACTTGCACCAGATTGTTCATTTCAGCTCAATTCATAATAGCCAAGTCATGGAAGAAGCGCAAGTGCCCATCAACCCATGAGTGGATTAATAAATTGTGATATATGTATACCACGGAATATTATGAAGCCTTAAAAAAGATGGAGACTTTACCTTTTTTACATTTACATGGATGGAGCTGGAACATATCCTACTTAGTAAAGTATCTCAAGAATGGAAGAAAAATATCCAATGTACTCAGTACTATTTACAATTACTCACACTTTTGTATGAAGAATAGATCACAACTATGGCCCAAGATGAAGGAGGGAAGGGGGTAGATGAGAGCAAAGGGGGAGGTAAGATCAAGGAAGAGTGAATGGTGGGATCACACCTATAGTGTATAATGCAAGGGTACATGTCGGATCTATTAGTACAGAGTATCAGTGTCTTAACACAGTAATTAAGTAAATGAGATGAGGTATCTATTAACCAGTGTGATGTATGTGTTCCTAATTCTATATGAAATCAGCACATCGTACCCCATAAATGCATTCATGTATCCATGATCTATGTGTTTATGATTTAATAAAAATAAATAAATAAAAAGAAATGATTTAAAACCATCCCTCCCAAGAAGTAATTTTTTTTTTTTTTACACAAATAAGTAGGGAAGCCAGTAGCATCTGGACCTCAAATTCAAAGCAGCATTATCTCTGTAAGGTGATTTATCTTAATATACAGTGTAGATGAATAAATATGTTGCATTTTCTCTATAACTATTTTATGCCGTAAAATAAAATAAATGTTTCATGTGAAAATACTGACCCAAACAATGAGTGAAAGCCAAAAACATTTTGAAGGTGCCTCATAGAGGGTGACTATTACCTAGTGTTGTCCACTGATGACACTGATGCCTTCTTCACTGAGAAGATAATTTCCCTAATGGACTCTGAGCATTATTTTCCACCTGGAAAGTAAAAATGCAAGGTGGTGAGGATTCTATAAATATCATCAACGAGTGTTTTCTTCACCTTCACTATTTTTTTACTATAAAAACAAACCACAAAAAAACTACCGTGACCTACGTAAATTATATGAAACCATAAATAAATAAAGAGGTATTAAGAACTTCATTCTACAAATGCATGTTTTAAATGCATTGATTCTGTTTACACAAAACTTGACATCTAAACTGTTTTTTTTTTCATTTCCAAACCTAATTTCTTCATTATTACTACAGCATATTATGGGGGTACACCTGATTTGGTTAATAGTTTGCTTTTTCTAACTAGTCGAAGTTATAGATGTGCCCTTTACCCAGAAAGTGAGCCATGTGCTCATTAGGTATGAGTTTCCCCCTCCCTCCGCTCCCTTCCCATCTAGAAACATGAGCCCCCTTTTAAATATCTGGAAAAATGTTTTCCCCAGTCTGCTAGAAAAACAAATGATGAGTTTTTTAAAAAATAAGAGTTTTGGGCAATTTTTAATGAACATGTTTATTTGGGTTTAAATAAATTACTTCAATTTTTTTCCTGAAATGTAAAAAAAAAAAATTCTTTGGGAGAATTGTCAAGCACATAATTAGTTGTGTGTGTCTCTCTTTCTCTCTCCATACATATGTGTACGTATGTGCATACATGTGATTTGAGTACACATGCTGTTAGGCTTAGAAGATAATACTGCAAACTATGGCACCTTGGCCACTGAGAAAAATCTCAGAAATCTCAGAAGCAACACTCAGACCTCCTCCCACCTTTCTGTGCAAGAGGTGGCCAGAAAGGAATTCTCTGACCTACTTCCCGTGTAAGTAGGTCAGGAGACCCTCATGTGACAGGTGTCCTCCCCTATTGCAGGAGGAAATGAATGCTGAACAGAAAGACCAAGAAGAATTGGGACAAAAAGACCAATTTTGTATGGCCATTAGGTCAGACTCCTTTTTTGTCCCATCATCTGTCTTCATGCCTGCCCATCCTTAGAACCTAAGCATAAAAATGAACAACTTCCCTGGGTCTTTAGCTCTTCATTACTGAAGGCTCTGTGTCACACAAAACTTCAATTAAATAAATTTGTTATGTGTTTCTGGAGTTAATCTGTCTTTTATTACAAGGGTGTCAGCCATGGATGAGGAAATGGCACTCCTTGTTCTCCCTTATAAGACAGATGCTAAAATTCAAAACGTTAACATTCAACTTAATGTTTCAATGTTTATTTTCATGCCAGAAATAATGAGTTGCCCATGCTTAGAAGATGTACTTTTTCAAGACAATGGAGTCACTATTTCTTAAGTATTTTTCCCAGAAGAAAAGGAAATTGGAAAGCTATGCACAGAAAGGTCACCGTGTCCCCAGTTGTCCCATACACAATCCTAACATGAGTCCTTTTAGGGACAGAGTTCTCATGCAGCACGGTTCACAATATTGGATTCAGCCAGGCCCAGTGGCTCAGTCCTGCAATCCTAGCACTCTGGGAAGCTGAGGCTGGTGAATTGCTTGAGCTCAGGAGTTCAAGACCAGACTGAGCAAGACCAAGATCCCATCTTTACTTAAAATAGAAAAAACTAGAAAAACTAGCAAGGCATTGTGGTGGGTGCGTATAGTCCCAGCTACTCAGGAAGCTGAGGCATGAGGATCACTTGAGCCCAGAGTCTGAGGTTGCTGTGAGCTATGATGACAACACAGCACTCAACCTCAGGGTGACAGAGATGCTATCTCAAAAAACAAACCAAAACAAAACTATATATTCTTTAGAGTTTAATGTCCTTATGTTTAAATATTTCAGATTTGCTTTAATTCTCCAATTGCATTTAAGTTATATATCCACTTAAATTACTTTACACATATATCCCAGATTTTCCATGCATTCCCTATGCTACACAGTCACAGATGTGCAATGCATATTTTAGCATAACTTTTCTACCATGGATTTAAGGTTGTCCCTTTATAGAAAAAAAGGTAGACATTACATTATGCGGTAGTAGTTTTAATGGAAAAAAGTGGTTGCTGAGTTTATAAGCCATTTGTTACGTCAATTAGAAGACTGGAATAGAGAACTGAAAAAAAAATGTTAGCATAATTAGTCTAGCTACAGGTAATTGTTTAAATTTTGTGTATAGCTCAGCTGAAACAGTCCTCTGTGGTTGTTGCTGTTGGACTGATTACCACTTCCAGTTGGATAAAGTCTCTACTGTGATCTCAATATCCTGACATTTGGGAGACGATTTTCTAAAGGAGTTAAACAAGAACGCTGATCAAACTGCACAAAAGCAGACTTTCCAAAACTTAAAAATATCAAGGTTAAAAACATTTACTAGGCCTGGTACAGTGGCTCATGCCTGTAATCCTAGCACTCTGGGAGGCCGAGGCAAGGGGATTGCCTGAGCTCACAGATTTGAGACAAGCCTGAACAAGAGTGAGACCTTGTCTCTAAAAATAGCCAGGCATTGTGGTGGGCACCCGTAGTCCCCGCTACTTGGGAGGCTGGGGCAAGAGAATCACTTGAGCCCAGGAGTTTGAAGTTGCTGTGAGTTATAACACCACAGTACTTTACCGAGGGTGACAAAGTGAGACTCTGTCTCCAATAAAAAAAAAAAAAATTATTGTACTCTACTCAAAAGCAGAAACACATTATTATTCTTGTCAAGGACCCTTGGTATATTCACCAAGATAGACCATATCTTGCTCCATATAAAGAATCTCAACAAATTTAAGAGAACTGGAGTAAAAGAGAATTCAATAACAGAAAGAAAATAGGTAAATTTCTAAATATTTGGGAATTTAATAACACATATAATAATCCATAGGTCAAAAAAGATAGACAATGGAAATATAAAGATGCAGAAAACTAAATGAAAACACAACATATGAAAATACACAGGATTCAGGCAATGCAGTACTGTGGGAAATAAATACTATGTCAGATATAAGGAAAACTCTCAGATCAGTAATAGTTTCTACCTCAAGAACCTAGCAAAAGAGGATCAAACTACATTCAAAGCAAGGAGAAGGAAGAGCAGAAAGAGCAGAATCAACCAAATGGAAAAGAGAAAAAATAACTGGAAAGCCATTGAGACAAAAAATGGTTCTTCTAAAAATTAAAAATTCATAAACTTATAACAAGACTGACAAAAACCAAGAAGGGAAAATGCAAATCACCAATAGCAGGAGGAATGAAATAGTAGATATCACTACAAATTCTGCAGCCACTGACAAACTATAAAGGAATCTCATGAGCAAGTTTAAACTTACCAATTTGCTAAAATACTTAATCAATTGATTTCATCAAATATCCAGTAAGTGCTCAGATTTTCCAAAGTGTCTTATATTTTTTGTTGGAACCATTGTTTGTTTGAACCAAGATCCAAATAGTAGAGCAAATTTTTTTCAAAGTTGATACCTTTTTACTTTTAAACATATAAAAAGAACTCATTTTATACAGAAATAACAATCATGATGATGGAGCCACACTTTTATCATTAAGCACATTGACTGGTTATACATTTGCCTCTCTGCAAAATATTGATAGATACTTCCTTGTTAGATATTAATTCAAAGTATCTTTATGTGCTTTAGAAATAACAGGTTCTTATAATTAAGTTATGGGGAAATTTACTATAAAGGAATAACTTGAAGTTAATCTTGGACATAAACACCCGAAAGGGAACAGTGACAAAGACACATAGTTATGTTAATTTTGTGACCTTTGAAGTCTCCTTACTTTATTCATCTTGACTGTCGATGGAAAACAAAAAGATACCTACCCTTTGGTTTGCCAGTATCTAGTAAAGTACTGAAAAGTTTTAATCAGGAAAATAAATAAATAAATATATTTACAAATTTGGTGACTTAGAAGGAATTAGCAAATTCCTAAAACAAATTAGTAAATTTCATCCAGTTTGAATAGTTCTGTAACCATTAAAGTAATTGCATTTGTAATTATGAGCCTCCTAATCAATTTTCAAGCCCTGATAATTTCATTTAAAATTAAATCAAATAAAAACTAAAAAAAAAATTCTATCAAACATTCATATATAAGCTAACAGCAAGTTTATATATACGATGTCTAATGAAAAATAAGAGACAGAAAACTTCCCAATTCATTTTATGAGTCCAGAATTACCTGGGTATCTAAACCAGGCCACACTACTACCAAAAAGAAAACTACAAACCAATATTTCTCTTGAACTTAAACGTAAATTTTTTTCAAAAATATTAGCAAACTGAATGCCACTACATGTGAATCTAATAATATTCTATGACCAAAAAGGATTTACTTCAGGTGTGGAATATCAGTGCAATATTCATGTTTGATCAATGTTACCCAACAAGTAACATACTAAAAGTCACATAATCATATTGATATGCTACATATTGATGTAATCAAAACACACATAGTAAGTATTCCAAAAAATCCAAGGTACATCCCTTAAAAAATACATACATACTTACATACTTCGGCAAGTTTAAATACAAAGGAATTACTTCCAATTTGATACACGGCATCTACAAAAATCCTACAGCTAGCATCATACTTAATGATAAAATATGAAATGCTTTCTTAGGTCAAAAATTAAGGATTTATATCCTCATCCCTCTCCTTGTTTCCATCACTTTCTATACTATTACTGAAGTTGAGTTTATATTATCTACTTATGTCCTCAATACCTATAACATTAGACCCTCATTGGTGCTCATCGATTCATGGTTCAAATTTGTCCTTCCTTTGGACAGAGTAAGAACACTCTTGGTCTTCTGAGGATGTTAACTGATCGTCATTTCTAACCTAATCAAGTGTCCTCTGCCCTCTGTAACCACATCCAGCCATTTGAACTTGAGGTTTGGACCTTGATTGCCTGGACAGACACCACCATTTCATCCAATGATGAGACAGTAATTGAATAATCTTTGGAGTCAGAATGTCTGAAGGTGTCACCAAACCATCATGGGACAAACTCTAAGAACTGATTATTTCTTCCTAAAGAAAATGAAACAAAAACATATGTTTTAATCAGATTTTTTAATAACTAAAAAAGGTTTGCTTTACAATGAAATAGCCCCTACGTTTACAGACTGAGAAAAATAGATTTCCATGTTTTCTAGTCTTGAACAGTTCTTGGCATGCCTTGGTCTGCCATCTATAAGGTGCTGCAGCCACACTGGGCTGCAGAACAAATAATATACTTTAATGAAGGCATTGAAGTGTAAATTAATTTATTGCGTGCCATACAACAGAGTTTGACTTTGACCTTTCTGAAAACGTTTTGAAAGATCAGGCAATTTATCTGAATCAATTTCAGGTGCAACTAATCAGGCTTCTGCTCCAGATAATATCACTTTGAACGTTCTTCATTAGGAAGCCAAAGCGGAGGAAGCAAAACATGCAGGGCTGGGAGGACTTGGGAAGCTGCGCTGTGAGGCTTGCATGGCCCCCGTCCCTGGTATCTTTATAAAGGATCTGTGAACGTTTAAAGATGGAGAGGAGTTTTAGAATTGACAATAATTGTTGTAAGCAGCAGCAATTTGGTGACTATTAGCCACGCATAAGAAGCTGAAATGGAATTTCCCATAATCAAAATCACCTGCTTTGGCAAAAGGGCAAACCTTTCATCTTTTAGTCCTGGTCTAGCAGCAGAGGGTGCCTGGCACAGATAAACCCGTGGGACAGCAAGTGGTGCACAGGCCTGTGGTCGTGTGTAAGAGGAAGTGTATCTAAGCCACTCAGTACTTTCCTCAGACAGACCAGCCTGGGTAAGAAGCAAGAAGAAACTTCAGGAATCCCCAGCCCTGGCTATGAGCAGCCTACTGATCTCCTTTGTACGATGTGGTAACTGAGAAAGAGGAGGTGTCACCACTGACTAGGGACATGGAACATGTCCCCATCTGGGCCTCTCACCTGCTGAGGGAACTGAAGGACGTCCTGGGCAGCTGCCATTGAGACGATGGCCCTTTTGTCTGCTCTGTGAGGGTGCAGGGAGAGTGACACGCCAGCCACCAGCTGCACACCCAGCTCTGTGATGGTGACTCGGTCATCCAGGACAATCATTGTCTTCTCAGCCAGGATGGAGTCAGAGAGTGGTGAGAGCACCTGAAAAGTGAGGGAGGAAGCTCATGTCTCTTCTCCACACAAGCACTTTAAACTCCTCAGCTGACATTTCCACCAAAGTGCCCTCCAGGTCCTCTGTGCAATGAACTCACTTACGGAAACTATTTAAGTAAGTGTTAAATTACTGTTCAACCACACTTGCCACTTTGAAATGGGAGTTTTGCAAAGATCATAGTGGTTAATTTACCTCTCTTTTTTGTAAAACCATATGATGATAATAATAGTATATTTTCTGAGAGGGGCTTGATTTAATTGAGGATAACCAAAAAGAGCCCATTTATATACTTAACACTCAAAGAGTAACATTTTTTCCAACAAGTAATATTTAGGCTTTGAAAATGGCAGAATTGTGGCAAGACATTTTAAGGAAATGGAGCTCAGTGTCTTCTCCTGCTCACATTCCTTCCAGCCAGCAGGCAGATGTTTTCTGTGGGACAACAATGATCCTTGTGTGGGCCATTGTGCCATCAGTGCATAAATCAAAGTAGGACAGAGAATCTTAATGTTCCAGGGAGCCTTCCCTCCTAATTTACCGTATAGTGTGCAACCAGGGTGCCAGGACCTGCAGAGAAATACATGGTAGGCAGAATTTCCAGGAAGGTACCTCAAAGATGATCTGCCCTAATCGCTGGCACCTGTGATCATAATGAGACCACACTCTCATGAGTATGCTACATTACACGGCACAGTCGGCCCTAAGACGGGGAACATATCCTGAATTACTCAGGTGAGCCCACTGCAGTCAAATGATCACTTAAAAGCAGAGATCTTTTCCCAGCTGGTGGCAAAAGGAGATGTCAGAGATTCAAAGTGTGAGAACTTGGCTCGGCGCCTGTGGCTCAAGCAGCTAAGGCGCCAGCCACATGCACCTAAGGTGGCAGGTTCGAATCCCCAGCCCGGGCCCACCAAACAACAATGATGGCTGCAACCAAAAAATGGCCAGGCATTGTGGTGGGCGCCTGTAGTCCCAGCTACTTGGGAGGCTGAGGCAGGAGACTCGCTTGAGCCCAGGAATTGGAGGTTGCTGTGAGTGTGATGCCATGGCACTCTACCCAGGGGGATAGCTTGAGGCTCCGTCTCAAAAATAAAAAAAAAACAACAACAACAAAGTGTGAGAACTTGATTCAGCTGTTACTGAATGCGGTTGGGACTATGTGAAGTGCAGGTGGCCTGGGAGCAGAAAGTGACCCCTGGCCAACATCAGGAAAGCAGGGCCCTCAGTCTTTTAATCACAAAGAACTAAATTCTGTTCCAGAAACTGGTCATGTTAAAAGTGAACCTGTCCTGTGTCCTTTGAGAAGAGCATTTAGTTTGGTGTCTGCTGACCAGCCTGTGAGCAGTAGATGGGGACCACATCAGGGAGGAAAGGGGCAGGGATTCCCGCGTGCAGTGTTAGACTGACCACATGCCCTTGCCATGTATTGCATGTCAGGATGAGAACTGATGCCGATCGTATACAAGAACCAGGCATGTTTAACTCATGTCATCTCTTCGGACCCTAAAGAATGAAGCTATTTTCCTGATCCTAACAGTGAGAACTCCAAGGCAGGGGAGGAGCTCCTACTCAGCCTAGGTCACACACTGGTCACCTGCAGAGGCAGGTCCACACCTGCTGCCTCCCCGTCCGTGAGTGCCCTCTCCCTGTGATAGCTGCTAACTCCATGCATCTTCTCCACAGGTATGAAACACATCCTTATTCTTATATGAAGATATCAAGGTTGGCTGTGGTTAACATGTGGCCCAGACAGCTGCTAATTAGCAGATCTGGATCTGTTCACCTGACTTCTAGAATCCATCTTCTCTATAATATGCTGTGTAGTGTTTCTGAAAGGTCTGACAACCATTTATAGACTGATAGAAAAATTTCCACCAGCACAATAGTTAAGCAATTTCTGTTTCTCAAAGAGGGGTGTATTCTTTCTGGTAGCTCAGATGGTTTTAGATGAGTGAATTTTAGATGGCAAAGAGACACAGCACTTAAAAACATAGTGAAACATTATGCTCCTTTGGTTTCTCCGTCCTTCCAGTAATTTTGCAGACAAAGTCTCTGTTCAGCACTGGGACTTCTTGGACAGTTGTCTGGCCCCCATTTTTCTCCATTACTTAATAAAGACAAGTTCATAACCATAGACAGACAACAGTGATCTCTTCAGAAATTTTCAATGGCATCAATTATCTTTCATCTTTAGGTGATCTTTTATTTCATGTAAATTGTGCTACTTGCCCTTATGTGCCATTATATGAAGCTTCCTTGAAGCAACAATTAAAAAGGTAAAAAAGGACAACATTAAAGGTGGTATTTGAAAAAGGCAATACCTTGAAAATGATGAGTAAGTGAAGTCTTGGAGATGCCATAAAAACAAAGGAAAAGTAGGTCTGTTTTTAGAAAATATTACGGTATATTCAATATCCTATCTTTATTTCATACCTCGACTCTGTAGATGGCTGTGAACTTCGTGTTTTATTCACTTTTGCCTCTCCAAGGCCTATAGCACTATGCTTAAAATATGTTTAACTATTTTAACTATCATGTATTATTGCGGAGATTTCTGCAAAGTCCTCCATTCTAAACTATAAAGTGCTCCCGCATCTCCTGCTAAACTCTCCTTTCTCAGTGGTTCCTCTGCCCGGGGATGCAAAGCCTCTGTGGAAACCTGGCTGCTCACACTCACTCATCAATGGGCTCAGTCGGAGGCTTCCTGCTCAATAAGTAGCCATGAAAGATTATTTTCAATAACATTTCCTAACCGAAGAAAGTCATGACCTTTCTCAAGTACCAAGTGTAGATCGTGAGAGAGAGAAATGATAGACACGGCGTGAAAGCTCTCATGTAACCCGCTCTCTGCCCACAGTGGGCTTCCAGGGCTCCAACCACAGCTTACAGGGAACCAGAGTGGGCGGGTGTGGGTGGTGGCAAGAAAGGACGATGGAGACCTGACCTGTTCCCCTTCCAGGCCTATGTATGTTCAGTCCTGGCCTCGGTGGGCTGTCACTCAGATCCAGCAGACCTTCTCCTTGAAGTCCCGAAAGGGCTCTGTTTCTTCCTTTTTATCCTGAGCCAGTCAATAGATATTTACCTTGAGAACTACTGGATGCTGGTCTGGTTTCTATGTGCTGGAGAAAGAGTGGTGAGTGAAACGGATTTCTCCCCTGTGCCTGGGAAGGTGTGATTTTGGAAAGTGAGAGGGAGCTATTACAAAACCAATAGAACGTGATGATTATGTTTATCATTTCATATGTTTTTAGCAAGAACAAAAAATTAAGCCATATGGTTTTTTCACTTCTGTTCTCTCCTTTCCTTGGAAAGCTGAATATTTAGAAAATCCATGATTTCAAACGTGAAGAGCTGGCCTTGCAATGCAGATTCCTGCCCATTCTATTACCAATAGGATCTTGAACCAAGGAGGCTAAGATCATGTTTCTTTTTTAAATCAAAGCATAACTGTGTACATTAATGCATTTACAGGGTTATGTACACATGATTTTATGGTTTATGATTTTATACATGTTTTTTGAAGAAGACGTCACAGGGCCTACAAACACAAAAAATCACGTTTCTTGAGTGTGAGGTGAGACAGAAGAAGCTGCCTGCAGAGGGGGTGTCAGCTGCTGGGTTCTCCCGCTAGGTGTCCCAACAACAGGGGGGCAGGTCTGGCCTCAGGGGGGATTGGGGGTTGCCTCTGTCTCCTGCTGCTGTAACCTCAGCCGTGGCAACTGACCCTCAGTCCCAGCAACTAGAAAAGAGGGTATCTATTCTTAGGTTCACAAAATGCTCACCTAAGCTTCAATTCACCTGGAAGTGGTGAATTGCTTTGAGCATAGTGCAAAAGAAAGTTGGCTTTCAACTGAAAAAGGGGAATGAGCTGCCCCAGAGCAGCCAGGGAATGCGTCCACACTGGAACACAGAGCAGCTGTGAATAGAAAGAGGTTGATTTCTACATACGGACATGGAGAGAGTTCAGCAAAGTCTCTTTTTTGCTGAATGCAAAAAAATAGGTGCAGAACGAAGTCTACAGGATAGTACATTTAACATAATGAAGAAAATGGTATAGCAATGTGCATCACTATCTGATTAAATGTTCATAAAAAACAAAGGAAGAGAAATGAGCAATTAATAAAACTAGAAAGGAAATGAATAGCGGGACAAGGTGAGGAAGGTTTTTTTCAATATATATTTCATATCATTTTATTCAGGGCCATGTAATTATGGTATTTATTTTTTTTTAAATAATATTTAGGCTGGGCGTGGAAGCTCACGCATGTAATCCTAGCACTCTGGGAGGCTGAAGTGGGTGGATTGCCCTGAGCTCAGAGGTTCCAGACCAGCCTGAGCCAGAGTGAGACCCCATCCGTACCCTCCCCAATATATATATATATGTAGCCGGGTGTCGTGGTGGGCATCTGTGGCCCCAGCTACTTGGGAGGCTGAGGCAGGAGAATTGCTTGAGTCCAAGAGTTGGAGGTTGCTGTGAGCTGTGATGAAAAGGCACTCTCCCAAGGGCCACAAAGTGAGACTCTGTCTCAATAAATAAATGAATAAAAGAAAAAACAACTTCAAACTAAGACAACTGAAAGCCAATTGAAAGCAAAATCAAAAAAATAAAATACATTTGAAAATGACATTTAAAGCTTGAGCAATGTTTTTGTTTTATGATCGCCTTATGTCTAGAGCAGTTCCTGCAGTACTTCAGCAACAGGACATGGAGAGAATTTAATTCCTTGGCTCTTTAGATCAGGGCGAATAAGATTATGTTTTTCATATTGAGGGTGTCAAGGTAGTTGGGCTCTGTTAATCTACCTGCCATCTTCAAAGCTCTCCCTTTAAGGAGAAAGAGCCTCTGCCTCACCAACAGGAATATTTTCCTAAGTGCGTTATTAATATACCACTCTGGAGGCAAAGTTTACTGAATAATTCAGAGATTGTTAAGAAGAGAAAATCTATCATTCCATAGCCAGTGTTTTATCTTATCTTTTCACCAGCCCCTAAAACTGCTCATCAGGGGCACACACTGATACACTTGCTATAAGAAACAGCCAAATTTTCTTTTCACGGTGCAAGTTAGCTTTGGGCTCTGTCCTCTGCCGGAAAAATGAAATCACTTAAATACACCCCAGTGACCTAGACAGAAGGCAAAGTGTAATATAAATCATCTGCCAGAGGCTGATCAGGGTCCACAAATGTCCAGTGCCACCACCTTCTCAGTAGCTGGTGAAGTCCCAGCCTCTGGGAACAATAATAACAACACAATTCCTCCCCCTCTTCCTTCTCCTCCATCTTCATCTTTTTCTTTTTTTCTTGTCCTCCTCCTTGTTCTTTTTTTTTTTTTTTTTAAGACCAGGCCTGGGTTTGAACCCACCACCTCCGTTATATGGGGCCAGCACCCTACTCCTGTGAGCCACAGGCACCACCCCCTTCTCCTTGTTCTTATTCTTACCCAAGGCAAGGCAGCACATTTGGCAAATGGGGCCCATTGAAACCATAGATAATATAGAGCTAGGTAATAATACCTGCAACAGGACAGCTAGCTCTCCACCAAAATCGCTCCTCCTCTTCCATGGGATAGCTGGATCTTACATTCCCCTCACATCTGGATGTGGTCCTCTGAGATTTATACACTACAGTGGGAAAGAAACAAACCGTGCATGGCACCTCTGGACTAAAAAGTTGTTAGAAGTGGCTTTGCCTCCCACGTGTTCTCTTTTCTCCACACTCCAGGTAGACACAGATGATGATGTCCCAGTATGATGGCAAAGCAACAGGACAGGAGGAACCTGGGGCTCCAGAGCCCTGCACCCCACAGGGGAGACTCACGCCATGCTCAAGAATGCCCCTTAGATGCTACTATGTGAGCTGGAAATAGCTTTTGCTGTGTTCAATCCATAATACATCAGAAATATTTTAGCATATTTTAAATAATACAACAGTAATCTCTAAAATTCTTGGTAATTTTCAAAAAACTTTTTGAGTTCTTACCTTTTGCCAGGTACAGTTTTGAATGTTTTATTGTGTATCTTGCATTGAATTCTCCAGACCACGAGTGAGTATAATTATCACCCTCAATTTGTAGATGAGCTGGAAGGGGCAGAGCTGGAAAGCTCCATGCCAGGCAGCCCACACCCCCAGCTCACTGTGCCCAACTCTGTGGATGTTGTTTGGCATTTACAAACAACTCAGAATGAATAACGTAGGGAAGAACAACCCGGCCTTCCAAATGCCAGGCCTTATCCTTGGTACTTCCATGTATTGGATCATTTTACTCAGTCCTAGCAACTACTCTGTGAGGTTGACACTATTATTACTCCCGTATTAGCTTCTTCACGTCAAAGTGCTAGTAAGTGCCCAAGTCATATCCATCTGAACCCCAAGCCCAGATCATTGCTATCTGCTCTGGATAGGTTTGGGGTCCATGGGGTCAATTTGCCTCCCACAGAGATCTGGGCTCTGAGAGCATGAGGTCCACAGTTCTCTCTCTGAGTCCTCCCCTTCTGTTGGAGGCCACTGGGATCTTCCAGCCCTTGATCTGGTTCAGCTCCGTGTCTGAGACCTCTCTGCAGGGGGAGCCTGGGTGCCCAGAAAGTGACCTTCAACTGGGAGGTGAAGTCCCAGTAGGTGAAGTTCACAATCATGTCCACTTTGCTTCATTTCCTTCTCATTCACAAAAACAGAATCACAGTAGTTGGAAACCTTAGGGGAGGAGGCAGAACCTCGAGAAGCATTAGGAGGAAAAGCACAAGCAAAATGCCAACAACAGTGTAAGTTCACTAACTGTAGCAGCCGTGATTTATTAGACAGCAAAACACCCAGATGAACGGAACTTGTACAACAGGTAATTTGTAGGCACTAATTAGTGACAAATACTGACAAATAGACTCTAGGAAAACCATTTTGTTTTACAAAATACTGACAAGTAAAACCATTAACATAATTTAATGGAGTTATATAACCTCTGTTGCTTTATGTGTGGGTGGGTGTGTTCTTTAAAAAGATGTACTAAACCTCCTGTAATCAAACCTTGGATACATCATATTTAATTATTGTACCATATTTGAATATATGTAAATGGAGGCTGCATTACCCAAAATCACTTTATTAAATCTATTAAGAGGATCACTTTTTTTAAAGCAAGAGATTTTTTGCACAGGTTTAAAATTGTGATAAATACTCATAAAATGTACTAGAAACATTGATATTTTATTTATCACTAAATTGTAATTCTGCAGGAAAGAAGTAAGGATTTGGTAATTCATTATGTTTTCTTAAGGTACTGGGATTATATTCTCCAACCTGCCTAAGTAGGCAGGGTAAGTATTGATATTAGACAATTTAAGCCCCCATTTCACTTCATATCTCCTGGATAATAAAATGAAGTATTGCTAGCTTTGTGTCCTGAACCATGAGGAAAATGTATTCCTGTCTCTAGGTGGGAACGGAGGAGGGAGCAAGAATCACTTCATGTGCAGAAGACACAAAATAAAGCACTAATTCATCACAGAATCACAAAAGTGCAAGTAGCCCACAAGGTCACTTTACAGATGAAAAAGCTAAAGCCATCAAGGTAATATAATGGACTCAAGGTCACATATGACTCAGGGGCAGCATCAGACTAGAGCTGCTGGCAGAGCTTCCCAACCCAGCCAGTAGTGCCACCATGCAGCCTCTTTTGCAAGTGGCAAACTATTCTTGATGCTTTTCTTCCTTACCTACATATCTCTTTGCAACCCAGGCCTCCCTGGTGAGCTCCAGATCCAACTCTCCATCTTGTCATAATCAGATGAAAGGCTCAAAGGTTTTGCGGATGCCAAACATTCAAACTCAAACTCAGGATACCCTCCCCCATCCTCTCCGCTGCACTGGCTCCCACTTCAACAAACAGCACTGCAGCAGCACAAATAGAACCAGAATGTGGCCCTTAATCCTCTCATGTCCTCCACCCCTTGAACCCAGAACTTCAGGTTGGGTGAGTTTTACATCTAAGTATCTTTTTGCCTGTTGACTTCTCTCTGCGGCTATCATAAAGGTCCAGGTCTCCAGCACTCTTTGCCTGGACATTTGCCAGAACTGTAGAACTAGCCTCTCCACCACTCCTCTTCCCACCTTGCCTCAGTCATCTGGGAGAACCTGCATATTTTGCAGTATGCAAATCTAATCATACCATCTTCTGCCTGAAGCCTTTCTGTGCTTTCCCTTGGCTTTTATGATCTCTAACCTATTCTCAGTTACAAGCCCCACCTAATTCTAAAGCTCCTCTCATCCATTCTTTTGGTTGCTCAATGATCCAGCCCCATGAAGCTCCTTTCAATGTCTCCAAGAAGCCATAATCATTAACCTCAAGGTCTTTGACCATGTAATTCCCTCTCCCTGGAACAGCCAGTCTCTCCTCCCCAACCTGCCCTGGTCAAATTTCATGCACTCAACAACATCTACTCATCCTTCCCACCTCTGCTTACATGTGTCTTGAGAATCCTCTTCTATGTGCCTGGACTCGATGAGTTCTATGCCAGAGGCATGCAGACATTCCTCAGAATAGTGAGGTTCTCTACCAGCAAGAAGCCCGCAATGGACACAGTAGGGGTGCTTTCAGCTCCTTCCCCCCTCTCATCTGCTTGTCTCCTATTGGGAGGTCCTTTTCATCCTACTTTCTATAGTGTAGGCCTCACCTCTTCTGTATCGGTGAAAACTCTGCTTGAAACTTCTCTATGTCTACGCACTGATTCCCAGTTTTACTTGAAAACATTATAAATCACATCCCATTCTTAGGAACATATCAGTTTTAGAAACCAGGAGGTCCTTTCTGTACAAAAGAAATAAAACCCTAATGCAGCGACTCTCTGCATACTTTCAGAGCAGTTGCAGACTTATACTGGCCCCATCTTTCAGAAAGGATTTGAGGGAACACACACGTGAAAAATCAGTAAACAGGTAAAGGGAGCGGCCTGGGCCATTCTCTGTGTTGACTGAGTTAATTCTTTTAGGATAGATGCATACTCTTAAAAAGAAAAAAAAGCATGTTTCTTACTGGACATCGAAACACACACCAGATCCTCTGTCCAGCGCAAGGGCACATGCACCCCTTTTTCTTTCTAACACTAATGAAGTTTTTTTCAGAATATCACCACCCTCGATCTGCCGAGCCTTGGTAGCCCAACACAGTCATTAAGCCCCACCCTCCTTGCCAATGATTGGTTTAGGGAAGGAGCATGTGACAGGACACTGGCCAATGAGGTATGAGTAGTAAGCCAGAGTTTCAGAAAAGGCGTCTGGGAAGACCAGTCAGATGCACTGGAAGTGGCGACTCCTTCATGGCCAGATGTTGTTCAGGGGAAATAACAGTCAGAAACACTGGCAGGGATCCAACAGCCCAAAGGTTGCAAGCCCAGAAGAACAGAAAGATGAAAAGAATCCAGGTGTGATGACCTGGTGGGGCGGCTGAACCAGCCCACCTAGAACCTCCCGACTTTAAGATTTATCAGGTGACCGTCTTTGCTGTTGTTAAAGCTATTTGGGTCTATTTTTTTGTTTTGTTACATGCCACCAAAATATTATACATGATGCTCATAAACCACTCCCCGGGAGGCATTCCCAGAGTCCTTTTTAATTTAATCTTGGCACCCCCTCTGTCTGTATGGACACTCTCCCTCTATCCACATTACACTGTTTTCCTCTATTTAATTGTGCCACTGTGTACACTAAGTTTATAACATTGCTATATTATTTACAATGTATCACTTACAATCTTCATATTGCTTACATCATATGATTTACACTAAATTAATTGCACCAGATTTCTTTGTTACATTACATAATTTACTTCACAATAATTATCAATTTTGGAATGCTCCCGCTTGTTTTCTTGTGTGTGTGTGGTTTTTCTTTTATTTGTTTTTTAATCTTTGCTCCTTACCTGGAGGTAATGAACCAGTTTCCTCTGCCTTGCTGTGTCTCTGCTCCTAGAACAGTGTGAGGCACAGAAAATGTGTTCTGTAAGTATTACAGATACTGAATATGTGAATACACCCCAGCTGTTTTCTCTGGGACTCATTCATTTCTGAACACCACCACAAGTAGTGTGTATATGTGTGAGAAGAAAGAGGGGATAATTTAGAGTAGGTTATCATGGTAGTGGCATTAAGAAAAATGGAAGAGGACAGACCAGGATAAGTAACAAAAATCCAAAGGCTATGGAAGTTTGGGATCTAAACTCCAATAAACATTCTTAGAGGTGGATTTAGCCCCTGTGTATGACGTCACAGAGTCAGGATCTGGGTGTTTGTGTTTGGACATGAGGCACGGGAAGGGACGAGAAGAGCAGAGTAAAGATCAAAATCAGATGCCATCCTGTTGACTTTCAGGCTCTCTGAACCTTAAAAGAAAAAAGGAGAATCAAATGCTTTAAATAGCGATATGACAAGAGCTAGAGAATACGTGCACTTGGAGACGGAAAGCAGAAGTTTTATGCCATCTTTATTTTTGAACATTTGCAAGATGGCCTGTAAATGTCATTTATGGAAAGTTGTCTTTAGAGCATAATATTTTTCCTGCCAAACTAACACTCTACTCAGACATTACTCTTGGATAACTGAGAGGGAAAAAGATTCTTAGAATGAAAGTGGGTTTTCTCTGAAGATCCCATTAGAAACATCCCTTGCTTTGTTTTTTATTTAAGAGAGAAATGAAATTTAATCAATCTGCCTGCCACCCCCTGAGTTGGCCACCGCATTGATCAGCCCATCTGTACTGATGGAAACCTAGCCACGCATTACAGTCCATCCCATTACCCTGCTCCTGACCTGAGAAATGTGCTATGAGGGTAGGAGGAAGAACAGCTACAGAATCAGATGATGTGTCTGTCACAAATACACAGAAAAGGCAGACATTCTAATTTAGGGAATGGGAAAAATTAAACCACAGTTTCAAAATGTTGTTATTGGTTTGTCATCAGAACCAAATATTGAATATTTATTACAGAGTTTATCAAAGTGCCAGTATTATGTTTGATATGTAGTTACTCAAAAACATTTATTTTTTCTTGATTTTTTATACTTTCTAGAAATGTAATCACCACCATCATCATCACAATAATGTCCATCATGGGTTAAGTGCTTATTGTATACCTAATGGGTTAAGTGCTTATTGTATACCTAATGCATTATTTTGCATAGAATTATACCCACTGAACTGCACAGAATTATACCCATTGAATGTGTATGCACACACATTAAAACTTTGCATAGAATTATACTCCTTAAATATTTCAAATATTCTGCATGTTAGGTGTTCTGTCTTCATATTATTCATAGGAAACTTAGGCCTGGGGGAGTCCACTTATCCAGGGATCACAGCTGGTGAAATGCAGAACAAGGACGTGGAATGCACACTAGGCCCTCTGTTCCCCAAAGCTTCTCAACATTGTATGTCAGTGCCTCAGTGCAGCTCACAAAAGGAAAAGACATGACCCTGCCTGTGGCAGATCAGAGGCTGACTGGGAAAGGAAATTTTCATCAACCTTATTGAGGCATAATTTATGTTCAGTAAACTCAATTAAAACTTATTGTAAGTTCAGCAAATGGGACAATGTAAACCCACAAAACCACCACATGTGCAGACACAAAACATTCGTATCAATGCAATAGATCTTTATGCCTCCTTTCTGTCCATTGCTCCTTCTAATCCTGGCCCCAGGTAATCACTGATGTGTTTTCTGTATTAAACATTAAATATGGATAAGTTAGAAACTAGTCTAACAATTAGTTCTCATATCTAAGGAGAGGGAGTGGGAGTGGTGGAGACCTGGGTCCTTAACCTCAATTCTTCCGTCATTAGGTCTGAATAAATTGTGCCCCAAAGTCTGGGACTCAGATTCCACATCTATGAACCTGAGGGTACCTAAATTTCCCAGTTCTGACATCTGCCCATTACTTCATTTAGACGATTTAGGGACCAAGCTTAGAGTCCATTTGAGATCATTTAACTATTTTCTGCCTCAGAGCCCTCACCTATGAAATAAGAATAAATCACTCATTTATGAAAAAAAAATGTTTATTTAATGTCAACTAATATCCAGGAACTATCCTCGGTTCTGGGGATAAGTAGTAAATGACACAGCCCGTGTCCCGATGGAACTGACAATCTGAAGGTGGAGACAGACAATGTTAGCAAATGTGTAGATGTGAAATGTAACATGTAGTGAGATGGGTTTGAAAGAAAAAAAATAGTGCCAGGTAAGGGAATAGACAGTGACAAGTTACTATTCTGTTTAGCACATGCAGATCATCTAAAACTTCCCTAGCACAGAGCTCTTCTCAGGCCCTCAAGAGGATCTTCACTTTTTTCCCCCAGAAGATAAGGTCATTTAAGCCATCACCACTCACTTGCCTGCCCACTTTTGCAGACATTGGTTTTTATACCCGCACACACACACACACATACATATATATGAATTTTTGTTCAAAGCATATCATTAAATGTTGTCAAGTTCAATGTTCAATTCCCTGGGATACAGCCCCAGTCCACATGTACCCTCCAATGATGAATACAATTGAAAATGTGGCAATGTTTGAGGTGCTATCAGTGGTACATGTTGTTTATATATTCTTTAGACTACCACATATAATAAATATGCAAAAGCAAGTAATTGTCATGGAGAGCTCTGGGTGTACTAGTCCAGGAACCCTGAAGTTTGATGAACCTCTGTCCACATTTATATCTCTCTGAATTAAAATTTACTCTATTAATGCTTCTCTCCCCTCCTAAATTGTAGTCCAAGTCCTTGGAGGACAAGGTGGTTATTTTATTTTATTTTATTTTCTGCAGCCCAGAGTTGTGGTACGAGGCCTAGTATATCATATCATAGAGACACAAGAGTGGTGCAGAGTAAATGAGCGGGATGAAGTGGTCTGCCGGGATTGTACACCTCGCACTGCAGGGCCTGTGAGCCCCTCCCTGCCCCCACCAGCACTCAAAGTCATTCTCAGCTCCCATTCGAATGATATTTCCCTACATCAGACTTTCAAGGTCTGATTGAGATGCTTTGTATTCAGCTATGTTTCTTTTTATCAGTTCTTATTCATGCAGGTCAGTTTGACCTCTGTGATCCTACCATGTCTGGGAGGTGGCATTTCTTCACCTGTCTGTGGTGCTTTGCCTGGCATTTAGCCTATTACTGATTAGATGTCCAGGCTTCTCAGCAAGTGTGGGCAGAATGGGGACCACTGTGCTTTTCTCCCTTCCCATCTCATCCTAAACATGCATAGCATTATACGCATAGAATCTTAAAGTCTTGGTGCTGAAAGAGACTTCAGAGAAGGTCTGATCTATTCCCACAATGTAAGGATGGAGCCCAGAGAGCTCAAGTCCCTGTTAAAAGTACAGAAAGGTCACCGTGAGTCCGGGGTTAACACTCAAGTCTGGCTTGGGGCCAGACATGCCATGTGGTAGGCTCTGGGGAGGACTCTGGGGACATGGAACAAAGCAGGCAGCCTCTGCTCATGAGGAAACCATCTGAGTGAAGGAGACAGACTCACGTGCAAAACATTGTAGAACACAGTGACTGGTGGAATCACAAGGTTTGCAGGGTGCTTCCAAGATGCCAGGCTTCACTGGCACCTTCAGTCCACCCATACTACAGGAAGGAGCTACTGCCCACTGTAATTTGAGGTTCCCAGAACATCTGCTTTCCAATAGGACTCACTTGCACCTCGCCACCTGACGTCACCCTACCCTTGGTTATGGCACAAGTACAGAGCACAGGCAGTCTCTGGAATCTGCATTAGCCTCCCCTGTGGAGGAAATGAAAAACTCTGATCCTTTTCCCCTAGAAGAGAAAGTTCTGTCCAAATCACATTAAACAAGGTTTGATTCTACTTTTTAGCTACTAAAAATGTGGCTTCTTATCAAGAAACCTAGCCTCAAATTATGACTTGGTGTAAAATTTAGCATATGTTTATCTATGGGATGTTTCATTTTAGCATTTTATCCCATGACATAGATAAAGCACCACAATCCTTGTAAACTTAGGGAAAGATCCAAGAACTTTGTATTCATCAAACAGTGCCCCGGAAGACATCAAGAGTTGTTTATCTGGTGCAAGTCCAGCACACGGTGCTACCCAGTCCCTGCCCCAGTTCAACTGCTCCCAGCGAACCTAGTGGAGAGCGGCCTGTTAATTAGCTGCCATTGGCACAGCCGCTGCAGCCACAAGCTTAGGTGTTTGGGGTTTGCACATAAATTAGTCACATGAAATAAAGACATTTTGGCAGGATAAGCATATTCTCAGGGGAGAAAGAGAGAAAGATTTGCAGGGTTTGTGTTTTCCAAACTGGCTTTGAAACTACTTAATGAAAATTTATATTAGAAAAGAAACTTCTATAAAGGAATGGTGTGAATTGTGAACTCAAAGCTTGAAAATTAGTCGTGGAGAGTTTTTAATCCCTGAGATTTGGGGGATAGGTTAAAAGTAAATACAAATGATGGCCTCCCCACCACTTGTCCTAAAATCAGAAGGTAGGTAAAAGGTTTATGGGGAAGCCCACGCTGAAAAGACTTGGTACTGGAAGGGTCTGTTCACAGCTGCCAAGGGGAGGCTGGACCCCAAACTATCAAAGTGGAGATTTGCAGCGAGACACCCAGCAAATCAGAGCCCAGACGGCCCAGCAGGTCCTGGAGGAAGGCTTGATGTGCCAGCACTGCCCTAGTCCACGCTATCATCAGAATCCACCCTCGTTATTGACTCTAAGTCCCTTCCAGCATGAGAAGGGCGAGTTTGAATATTGGGTATAAAAATTCCAGTTCTGTGGAGCCTGAGAAGGGGTCCCCAGGGTGAACTTACTGTGGCTCTATTTAAATGAGCAATAACTTAAGATGATCATGATTAACATATATTCTAATGTATATTACCTAATGCCACTAATTTTACCTAAACATATTTATGTAAGGTTCAGTTTACACATGTAATTAAGTTGTATTTTTCAGCAAGATGGGCTTGGGATAGAGCTTTAAGGAGGTGTAGGTAGGGGTTGAGTCAATAACCAAATCCCTGCCAAGACCAGGAAGGTGATAGGAATGAGGAAGGCAGGTCTACTTGATGGCAGGGGTTCTGGGAGCTGTGGAACTCTGGAGGGAGCACATCCCTAACCCCCTGAAAGGGACAGCTGCTGCTCTGCTGAGCCCACTGCTGCACCTGGGGATGCTAGAACTGTGCTCAGAGAGCTTGTGATTTTTCAAGAGAAATGGGAAATCCAGGTATTTTGAGAAATAGTCTAATATTCTGTTCAATATTGGCACCTGAGTAAACATTTTTAAATAACTTTGCTGGCCGCAGAGAGCATGTCTTGGGATTGTGGCTATCTTAGGACTGCCATTTTATGACCTTTGTTCAAAGGACATTCTGACACATATGACATGACTATAGTACAGAGTCTTGGAAATGATTTTGTTCTACAATTTAAGTGAAATTTCCCTATACCTATCTTTGCCTCATTAGCATCCTACTCTAATCCTTATTAAAAACTTCTGCTGGCTCTGATAAAGTCTAAATAAATGGGAAATATGTTTTTCTCCTTAGCCAATGCAAATCAATTCATAGTTGTTTCTCAAAGAAACTCTGCCTGAAAGAGAATCTGTGCTCTAGCAGGAAGGAGTGCCATGATTGATTAGTGATGTCTGCCATGGGCACATGCTAGGATTCATAGATATGTATGTCTTATCTGTACCACTTTAATTAAGCCCAAATTACATAGAAGAATTCTTTATACTGAAAAGAATTGATGTGCTTTGCCTATATCAAAGCTGAAATTGTAGGAGTTTAAATTGTGAACCAACCTCCAAATATCAATGAGTCCCCTTATCTCCCATTGAAAAAAAGTGTGTCTCTAGGAAACATAAGGTCCTAGAGCTGTATTATAATACAGGCCTAATATCCCAGACACATTCACAACTCCAGTTCTCTAGTAACCACTGACCATGGACCTACGTAGAGTCCAGATGGAGAACAGCAGATGAAAGGATTTCAGGAGAGGAGGGAAGGAAGCATGTGGTGATATTTACGGGGCAAGCAAAGCTGAGATTCTTACAGGCTTCCACTGGCTCATTCCAAGATTTCCCTGAATTATGCAGAAACAATTCCAGAGTGTTAGTTTTTAATTAGAGATGCCAAAGACAGAAATTAACAAACAATCTAATTAATATTGGAATCATAATGAGGCTGACAGGAACAAAAGGTTGAGAATGCAGCGATATCTGTTCCTGGCCAACAGGAAATACATGACACATCTCCAATTAGAATGGAACAATGAAGGTCCAAATTACCGGCATAAAGAAGGACAAAATCAGGCAATAACATCCAAACTGCCTGACGACTTATTCTTAGCTGTATGACTCCTGGGGATGGGCAAAGGGAAGGAAATCTATGCACAGAAATAGAATGGCAGCACTTTTTTATAGCAGTTGTTACCAATCATTTCTAAAGGAGAAAGAAATAGCCTTAAATCTCTTTCGTGTTTTTCTGTAGGTTCCTCCAAATAAAATTTGGATTAGTCTGAGTGTTTCTGTAGAAGCCTATTGCAGCCCAGAGCAGACTAGGACCCTTCAATATAAGTAAATACAAAGAGGCTGTTCTGACCCCGTTTCCTATACTTTAACACCTCTGGATTCCTCAGGACCAGGCCGTACTGTTTAATCCCTTCCTAAACATTATTTTATTCACCCCATAATTTCACATTAGTATTACATCATACGACATTTGAACTGTTTAATGAAAATTTGATTACATATGTTCAGACCTCTAGATTTCCACCTGACAGCACTTCCTTCAGACAACAGAAAGGAGAGAAGAATAAAATGTACTCCTTTCTGGCTGCACTCACACCACCTGTGAAACTAGATCTCATCATATACTGCCTTAGGAAATTTGCAGAGGAGCCAGATGCAAGATGAAAATTGCAACCGTCCTCGGAAACTCTAAAGTCCTAGGTGTTCCTTAAGGGATTTCCAAGCCTTCTGCTGATCCTTATTAGAACAAATCTCCATAGAAGATGTCTTCCCACTATAGACATCATCCTCCCCATTTGCAAATAAGCCAACTGGGCTTAGAGAAATTTAGCCGTTTTCCAAGATCAAATAGTGAGGAAGATAGAAACCCATTTCATCTGTCTGAAAACTTAACCAAAGAATTCCGTAGCTCTATAAAGTGAGCTAAAAATGGTTCCTTTTTAACTTTCGCTCTTGCAATATAAAAAGCACAAACCTACTCCATCTTCCACTTGATGATGGCTCTTGAAAGACTTGAAAAGTGGCTTCAATTCTTCCTCTTTACCTCTGCCTGGACCTTTTCTTCTCTTCACCAGGCTAAACACTCAACTTCTTCAGGCATTTCTCACGTGATTTGATTTCAAAAGCCCTCAGTCTGTGGACGCTCTGACAGAACACAATCTGGTGTTTCAGTATCCAGTTTATGGCCTAGAAAGACTTCTCCGTGGCTGTGACAGAGTGAGGGTTATCATTTGTTGTTCATTTTTGATGGAGATCAATATACAGGAAACACCTTGCATGACTCTGAAATCTGTTATCAAAAAGCTAGAGGCACGAGTGTGATAAAAAGTGACAAGTGCCTCTCATCTCCAGTGTGGGAAATGAGAGGGAGCAGTGGGGCGTGGAGGGCAGGTGCCTCTGTAGATGGCATCAACCCATCCACTGCAGATGGCACTGATAGGAGTCCCAGTGCAGAGTAGCCGACCACATGGCTTCTCATGGGGGCAAAGAATTCGGATATGAAACTGACAACATGTGCATGCTGGAAATGGATTCAAGTTTAACAATTCCTAACACACACACACACACACTCCTTACCCCTGGGCCAGATCTGGTGTGCAGTCCACCTGTACATGCCTGTGCTGGAACCACGCACTGAGTGATGCCAGTGATGATCACATCAGCCTCATGGCAGCCTCCTCAAACAGTTGATTGATTAGATCTCACTGTCGATAAAATGATCAAACTTCCATATATTTTTTCTGTCTCTTTTTTAAAGAAATAGGGTCTCACTCTATCACCCAGGCTGGAGTGTATTGCTACAGTCACAGTTACTGCAGTCTCAGAACTCCTATCCTCAAGTGATACTCTAGCCTCAGACACCCAAAGTGCTGGGATTACAGGGGTGAGCCCCTGGACCCAGCTAGCCCAGACTTCGTCACACACATGATGTGATTAAGCTGCATATTCTAAAATCTCTACTAGTGAACAACTAGTCAAAAGGAAGTCTTTCTATTTATCCTTCTTCATCTTGCCAGTTTGGGTTAAGGTTCCAGTCTCAGAAACATGTTTTATCTTCCCAGAATAAACACCGAGGAGGGGGGAGGGGCCGACATGGTGGACTAGAAGCTGTCTGCACTCATGCTCTCAAAGAGAGAAGCAGAGATTGTGAGCAGAGGTTCACTGCCTATGGACTTCCTCAGAGAGAGCTTTGTGAAACATTGGCTCAGATCTTTTGAAGCTCTGAATATGTAGCATTTAAGGCCATGTGTTTGCTTAATCACACCTGGTCACAGACGACAAAGACTGCTGGGACCTCCAGAGCAGAGCTGTGTACAGGCTCCCAGCTTTCCCATCTTCTATCTTGAGGGAGAATGAACTTTCCAAGCCAGGAAATAGACCCGATAACATTTTAGTTTCTGAAGGATTATTATTTTTGTTATTTTTTTAACTATACTTAACAGGAATGTTATTGCTGCTTTATTAGAAACCATGCCTGGCTTAAGATACAGCCTCTTTCAAAGCCTTCAGCAAGCAAGCTGTGGTCTAAACCATAAACAAACCCACCCTTCCCAGGTCTTCTCTGCCATGTAAGCCTACCCTTTATAAAGACTGCTCTGTCTAGTGTGAAGTTCTTAGCACTGAACCTCTAAACAGGAGTCGGTGGAATACCGTGAAAGACAGAGCTTAGCATTATTGTAATTTTCTAAAATGAATGAGTAGATTGAACCTGAGGATTCTCTTAGTGGTTTAAGGGGGATGATTCCAAAGTGTTAAATCCTTCTTCCCTGAGGTCTCTGTGAGGAAAAAATAAGCAGAAATGCTAAATTGTGTGATTTAAACAGATACCAGCAAAGAACATGAAAAAAAACAAGGGCTCATTTCTGGTTGAATTTAGGGCCATAAATCCAGCTAATTGGAATGAAGAAATCAGCTGAAACATCCCTTGGTGCAGTTTCCCAAACTGTGGTTGTATCTCACCAGTAATACTCAAATTAGGTTAAATGTCACCTGGAAAAAATATTGTTTTAAATAATTATTTAATTTAAGGTATATAGAGAGTGATGGAAGGAAGGAGAGAGAATGAGGGGGAAGAAGTTATTCCTTCTAGAGATTAAGGGTCAAGGATTTCACCTTCCAGAAAGAGGGAGCAGCATCTGCTGCCACAGCTGCCCCTGGTCCCAGGCAGGCCTCCTGTTGGCTACTCACTCCCTGGTGAGGTCATTCTGGCCACCAGTCCATTGGAGCCTGGAATGCTCAGTGAGAACAGACCCAGGGACATAGAAAGGATGACACAAAGGACTGAACACTTAGAAAATCCGTAGATGAGCACCACCCCCACCCCCACCCCACCCCGTACCTTAACAACATCTTCATCAGCTGACTTGCATTCCACAGACTCAGATACATGGACCACAGAACCGTCCTCCTGATCCGCCACGACCTTTACTGGAACAGAGACGGGCTTTCCTGTGAGAATGGCGGTGTTCAAAACCTCAGTGTCCTAAACAGGAGAGAAGAGGCTGAATCAGAAAACACACACCTGGCTCGGCGCCTATAGCTCAGTGGTATGCTGTCCCCATACACTGGACAGGGCTGTGGTGTTCCAGCCCGGCCTAGGCCTGCTAAACAACGACAACTGCAACAACAACAACAAAATGGCTGGGTGTTGTGGCGGGTTCCTGTAGTCCCAGCTATTTGGGAGGCTGAAGCAAGAGAATTGCTTAAGCCCAAGAGTCTGAGGTTGCTGTGAGCTGTGATGCCACAGCACTCTACCCAGAGCAGCATATTCTCAAAGAAGAAAAAAAAAAAAAAAGGAAAACATGCACATTAACTGAGCAAGAGACAGGGAGGTTATTGGCCGAACTGCCCAGATTCTCCTCCTGCAGCTTTAGCAGCTGAGTGGATAAGGCCATGAAACTCACACACATGGAAGATCCCACACGGCCAGACAGCCTCCCGCCCCAGACTGACATAGTCAGATCTGACAGGGGACTCATCTCCTTAGTCACCAGGGGCAGGGGTGTCCACCAATCCCGACCTCCAACTCAGCCCCCACTCTCACCCCACCTGTCTCCTACAGAGCACAGGAGTCCCAAGATTTTCCAAATCTTGGCTGAAGGCTCGTTTGGGAAGCGACTGCCTATTTCTCTAGGCTTATTAGCAGAGTTAACTGAGTGTTCATATCCTAATCTCTCAAATGAGGAAGACAAGGGCACAAGGAACAGCAGAGAATTAGTCGAACATTATAAACCTCTGTGCACCTGAGCTGACCACCAATCCCTTCACTTCCCAACACATCCACCACAATTATTTCTGGCAGAACCAGAAACCCCAATGCGTAGATCTAGTACAGGCACTGTTGAGGGGTGCTGACTCATGCTCATAAAGTGAGTGTATGGGCTACACCTGCCCAGTTAATTCTATCCCCTAGTCCACAGCAAGAGTTTCAAGTAAAGCTCAAACTAAGAATACAGATGCCTCAATATAATGACTGGATTTTTGATCTAGCTATACCAGAAGCCAATTTTCTCTGGAAATTTAGCAACATAAACTCTTTACTTAGCATAAATTATGTTTTGTTTGTTTTGATACTTATAATTGGAAGAATTTTAATGAATACAGCATGAACCCAGATCTTGTGCTAGCAGGGGGGAAGCAGAAAAGACAAAGTGTCGATTTGTTCTCAGTAGACACTGTCTACAGCGTGGGCGCGGCAAGGATCTTTCCAAACTGAGTTCCAAGGAGAAGTCATCTCAAGAACCCCAAGGATGATTTCTACCTATCTGTGGCACAATAACAAAGCCAGCTGCCCCCGTGTTAAATTCTGTGTTACATTATCTCTTACTGACAGAGACTTCAAAAACTCACCAATAACAAGTCTTACTCTTCTTTTAAGTCTTATGGCGTGAGAGCTATTTATGTTTTCTCATGGGGATTCATCCCCTATTAACATTACACATCACCACAAGCAGAAGGATAATATACGTCCTGCTGCTTCATGTCTTGGGAACACAAACGAGGCAATGGCAGGAAGGCTGGTGCCTTGGGGCTAGCGTGAGTCCGTCGTGTAAATGCAGTGCAGCAGCCCAAGAACTGCGTTATAAAGGATCTGGCAGAACCAGAAACCCCAGTGGGTGCATCTAGTACAGGCACCATCAGCAATCTCTCTGACCAGCCAGAATTTTTCCAGCAGAAGGAAGAGACTCATACACTATAGTCACAAGAACACTTAATCTTTCCATCTGTGAGTCCCGACAGCACTTGAGCACTGGCAACCCTCCACTGTTCTTGTTGTTCACATGGTCACAGTTTCTTAAATGATGCCATTTCTGTGGACTTCTTATCTAAGAAGACGATGTAATCTTAGATGGAAGTTAGAACTGGAAGGAACTCCAAGAATATCTTGGCTCCAGCTACCTGCCTTAAAGATAGGAAGGAAATAGTGACCCCTTCTCTGCAGGGAGAACAAAGCGCCTGTGAGTTAGTGGAACTTTGCGTAGCCAACAGGTAAGGGTGAAGGAGAAAACTAGAGCTGTGAGCGCCATACCCGAGAGAAAAAGATAGCGTCTCGTCCACAGGCGAACATACACTATTTGCCAGAACTTATTCTAATGACATGTCACCCCATATAATCTCTGTTAACAAATGTGTGAGGTTGGTTCTCCTTTCACCTTCATTTTGCACAGGAGAACTCACGTGTGTGGAAGGTGGATGGTTCAGTCTCCAGGTGCTCAGTCAGAGGAGCACCAGCCATGTAGGAGCTGTGTTCACCGATGTGCGCAGAGCACTGTTTCTAACAGAAAATGCTAGAGACAGCTTCTAAATGTCCATCAGTGAGGGCACCGCCTGGTGGGCTGCTCTGTGTGTGTGTGTGTGTACATGTTAAAATCACAGGCAGCAGCTAAAACAGTGGTGGTGCAGGCGGGACTTGTGCTTCTGGGATGGGAAGCCAGGCTCTGCTGCTTTGTGGTCTGGGACCATAGGGAGTTTACTTCATCCTTCACATCTCAGACTTCTCAGCTGCAAGATGTAATGTTTTCAAGGGGGTTGTTTCATTAGATAACTGGGGTAATAATGCCCACCTCTTCTAAGCACGCGATTGATTGCATTTCCTATTCCCTTTGAATTTTAGTGCTCAGCCAACAAACTGTGTGGAATGATGTGCTCATGTGAAATCAGGAACTCTCAGAACAGGAGGCCCTGTGCTCAGTGCCACAGTGCCTGTGCCACAGGGACAGGGGCCCCGGAGCGAGGATGACTCAGAGCCAGGCCCTCCCGTGCATCTGTGTTGGACAGAGGCTGTGAGCAAGAATACACCTCTATTGCTTTAACTGTTAAAATTTAGGAATACCAAGTAACATTTGAATATATTACTCTGCCTATGTAATCTCAGCTTACTGACAAAATCCAAACAAAATAAAAAGAAACCAAAAACAAATCAAGCCTGATTAGTAGGTCTGATTTTTCACAGGAATGTGGGTGAGCAGTTGACAAGATCAGTTAATACACTGTGACTAATAAATACCTGGGTTCTCACTGGTAGAGAAAGTAGTTAAAGAATGAAAAGGAAATGTTTAGAATGGAGCCCGTGAGGTTGAAGCAAGATTGCACAGAGAAACACAGAGAACACAGACACTTAAATAGAGCAGGAAGGCGGGAGGAGAACAGAGAGAAGGCAGATTGCATTTTGGTCCATGCCCTGTGTTCCTGTGCCCTCTGCTTCTCCTGATTCCATGGACCCTGCTTATTCACACATCCCAGCTCTAATAGTAAGTAATAATTACGTAAGGATTTTCTCTAGCTCCTTCTTTGTGTCTTACTATGACCACTTCCGCAAAGCTCTGCTTGATTGAGATCGTTATTCTGCTGTCTGCAGTGAGTCTCCTTACACATCTTGGGCTAAATTAAAATTTAATAAAGCTTCAAGTTGCCACAAAACCAGCAGGCACATGACAGCTGTTCAATTAAAACCTGAACCTGATTAGATGGCAACAGTGAGAAATACTCCAGAGGAAAAGCCTAGAACTATTGAAACTCAAGTCCACATGAATAACTATATTTAAATATGAATAAGCCATTCTGTAAGGTTTTACTGGGAACTGTTTGGTACCTTGGTGACTGCACTGGGCAGTGAGAGCTTTGGCAGGAGGCTCAGGCTGGTCTCCAGTTCTTTGTTCAGGGCTGGATGTGGATGGGGGTATGGAGAGAGAGAGAGACAGAACAGCGATCGGGGAAAGAAAGTCAAACCTGAAAAAGAGACAGAGAGATAAAGAGGGAAGGAAGGAGGAAGCAATGGAGGGAGAGAAAGAGAGAGAGAGAGTCAGAGACAGAGAAAGAGGAAGAGAGACAGAGAGAGAATGCCTGAGAAATAAGCTCAGGAAAGCCATAGGGATGGGGACACTTAGTGAAAAGCAAACCAAGAAAGGAAAAGAGCTCCTGCGCCTGCTCGAAGTGAGAAAATGTGGGAGAAAAGCCTTGGCAGCTTCATGACAAGAATGCAGGTGCCGTCAACGCCTTTCGATCAGTGTATTTTGTGACTGTCTTTTGGAGGCTCACCTAGTTCTGCCCCACCACTGAGACTCATATTCATGACAGGATACAGGAAGGGCATCCCTCCAGACAGGACCCCTGTAAGGAGTTTGCTCCCTGTCACATCCACCCGGACTTTCTGATGGCCACAAACTCAGGAGATCAATCTGTCCCATCAGATGCAAAAATTCTCAACAAAATATTAGCAAATCAAATCCAAAAATGTATACAAAGAATTATACACCACAACCAAGGGGAAATCACTCCTCGGTATGCAAGGCTGGCTCAACATTCCAGAATCAATGAATGTAACGTATCACAACAGGCTAAAAAAGAAAAGCTTCACATGCTCCCATCAGTAGTTTTAGGGAAAGTGTATGAAAAATTCAATACTCATTCATGATTTGAAAAAATTAAAACCTGTCAGCATACTAGAAATAAAGAGAGGATTCCTCTACTTCCTAAAGAATCTCTACAAAAGGACGTCAGCTAACATCAGGCTTGATGGACAAAATGCAGGCGTCTCCCTCTCCAGGCTGGGCACAGACAAGGATGCCTCCTTTCATCACTGACTTTCAGCTTCATGCTGGAATTTCCAGCAAATGTAATAAGAAAAGGACATAAAGGAAATCAGATTGGGAAAGAAGTAAATCTGTCTTTATTCATAGATGTTATGATGGTCTATGTAGATAATGTGAAAGAATCAACCAAAAACAAACAAAAAGGAATCCTGAAACGTATAAGGAATTATAACAATTGTCACTGGATATAAAGTCGATTACTTTCCTAAACGCCAGCAAGGAACAAGTGGAATGTAAAATTAAAAAAACACAAGACCAATTGCATGATCACCCCTAAAAATGAGATATTTAGGCATAAATATAACAGAATATGTACAATCCATATTAAGAATTTGAAAACATTTTGATAAAAAAGGAGAACTACCTCAATGGGGAGATATTCCATGTACATGTATAGAAAGACTCACTATTTCAGAGTGTCCGTTCTTTCCAACTTGATGTATAGATTCAATCAATCCAAATCAAAATCCCAGTAAGTTATTTTGTGGATGCCCACAAACGGACACTACAGTTTATAAGGAGAGAGACAAAACACTCAGCATAGTTAACACAATATTGGAGAAGAAAAATAAAGTTGGAAAGCTGATGCTACTTGTCTTCAAGATTTACTGTAAAGCTACAGTAATCAAGACAGTGCGATAATCAAAAGCATAGACAAACAGATCAATGAAACAGAGTCAAGAACTCCAAAATAAATCCACATCGTCAAATGATCTTTGACAAAGAAAGAAAGGCAATGTGATAAAATTTGCTGGAATAATTGGGCATCCACAGCTAAAAACGGATGAAGACACAGATTTTACACTCTTCACAAAATTTAACTTAAAATGGATCAAAAACCTAAATGTAAAATGTAAAATGAACCAAAAAACCCAACAGGACTTGGTTTACCAATGACGTTTTACATTTAACACTGAAGGAATGACCTACGAAAGAAAAGGGTAAACTGGACTTTACTCAAATTTTATGATTGTCTATGTAGAAAATGTGTATTGTGAAACACACTCTTAAGAGAATAAAAAGACAAGCCACATTCTGGAAGAATAACTGCGAAAGATCTATCTGGTGAATACTGTGAACAGAAATAGACAAAGAATTCTTCAAACTCAAGAACAAGAAAAAAGAAACTTAAAATGGGCCAAAGATCTTTAAAAATCCTCACCAAAGAGGACATACACATGACAAGCACATGAAAAGATGTTCAATATTCTATATCATCACTAATTATCAGGGGAATGCGAACTAAAACAACAATGAGATGCCACTACACAACTATCAGAATGGCAAAAATTTGGAACATTGAAAACATCAAACACTTATTGAGAGTGTAGGCAACAGAAACTCTCATTTATTGCTAGTGGGGATAACGACATGGTATAACAACAACTTACGAAGACAGTTGGGTGGTTTCTTACGAAACCAAACATAGTCTTGCCATATAATCCAGAATTTATTCTTCTTGGTTTTTACCCAAAGGAGTTGAGCACGTGTGTCCACACAGACTCTTGAACCGGGATGTTTATAGCAGCTTTATCCATAATTGCCAAAACTTGGAAGCAACCAAGATGTCTTTCGGTAGGTGAATGAATAAACTGTGGTACATCCAGGCAATGAATTATATTCATTACTAAAAGGAAAGCAGGAGAACCTGGAGGGGACGAAGGATACAGACTTAACTGTAGGGTACGATGAACACCATCCCAGAAAGGAGAACACTGAAAGCCCCGACTTCAGCTTCAAACGAGCTTTCTATAAACAAGCCCCTCATCCAATGTATTGGTTGTAAATATTTTCTCCAAAAGATGAAATAGCATGAAGTCCAGTTCAATAAAACATAATCCAATTCTCCATCTTCTACATTATTCATGCCAGTAGAAACATTGTGACATTAAGATCAAGTCCATTCTTCCAATTGTCCTTGTAAAAACATGAGGCATGTTGTAACATGTATTTTTCATTTGACAGATTATTCATTTTAAAAATATACCTAAATCTATTACAATTAGAATCTAAAGGATATGCTTTGCTAAATTATTATAATGCAGAGTACTTCTAATGTGCTGCCCCAGCACTTACGACAAATATTCCAAGAAATCATGTACATGTGAACGAAACCGCTAGATAGAAGTCTATTTTTGTCTTCACAGCTGTGTAATATCGAATCCAACCTCATCATTTTCTTGCCTGAATATTTCAGCACATAAACTGGGCTTATTTCTCAAAACTGACCTTTATCTTGTTAGAAAACAAAACCAAAGAAATCTCTTGGATGTTTCCTTTATTTATAGAAAAGCTCAATCTTTCTTATTCTCCATCAATTCCCTCAATGTACTGGGAAAACTAGGGCTTTTTTCATTTGTTTTCCATTTTTACAACAAAGACAAATTGCAACATAATCTGTCACCTCTTTTTTCTTATTCACTTTCCCGAATCATAATATTTATAAGCTTTTAGACCTTGAGAGAACTTGAAGGTTTCATTTTGAAAAGTCAGTCCAGGAAAGAGTATTTGGCCATTTTCACAGGCAGTGGAGGGTGTTAGCTTTGCTGTCCCAACAGGTGATTCTGTCCGATCCAGTGCTGGCAATGGCACCCTCTTCTCCCAGACATGCTGCAGTCTAGGAAGTAGGTCTAAGGGCTGGAGGACCAAGGCAGCTGATTTATGACATCCCTCTCTGGCCAGGTATGGGTAAGTGATGAGCAAATGGTGCAGATGCCAGAGTGGACAGTATTCCTCAAGAAAGAGGAAATGTGAGAATTTTTATGGTGATGTGGGAGCAGGGAGCTGGTAGCAGCTCAGCACGAATCCCACTTCCTCAGACAAGTCTTCCCTGACCCCTATCTGCAATCATTCAGCCCACCTTGCAATCTTTCCTTCCTGACATCTGTCCCCATCTTTATCAAACTGGCCACATTGATCTTTCTGCCAGATTACCTGTCTCCTCCTCCTCCTCAGCTCTGTGAGGTCAGGATCATCTCCCTGTCACTCACCATCATATCCCCAGTACTTAGAGGAGGGTTTGACACTCAACAGATACACAGCAAAGATTGGTTAAATGTATACATTCAGGAACTAATGTGATGGTTGAGTAAGCGTTCAGTAAGTGGTAATAGTTGTTACACATAATAATATTACTTTGCTTTTCCCCAGAGGTCTTAGCCCTGGCGTGACATACAAGAACCCATTTGGGTGGGATGGTTCCTATTTACCTGCAGCGTCCCTGCAGGAATGGGCGGCTCGGGGCCATATTTGAGGAGTCAGCATTACGCCCTCTAAGCTAAGCTCCATCTTGGCATTGAGCCAACTGAACTGCTTTTCCTGAGATCAGCCTGTGTGTGCCAGAGGCACCGGGGGCTTTGCCTTCTGCATCCTGTAGCTTCAGGACACAGACAGTCCCACAGCTCTCTTGACCCCCTTGCTCTGCAGCTGACAACTGCTTTTACCAAGGGTCCCTTAGACTAGCTCCATCATTCCTTCCCCTGCAGCTCTATCCTGGGCACAGAGCGAGTCCCCAGGTCCACCCTGCAGAGGGCCTGTGCAGACCTCCCATGAGCACCACCTGACAGTGATCAGGGCCACACTCTCTAACCAGCTACCCCGGGCTCTGTGTGCTTAGGGTGGTTAATCTGAAAGCCAGGACCTCTCTTGTGCACCACCTGACAGTGATGAGGGCCACACTCTCTAACCAGCTACCCTGGGCTCTGTGTGCTTAGGGTGGTTAATCTCAAAGTCAGGACCTCTCTTGTGCTCACCTGACAGTGATGAGGACCACACTCTCTAACCAGCTACCCTAAGCTCTGTGTGCTTAGGGCGGTTAATTTCAAAGCCAGGAATGCTGCCAGCTTCCTTATTTAAAAACAAACAAAACCCCTCAAAACAGATCCAAGCTTTTGGCTTTGGGCATCATCTTTCATTTTGAGTCCTAAGACACTGAATCAGCGACCAGCCTCTGTCCTGACAGGACTGAACTATCAGGATTTGGAAACACGTACTATTCAAGGAATGAGTAGATGTTATTTTCCCGTGGTTGAATGAACCTACCAAGGCATTCTTGTTCCCACTCGTGCAAACTTGCACTGCTGTGAAGAAGCCGGCCTTCTTTCTCAAGCTGCCTGTCCTCACTCCTGCGTCTCCCTGCCTTGCTCTGTATTAGGACACTCAAGCCAGCAGGAAAGTCTGTGCCGTCTGTCTCTCTGTGCTGGCAGGGAGTTTGAATCATGTATTTCAGGCTGCACAGGTGAGTCCTCCCCTGACCACCCTACCAAAGCGGGTCCCTGTCCCTGCTCACTCAGGACGTCTATGCAGCTGCTTAGGAACCTGCCCTGATCTCCGCAGAACACCCTGTATGTGGTGAACCTCGTTGTTCCTGTGTCTGAGTCTCTGTGTGTCTGTTAGGGGAGGCGGGGAGGGGGATAACTAACCTCACTGTCTTCATTCTAGGAAAGTGACAGTTCTCTCACTCTCAGGCTGGTCAAAGGGCTATTATTTCTGTATTGAAAAGGGAGACTGGATAAGGTTAGAGAGTTGTTAAAATCACAGAAGAACCAAAGTGAGACTCTGTTCTTGACCTAATTCAAAAGGTTGAAAGAAAATTAAAATGTTCTCTCTACATGATTCAGTTCTATTTCATGCAGAGATCCTGCACTAGGTAAACTGATTATACCCTCTGGGACAAGTCTCCTGTACCCTGGGGAAGCCTCAGCACTACCCTACCAGAACTACCTACCTCCTCTGGTGCCATGGTCCTCGTCAACCTTCAGAGCCTCTCTGAGCCCAGCAGACCTGCTCATACCTGACTCCAGGCTCTCATGACACCCAGGACTCGCCCATGGAGCACCTGCTGCAGCTAGGATCACGTGGCCCAGTGTGTCCTTGGCTGCCTAGCTCAGCCTCCCTGTGGGATGCAGGGAGGAGGCTTTGTTCCTCCTGCTCTCCACAGCATCCCGTGGGCCGGCCCTGGGACTGGAGTCTAATAGGTGCTCATTCAACATTTGTTAAATGTTGGTGAGAAAATTACTGCTCTGGGCTACGACATGAAATATTTCATTTCTTAAAGGGCATTCACTGCAGAAATCTATCCTTAGTCCATAAAGAGCTATGCAAATTAGAAAATGGTGCCTCTTCCGCTTCTCACAAAACTGTCATAATACACCAATTTGGGTGCAGTGAGACAGTATCTTGCCATCTTTTGGGCAGATGTCCTACTAAATTCCCAAATCTCTGATGTATCAGATGTGAATGACACTGTTGTAAACATGCCTGTGGGCAGTGCACAACCTGCACACCCTTGCTCAGCAGTCCTGAGTGTGTTCAGACATACCTAGGCCAGGAGGGAGCCGAGTCCGATCAGGTGCAGTGAGGCTGGCTTGCCCTGCACCCCGCTCCTGACTCCATGCACGAGTGCCCACCAGTCCAGAGGCAATACCTGACTGCCTCTACCTACTGGTATGTCTGAGGTGCTAAAGCCATAACATGACATTTCAAATGAAATTATGCAATGAAGCGACCCCATCATCAGGATAAACCATCGCCCCAAAAGCAGACACAACATATCTTACAGAGAATGGTGAGCTAAGAAAAGGGAGGGGACCTCCTGGTGAGGGGCCCTCCTGGTGAGGGTGGGGCACAGATGACCTTTGATTTTCTTTCAGTGGGATTGTATCACACGATGACTCCTGGAGGATCTGGGGCACTACTTTATCTAGCTCACAGCCCCAAATCATTCTGCCACTTTGAAGCAGGTGGAAAACAGAACAAGGCTAAGGCAGCTCCACTCTCGCCCTGTCCTAGCATCAGACCACAGGACACCTGCTCTGTCTCTGCGGAGAAAACGTCCAGTCACTCAGGGTGACTGGTGAACCTCCAGGGACCCAGCAAACCAAAGTAGTTCAGAAACACAGACACACACACACATACTCCCTGGCTGACTTTCTTCATGTGCATTTCACCAGGACTTCAGATCCAGCTACAATACGTATGTGTCATCATCTAACGCTGTGGTCACTATTTATTTTCTCATTTTTACCTGAAGAGAATATTACACAGGTTATTTTATCAGATGAAGTTTTAAATGAGCTTGACTATTAATACGTAATTCAGAGTGACAGAGGCTATTACTACAAGAAACTGAAAGGAAAATTGGAACGTTACTTCTTTTTCTAGGGACCCACAGAGGAAAAGAAGGAATCATTTGTCCTCTTGACAGAGACAGCTTTCCTGTCATTTCAGGACATAAATCTTAGGGTCACAATCTGAACTGCGGCTTTCCATTAAAATAAGTCATATATAGACACGCAAGACTTGATTGTGATTTTTAATATGAATTTTAACTGGAAAAAATGCTTCTACCATGCCGTAAGCAACATTGTTACTCAATTTTTACAGATAAGACTTTCTTGAATTTTATAAATGGCTTCAATGACATCATTTGTGAAATATTAAATCACTCAGATCATAAATAATTATAATTCAGTACTGCAGACCGGGCATTTAAAAGGAACCGATAGTAAATACAGTAGGACCTCTGTAAGTTGACTACCCAGGAAACTGTAACAAACTGGTCAACAGACCGAGGTGTTTCCTACAGGGAGCTAAGCCTTCTGCACTGATAAGTCCACGTGGTGCATGGCTAGTCTATGAAAATTAGGTCAACTGAAGGAGGTAGTCAGTGGAAGGAGGTGGGCACCTAGGGAGCCTCAGCTGCATTTTATTTAGTAAGTATCTTTGGCAGGCCATAGCATCTCTGTTGCACCTGTTCAACTCTGCTGCTGTAGCTCAAAATCAGCCCTAGTCAATGAAGAGCAAACAGGGGTGGCTGTGGTCCATTAAGCTTTACTTACAGAAACAGACAGTGGGGCCATATTTGCCTATGAGGCTTAGCTTGCTGACCCCAGCAATATATGACTGTCTCTCCACCCTGCCCAAATCAAGTCTGCCGTAAGATTTCTGGTCTCCATTAATTGCGACTCTGTTCCTTCTGTCTCTCAAAGCAGAACACCTTGGTGTCATCCCTGCTTTCTCCTTCTCTCCCACATCGTATGATATTATCAGTGAATGTTCTCCGATCTCCCTGTATGTATCAAGGATCTAACTGCATTTCACCAACTCTGCTTCCCTGCCCAAACCATGAGCAGCCTCAGTGCCTGCAGGGCACTGCCATGGAGCCCTTCCTTGTTACATTTCAGCCTTTGTTGGCCGTGGCCATCAGAGCAACTCCATTAAAATATATGCCAGACATTGTTCTCCTGAAACCTCATCCTATAAAAAGATAAAGCCTTCCCAGAACTAGAGTCTGCAGTATGTTCTATAACACCTAACGTAGTCTCCCCCCCACCCTCCGGCACCCTAAGACTCCCTGGCCTTATTTCCTCATTTTCCTCTTGGCCTCACTGCTCTTCTTACTGTTGAAACCACCGGACACATTCCTGCCCCGGGACCTTGGCACCTGTAAGCCCGTGCCCTGGAAAGGGCTCATTCTCCAGTTATTTGCAGGGCTCTTCTAATCATTTCTTTGGATTTTTTACATTCTCAGGGCAACTTGAGAACCATATATTCCCATGTCAAAATATTATTTCTTTCTTCCTTGCTTTATTCTTTTTCTTAGCAATTTGTCTACCTATAAGACTACATGCTTAGTTCTTATGGACAAGAAGAGCTAAAATTTGCTTTTGAAGTGGCAACTACTTGCATGTTTTTCCATCTTTCATTTGTAAGAAAGGAGGGACAAATGTAATCACTTCCTTCCTTCCAATGATACAATAAATAAGCACCTTTATGAAAATCTCCCAAACTCACATGACAGTTTCTGACAAGGAGGGTCGTTTTAGAGACCTCAGCATACAGCGTCACTGAGGAGCATTAGTCTCAATTAATAACAGAGTTTAAGCTGAAAGATGCTTGGCAGATGTTCCAACATTTTTTGGTTATCACAACAAGCATACTTTATCTCCACAGTGATCGACAATATGTAACAACAGTTATCAAAGTCTGTTTTACGGTGTGACATTTACCTATGTCGTTGATATTGAATGTTTCATTTTTGGAAACTTTCTGGGGGTTAATTATTCTTGTCGTCTAATGGGAAGTTTAAAGGAAATCTTGAGTAACAGTGATTTTAACCAATCATTAATGCTTTATTTCTAATTAACAATGCAATCCAGAGAACATAAATTGGGACTAGCAGAGAAAAACTAGAAGTCTAGGGGGAATTAAAGAAAAAAGGGAAGCCACAGAAAGGGTGAGCCATCAAATCCTACTGTAAATTCTATTCCAGGCCTTGTTCAACGTTAACATAAACAGGCATGGGGAGGCCAGAAAAATCCAGGGAAGAAAGCGGCAAAAATGACACATATTTCACACTGTGAGTCTCAGCAGGTGAACTACCAACTAGAACAAAGTAAAAAAATAAAATAAAATAAGATCAACAATCCACAAAAACATAACATCATCCAGAGTTGCTACATTTGTTGCCTTCAAAGCTCAATTTTCAGTGAAAAAGTAGGAAATATATAAAGAAACAGAAAAGCCATAATCCAGAAAAACATAGTGTCAAAAAAAGACTCTGATTAATGTCAGGTGCCTAAATTAACAGATACGATTTCACAGAAGGCATTACATACAAAGAAATAAGAAAAAATACATTCAAAGAAATAAAGTAAAATGTTATTGATGAGAGAAGGCAATTGTAATGGAGGAATGGATAGTATAAAAAATAGAAATTTTAGGTTTAAAAACATAATAATTACAATGAAAAATTTACTAGGTTGACTAATGTATATGCTAAAAACTACAAATGCTGACAACACAAAATAATAAACTCACTAGTTTTAAGTAATATCAGAAAATGCAAATTATCTCTAAATTTCGCTGTAGAATTAATACTATTCATATGAAAATCTCGGTAGAATTTTTTATAGATTTAGCAATTTATCTTAAAATTTATAAAGAAAAGCTATGGAATTACCATAGTTAAAGCAATTTGAAAAAAAATGAAATTAGAAGAACCATATTATCTGATGTTAAATCTCTCTATATGGCTACAAAGGATGGTTTTGGTAGGATACCCTGGACATTGTTGGTATTTGGGACCAGATAACCACCTATTGTCAAGGGCTTTTTTGCACACTATAAAATTTTTAGCAACATCACAGGCCTCTTACCCACTAGATGCCAGTAGCAATATTCTCTACAAGTTCACATCAATTAAAAATGTCTGCAGATATCGCTGTCACCCATGAGAACAAGAATAATTAAGACATAATAATACTAACAGAGAGATGGACATGTCGATCAGGGGAATAGAATTGCAACACCAGAAATATAACCACACAAATGCAGACAAACTAATATTTTTACATAGGTGCAAGGGAATTTGATGGAGAAAAGATAGTCTTTTTCAACAAATGGTGTTGAAATCAGTGAATATCCACATGCAAAAATATATAAGTAGAATGGAATAAAACCTCAACCAAACAATTTAAGTTTTGCACCTTGAACGAAATCTACCTCAAAAGGGATCATAGATGTATTGATAAAATGGAAAACTATAAAGATTTTTAAAAGAAAATTTTTATGGCCTTGAACTATATGAAGCATTCTAATTCTTTGTTATAATGCCAAATGCATGATTCCTAAAAGAAGAATTTGGTAAATTAGGCCTTGTAAAAATTAAAACCCTTTGCTCTGCAAAATAAATAGTAAAGAAAATGCAGATAGTAGCTCCAGACTGGAAGAATGTATTTGCAAATTGGACATCCAACTAGGGCCTTACATTAGCATATTTAAGCAACTCATAAGCACAATAAAAAGCAATCAAACAATATGATTAAAAAATAGGCAAAAGCCTGGGATAATTTGCCAAAGAAAGCATTTACAGAGCATGTAAGTGAAGAGACGTTCCACATCATTAGCCATTAAGGAAATGCAAATTGAAACCTCACTGATAGACCCTACGTACCCATTAGAACCGCATATTGCATAACGCTAAGTGCTTGTGGCAACATGAAACAAGTGGATCTCAAATACTGCTAGTGGGTTGCAAAGGGGTACAGCTATTCTGGAACCCAGTGAACAATTTCTTACACAGTTAAACAGACATTCATCATATGGCCTATTAATTTACCCCATAGAAGTTTTTAAAAAGTATGCCCACCAAAAGTCATATACCAATGTTCATAGCAAACTTATTTACAATAGGCAGAAACTCTAAACAGCTTAACTGTCTTTCAGTGGGTGAATGTTGAACAAATTGTGTGACATCCATGAAATGGAATGTTTTTGGTAAACCCAACAATTAGGATGACCTCAATAGCCATTATGCTGAGTGGGGGAACATTTCAAAATCTTACTTCCCATATGTTTTCATTGCTAGAACATTCTCAAAATGACAAATATAATGTGAAGAACAGACAAGTGGTTGCTAGGCATTAGGGTTTGCTGGAAGAGGTGACCGTAGGTACCTTCACACTGAATCTGTACCTGACTGTGGCGATGGTTGTCTGAATCTATGGAGGCAGATAAACAAATGATAAAACTTTATACCAAACCAAACAAAACCAACAAAATAAAACAAAAGCATGTAGTGGGAAAAAAAAAAAAAAAAAAACTCATGACATTAGAGAACTTCTATAATGTATAAAAGCCCGTTTCCTAGGCTTGAAAATTATACTGTGGTTATATGAGATGGGTATCATGAGAACCATCTATACTATTTTTCAACTTAAATAAAATCTAATTTATTTAAAAGTAAAAGATAAAAATTAATGACTAGATAAAAGTTTAAACCCGATTCATTACGTCATGCAGAAACTCCTAGTTGTCCACGTAAGAGAAAATGAAAACATGTCAACACAAACTCCTGCACACTGATACTTACAGCAGCATTAATTACAGAGACACAAGGTAGGAAAACACTACGAATCCCTTAACCGATGGATTGATGAGCCTGTATGATATGTATGCAAACTTGCATTATTATATAGCAATGAGAATGCTACCGCACCAATGAACTTTAAAACTATTACATTAGGTGAGAAAAACTGGATTGCAAAAGATCACATATTATAAGATTCCATTTATATGAAATACCCAGAAATGGCAAATCTGCAGAGCCTGAAATTAGGTTAGTGGTTTCCTGGGGCTGGGGGTTGAAACAAGCAGTGACCACAAACAGGCATAAGGGATCTTCTGGGGATGATGGAAATAGTCCACATTTGGATTGTGGTGATGTTTTCACAATCCTGTAAAGTTGCTATCATTTCGTTGTACAAGCAAAGGGGTGAATTTCATGAAGTGTAATATAACAGTAAGCTATTAAACAACAGATAAGAAAATAAAATGCACATTAGATTAGTGGACCGGCATGCGAAATGTCTGATGTCACCCAGGTGTGTTCACCAGGGGGCACCTATTTTCCTTGGCATCTTCAAAGCCACTGTAAATACCTCTGTGGAGGAAGGATCAGACTCTTCTCCATAAAGGAGTGAACACAAGTCGGCATCTGGAGCTCCCCTCCCAAGGTGGCATTCTCCAGAGTCAGAGTTGGTTCTGCAGAAAAGAGGAAAGGTGGGAAATTCTGATCCAAGGTCCACAGTGACCCTTGTCTGCTCTAAATATTCTCACTCATTCTTTGTCTGTCTCAGAAAAGAACCCATCAGCTCCGCCAGCTGAATCTAAATAAATAAAGACACAGTTACTCCAGCCAAGGATGTCAGAGTTTAACCTTGGTCTTTAATTGTTGGACAGAATCTTTCCTTCATTAAAGAAATTTCATCAGAAGAGTAGGGTTCTGTTTCTGGACACAAAATCCTTGCTGACAATCCTAATGCCAAGTACTGAGCCCGTCTCATCTCATGCTGGCTTCCAGCCCGGTGCCGGCACACAGACCCTCAGTCAAGGTGTGAAAAGAGCGATTGGCAAACACTCCCTTAAATCTCAACAGTATTTCACGGTTTAATATAATGAGACGACTGGGGGCTAACTGCTGGTTCATCTCATTTTTCTCTTGATCCCATTAAAATGAGAATAAAGGGATATTCTGATACCACAATAACAAACAGGGCTATCAGCAGATAAAAAACATCAGTCATTTCTGAGGATGACTCAGATTGCGTGCCGGGAGCTGATGAGGCAAGCAAGAGAAGCTTAGCACAGAACTGGAGCAGAGGAGAAGTGATGGGAGGCAGGATTAGGATTCATAAGAGGTTACCGATGTCACCAACCTTGGCCATGTAAAAACAACAAAACTAATAAATGTGCACATAGGAGAAGTGGGAGGAAACCCCAGAGTGCCATTTCTTCCACTTCCAAAGAAGAAAGTTAATCTTACCAGCTAAACTTGGGTCATGAAGTAAATACAAGTTATAGTGGTGGAGGTGGTGGCGGTGCCAGTAGCAGCCTCCATAATGACAGTAATAATGTTACAATAGTAACCACTGTCTGCATGTCGATATACTTTTATTCAAGCTTTTCTTTCTCCAAAGGACCAGGGTATTTTAAAAATCAAAACATATTGTCAGTTGGTTTTGTCAACATATTTTTGTTGGGTTTATGATTTTATTGAGGTGTAATCAACAAATAAAAATTATTCATATTCAAAGTGTAGATGGTGATGTTTGGATATACGTTTACATTGTGAAATGGTTAAAACAGTCAAGCTCATTAATATACCCCCACCACCTCATGTAGTTCCTTTGTCCTTTCTTTTGTGGTAACACGTAAAATCTGCGCTCGTAGTAAATGTCAAATGTATAATACGTTATTATTAACTATAGTCATCACGTTGTACATTAGGTCTCTAGAACTTAATTCATCTTATAATTGTAAGTCCATACCCTTGTCCAACATTTCCCCGTTCCCCTATCCCTGGCCCTCAGTCACTACTGTTCTACTCTGTTTCTGTGAGTCCGAGTTTTAAGATTTTCATGTTATCAGTTATCATTTTTAGCTGTCATAATGTGATCCAGTTTTATCCACGTTGTCTCAAATGGCAGATCTTTCTATCTTTCTTTAAGGCTGAAATTGGTACATTATTCCAATTTGCCCATTGGAAACAGTACCCATTATGAAAACAGTATAGATAGATGTTCCTCTAAAAATTAAAAATGGAATTAGCATATTAGCATCAGTCCTACTTCTGGGCATAAGTAATGTATCACACATCTGCATTCACATATCCGTTGCTGTGTTATTCACCTTAGTGACGATGTGGAACTGACCTAAGTGCCCACTTGTGGACAAATGGAGGAGGAATTGTGACACACACACAAGCCCACACGCAATAGAATATTGTGTTTTTTATGAAACACACCAACTCTTCTTTTGATTATTTATCTTCTTTTAACCATAAATTAAAAAATGAATTTAGCAATTTACAAACACAACTTACAGAGTAGGATTTCATTGTTATAAAGTAATGTCTGTTAGCTACTTATCTGTCCAGCCTTCCAGTGATAATATTTGAAGTTCCTGAAATTAGGAAATTTTTCTTCCTGTTTAAAAATTTTATAATGAGCATGTGTCATTTTAAGTAAAAGTAACAACAGATAAACAACTACATGCCCACAGGAGAGAAAAACAATAAAAATAACAAAGTCTTTAAGATTTTGGCTGGGGGAGGAGACCCCTTTCTAGGCTGACAGGTGTCCAGTGTCAGGTGTCCTGCCTAACAAGAGGTGAGACTGCAGGAGGGAGCTTTCATTCACTCACACTCAGGGGGGAACCAAGAATCCCTGGAAATCTAAGGTGTGAGGAAGCAGGGAGTTAACTGGAGAGAGGGCGGGGGCAGGTGTTCAAGGAGCCTCCTGGGGGGAGGGGAGAAGGCAGGGCAGGTGTGACCGCAGCCTGGTCTGACGGTGCCATCTAGTGGGCATATGGGGGACTGTCAACAGTGACTCCCCTCGGAAAAGAAGTTGAAGCCCCTCAAAAACTCCATCATGGCCGTTTGCAGTAATAAAGCCGTGTAGAGAAAGGTTTGCTGGGCTCTGCAAGAAGCTATGCAAAAAAACCCTGCAATGGAACCCTGTATTTCCATACTGTTTGTCTCAGACGAGGCTAATGTACAGCGGGTGTGCCCTGGAATGGAGGACCACCCGGGAGGGGCTGTGATCGCCACATCTGCCCCAGTGGCCAGCGACTGTCATGCCTTCTGTTAAATGATTTCAGTTTCAGCATCACCCTTGAGTATCTCCTTTTTAAACACACTGAAATACCAATAAAAATGTTTCTGGCTTTTATGTTATTTGTATTGTAATGTACGCATTGTGTATCATTTCTTCACTTAACACTCAAAGTAACCTCAGGAAGTTCCAGTAGGGACTCTGCGCCTCCCTCTGCAGAAGAGGGAAACCAGCCTCCAGAGGGTAAAGGGTACGTCTAAGATCTTAAGGCTAACGGGTCTGGAAAGGTAGGATTTAAACGAAGAGATCCTGGCCTCACTTAATCACACTTGTTTTCACATTTCTCTTACTGTGGAGAAGAGACTGTTCCTTTATTGAACCGTACAGAGGCGGGGAAATACTTTGTAGACAAGCTTTCCGGTTTGGCATTTCTAGGCAGAGTCTCAGGATTAAAGGAGACTGGGGTGGAATTGGAGAGTGACTGGAGTTCTTTCAAGGCTCATAAATATTTGCATATTTGTAACTATTGTGATGAATCGTCTCGTTCATGAATGGACAGTAAAGGTGACTTTTTAAAGAAAATTATTGTTTCAGAACACAGAATCCTGATTATTTTACCACCTTTAAGGAGGTATGAAACAGCAGCATAAAACCCTTTATGTAATTGTCCTCAATTTTGTCATTCAGGGCTAGTCACTCAGTAAAGCAGAACAATTCCAGAGCAGAAGTCTTTGATGGATGTGCCACACGATGGCCATTTTGGGGAGACAGGTCATAAATATTAATGATATTGACAGAGCCTTAAAAATGCATCATGTCACATTTCTGCCATAGAAACATTCGGAATTCTAGCACTTTGTTTCTCTGACTGACAACCACCCATTTCTTCCCTGAACTTGCTTACCTGGGTCTAGTTTTCCCTTTCACAATCAGGGATTATACAACTAAGGTTTTCCCAAATAGACTCAAGTCAACTGAACCAAACATCTTAACGGGCTTCCCCCCTTTTTTATTTTCTATTTGCCTGACTTCAGCCTGTATCTAGGGATCAATCCTTTTATACTTCTATATTTTTTATTGTCCTTTAGGAAATGGCACAATATCTCACCCCTATTACATGTTGGTAACAGGCTCACTGAGGGCTTTCTGGTGCCCACGTGCAAGTATTAGCTGTGAGTAGTGGAGTTGCAAGGGCCTGCCCTGTGTGGTGATTGCACATGGCCGCACTTACAAAGTGCATGGGTTTAACATCACCCAACGAAGGTAGTTATTGCTAGTCATGTGCACGACATAGTCCCTCAATGACTTCCCATGAGGCGGGAGGAAAAGAAATGAACCTGCTAATTACACGAGGAATTTCCACGTGGTGGATGGAATGGATCAAGCCACTGACCCAGCAGCCTGGACGTCTGAAACTAGTTTGTAGATGAAAATCTGTATGACAACAGATTAAATAAAACCGCACTGCCCCGCCCACGTGCTGTCCTCTGCTCTCCTGGGCCATACATTTGTGATTTCTTCTTTCTTGACCCTTCCTGGGCTTTCTTGGTTTTCTAGGGAGACCAGTCTCATGCTTGTGTGCACACTACATTTCCACAGCATGCAGAGCCTCATCATTACGTAAGGAACTTATTTCTTTTGCCAAAGTACTGAATTGTAGGTTTATTTCAAATACCCACTGCTGGAAACTGGCAAGTTGAATGGTCCAGTGGTGCTGTGAGTCGTGGAGCCACCACTGAGAAAATGGCTCTGGAGTGACTCTAAGTTATTGGAGCTATGGAATAAAGTGAGACCAATGGTGGCAGTCTTTTTAAAAATTTCTTAATTGATTGTCTAGTTTATTTTTTTAATTTTTAACTGACAATGATCATATCATGTTTATGGAGTACAATGTGATATTTTGATATGTACATACATTGTAGAATAATTACATAAAGGTAATTAACATAATAAACATTACCTCAGCTCTGCATAATTTTTGGTAGTCATAAAATATTTAAAATATATTATGTTAGAAAATTTGAAATCCTCCACAGGATAGATGAGGGGCATTACGCCCAGTAAAATAAGGCAGACACAGAAAGATGCATTTCATATTATCTCAATTTTATGTGGAATCTGAAAAAGTTGAACTTATTTGATTTTTAATTAGATATTTGACTCTCTTGAAATCCCATAAACTGCTGGAAAAGAGTCCTGGAAGAAGACTATCTACTGATCTTAGAAGAGTGTAGATTCTTTACACCTATTTTAACTTTTACATTTAAACATCTTTTTCTTAAATAAGTATAGAACCACAGGAAGTTGCAAAAGTAGTAAAAAGAATCTTGTGTAGGCCTCACTCAGCTTCCCCCAGGGTGTCAGCTTACCTGACTATACTACAATGTCAAAACCAGACTGTGGACATTGATAATTACTGTCAACTGTCACCAGACTACAGACCTTACTCAATTAAAAGAAAATTCAACCTAAAAACAAACAAACAAACAAAAACTCAACCTGCATAAACATGTGTGTGCAAGTACTTCTGTGTAAGTTAACCCCACAAATAGATTTACGCCATCAACAAAATAGATACACATCTTTTCCATCATTGCAGGCGATCTCTCTCATTCACCTCACAGCATTCTGCCCATTTGTCCTGGAAGCCACTAATGTGTCTGGTATCTCTAATGTTTTGTCATTCCAATAATATTATATAAATGGAATCTTATAGCATGTAACATTGTCAGATTGGTATTTTTTTCATCAAGGACACTATCCTTCATGTCCACTCAGATCTCTGCCATTTCTTTGCCTTTCTGAATAATATTACTTTCTGTGGATGTATCAAGTGTTCAACCATCACCTATTCAAGGACATTTGGGTCGTTACCAGTATTTTGCCATTATAAATGAAGATATTATAAAATGTACACTTGGTTTTTTATGTGAACATAAATTTTAATTTCTCTGGGATAAATGTCAAAAAGTGTAATGATTATTGGTCTGTGTGGTAAATAAATATTTTGTTATATAAAAAAAACTACGAAACTTTTCTAGAGTAGCTATACCATTTTGCACTCCCTCCAACAAGGTAAAAGAGATCCCTTTTCTCTGAATCCTCTCTAGCACTGGGTGATATACTATTTTTTGTTTTAGCCATTCTGCTAGGTGTGACTAGTATTTCATTGTGGTTTTAATCTGCATTTCCTTAATTCCTAATGATATTGAATATTTTTTCACACGTTTATCATTCATCCGTCTTCCTTGCTGAGACATTGTCGATGCCGTTCTTTCATTTTATAATTGAATTGTTTTGTTGTACTGTTACATTTTTTGAGTTCTTTATATATTCTAGATATAAAAACTAGTCATATATGTGGTTTACAAATGATTTCTCAGAGCTTGCTGGTTATCTTTTTACTCCCTTAGCAAGGTCATCTTCAAGGAAAAATTTTTAATTTTGATAAATTTTTCAAGTCCTTTTCTGCCAAGTCATGGCCTTTCCTACCACTGCTGATGAGGACAACCTCCTTCAACTTTATCCCAGAACTAGATGACTCTGGTAGCTTGGATTAAAGCATTGTAGTCATTAATTCAACAACTATTAACTGAGCCAGGCACTGTTCTAGGTGCTGGGAACACAGATGTGGGAAAAAAAGATGAAGACATTAGGCTCACTGATTTCCTCTTCTAATGAAGAATACTGGTAATTAATCCTAAATCTCAGTCATAGCCATGTAAAGAACATGGAACCAGGCAATGGGATGGAGAGAGGGTGGGAGGCGAGGGGGTATATGTGTGCTATATTTCTGCCAAGGTGGCCATGGAAGATCCCGACAGGTAGAGTTGAGTCCTGAATTAAGAGGAAGAGCCCGACATGAGATGTAGGAAAAGTGTGTTTCAGAGAAAGAGAAGAGCCAACTATGGTACAAAGAACTAGGGATGCAGAGTCTACTGTAAGATCAGGAGTTTCCACTTTCAAAGACATTGATTCCAGTATCTACCTTGAGTGATAGGTGATCAAAACTCCCTAGGTTGCTCTCGGGCTCTCACACATTACACTCGGAAAGGAAAATCAAAGGAGAGCAGAATGTCTGGGCATTTCCTCAATTTGGCAAAGGGAGTTAGGAACGTGTCACTGCTGAGCACACACAAGACAAGACCGAGGTAGTGACCCGCTTCAGCTGGGAGCAATGCCATGAAGTGCTCTGATGTTCAGAAAGGAAGAGCACCCCAAGGTGCGTCCCTCAGGGGTCCTTGTCCTGTTCTTGTGAAGGACACTGAAGTCTGATGACTGCACACACGCCCTTGCTGAGGAGCAGGATGAAGACGGCAGCTGGGTGGTTTTGTAACCTGCAGCTCTATTCTGCAGGGGCTGGACGGAAATCTCATACCTCACCAGGACCAGGAATGGGGTAAGAAACTCCAGCCTGGCAGCCTCTCATAGTTACAGGGGAAAGTGGGAGGTGGACTCAGAGCAGCTCTTCTGGAGGACACACGGTGATCTGCCAGGACTCACGTTCAGCCAGGAGGCCAAAGCAGTCCCACACCTCTATAAACATCCCCATGGATTTATTAGTCCCATGACCTTCCCCACAAAGAATCATCCTTTTTAGGTTCCAGGACAGTGGCCTTGTTGCTATGGTCAGATGTGGCCCCCAATTCTCGTTATGAGTTGAGTCAGAATAAAGTGATATAACTCAGTGCCCTGTAGGCCAATGAGACTGAAGCACAGTCAGTTCTGTGAACTGTGGGACTCTATTCAGATGAAGCAGGTCAGATTTCCACAAGGCTCTGTCAGTCCATCTGCATGTTAAGTTTGCCAGTCCCCAGCTAGCTTGGCGCCTGCAGGACAAAGCCACTGACCAGGGCCTGGTTACTTGGCAGACAGAGCTGTCGTCCCCACCAGGTAACCCTGATACATTTCAACAAAAGCATCTTCGCTCAGCACAGCCCTTGGTCCTCATGTGTGTGCAGACTGACAAAATACAAGACAAGCCCCACCCCAAACTACTCAGCAACATCCACAATTTAAAGGGACTTATACAGTAGACCCTAAATGATTCCTGAGGACCTATCATGAAAAATGAGTAAGCAAAATGTAATTCAACTGTACTTTCTTTATTCAAATGCATTTTTCAGATGCTTGGAAAATAGTACATTATAAAACGTTTAATGTTTCTTTGAATATTAAAAACATGCCAAAAAACTTCTTTGTGACACTGAAGCTCAGCAAGGTTGTCTGGCTGATGAAGATCTGAGAGACGACCATCTCAGGCACGGAGCCCTCAGCCTCATACCTCCCTTTCATGTAATTTACCAGGCCCCGGGAAGACCACTTTTATTGCAAGATTCAACAGAAAGAACCATTTGTTCTGGAAAATGAACATATGTTAAAGTTCAATTTGAAACCCAGAACTCAGCAGAATGCCAAGAATGCAATAAATTGCTGCATTCCTCTTTGTCACCCAAGATAATGGTCACGAGCTTCAGCAAAGGGCACAGCCACATCAGCAGAGCTGTTCCCTGACTGCCCATCAACAGCCACACCTGCGAATGCCTGGGGATCCCTCTCCAGCCCTCTGTGCTGTGGGGAGCAGGCTCTTCATCGAATGAGTCACTCTTGACTGAACCTTTCATCCCCAGCACATGGTGCACAGCTCTCTCCCCTCCCTGACCCAGGTACACTCATGCCCCATCTGAGCTCCACACCGGGAAATGCCCCCAAACCTTCACCATTACTCCAGTCATGATGTGCACCCTGGATTCTGGCTATTCCTACTTCTGCTTACCTGTGTGTCCATGGGCCAGTGGTTCAAATGCTGAGCTTCAGAATGTGGGGAGAACCGTGGGGACCTCACAGGCTTGTAGAAGAACCAGGAGACCAAGAGTGAGAAAGATTTGCACACCACATGGTTTACTATGTAATCTGTGGGCTGCATAAGAAGATATTACACCTGATTCTTCATCAGCCTGAAATGGGATCAGATGTGGTGTAAGAAAATCCCACCTGCCTTAATTCATGGAGTGACCCCACTGTATGTGCATTTCAGTGAGGGGAAGATTGGTGGGTTCTGTATAAGTGAAAAGAAAAAGTGTTATTCTTAATATTTTTATACGGGGGGGAGGGCTTGTTCATCATTGATAAGAACTTATAAATTTTAGCATCACATTGACAGGAAAGTTACTGAACAGAGTTAAAACAGAAAGCTTCAGCACACGATGTGACTGATTCCTGTTCTGTAAGCCTCTTTCTGTCACCTGAATCCAGCTCTACTCAGGTCCAAGGAGGGTGACAGCAGAGCATATGCGTTTCAGTGAGGGGAACGGATTCGCAGACACTCTAAGGCTGGAGTCACACACACCAGCTTGTTCTTTCTCTGCTGAAAGGCCTGCCTAGACCAAATTGGGCTGAAAAGTCTCCTGCATGACTCTGTGAGCCTGGGCATGGTCTGGGTTTGGAACCCAACTCGCAACCTGTGAGAAAAGTGTTTTGGGGAAGAAAAGAAGAAATAAATCCCTGCTGCTTGGCCAGAGAATTCTGCTACCTTGGACAGCTCCCTGGACACTGATGACAGCTCTGAGAACAGGTGGGGAAACTGCAACTACCTGCTTCCTTCAGCAACGAGCAGAAATCCATGTTCCTGGCCAATTCTGAAAGAGTTCTCTCCATTCCTTTACGGACAAGTGGGACACTACAGTTTTGCTGAACACCTGTTTTCCCCCTAAGAGTCTAGAAGTGTGGAATATGCTAGGCAGAGAGTTCGTACGTGACCAGCCCCCAGTAACAACTCTAGACACTGAATTTCTAAGGAGATTCCCGGTTACGACAACATTCTCAGCCCGTCTGGGTCCAGGCAGAGCCTGTTGGCAGAGAAGGAACAAGCTGGTGTGTGTGACTCGGGCCTAGGGGAACTTGGGAGTAAGTTTTGATGTCACCTTCCTTGGGTCTGGGTAAAGCTAGATTCATGGTGATAAAAACAGGCTTATGGAACAGGAATCGGTCACAGTCCTGTGCTGGATGGCTGCTTGTTTTAACTCTCTGCTTAATAACTTCCCTGTCAATGCAATAGCCTGTAATTTATAATCCACGGCAATGAGAAGCTCCCTGTATATTAAAAAAAAAAAAATTAAGGAACCATTTTTCTTTTACTTATACGGACTCCACCACCTTTCTTCTCCCAGTGTTCCAAAACCACAGACAACACGTAACGTGAGCAAGAGGAGGCAGAAGATGGGAATATAAATTATTTGAATATTTGGGGGAAGTAAGATCAGTCTTCATCCATGGGAGGGTGCGGATAAGCCGGCATCCGCTCATTCAGTCTCAGCATCCAGGTACTTCTCATGGGCTTTCTTCCACAGTGTGTGTGAGCCTGAGCTATTTTGTAATGTATTGAAGATGCCTGTTGTGTAAACATTATGGTGCTCAAACCTCAGACAGCTCCTCTGTCTGGTGCTCAACCCCCAAACTGCTTTAAACACAGAAGAAGAGTTGGTCGTGTGGGGCTCCCTGAGGCTCAGTGGGGCTGACAGGTGCTGTGCCCCTCCTGCTTGGTGGCTTCCTGAGTAGGTTTTCATGGATCATTTTTCTTCTAGGCTATTTTTTACTTTATTAGCCCAAACTAGAGGATAGGACCCACCCAGACCCCACTAAAATGTAACTGCACTGTGCAAAAAACAAAACAAAATAAAAGCACATTAGTTCTATTGAATCTAGGATCAGAGGCCTACCTTCCACCTTCTTGACACTTTCTTTATTCCTGAGGCACCATCATATCCTGTGAGGTCTCTAGGAATAAAGTATGAGGACTATGGACTGATCAGCCTTAAACTGAAACTTCTGATGCTGATTCCTTAAAAACCCTCTGATGTAGGTCATTAACCAATCTTTCTTTTCTCCATAGCCTTATCTTTCTTTATAACACCTTTTGGACCAGCTAAATCCACCTCTTAGGTAAGTAGTCCCAAAGTGCGCTTAATTTCAATTCCCAAATAAGAGTCACTCTTAAGATCAACCTGACTGAACTCTGGCTCTCTCCTGTAGATGACATCTCCGCAAGGGCAAAGTCATGCCTCTATCACTCACTGTTCAGTCTGTAGCTGCTGTCATGGTGCCCCTAAATTGTAGGAATCCAATCAGTATCGGTTTAATTAGCTGAATATACTCCAGGTCCTGACAGGACACTTTGCAACATTCCAGAGGTGTAATTTGCATTCTGGAAGAGGAGGAATGACTAGTCCATTGATTCTTGAACCATGTTCTCATGCCTACTTGGTAAATATATTCATATATACTTTGCTTCCCAGAAGACACATCTGTCTCTTTTATTGAACCATTAGTTCTCAACTGGGAGCAGTTTGGACCCCCAGAGAATATTTGGCAATACCTGGAGACAAATTTAATTTCAATTTGGGTGGTGCAACTAATATCTGGTGAGCAGAGGCCAGAAATGCTGGTAAACATCCTATCACATGGGACGGCCTTCCTCCCAATGCCTATGATAGTTTTCCAGCCCAAAATGTTAGGAGTGTCAACCCTGATAAACTGCATTGGATTTTAAGTTTTTTATTCATGCCAAGTAAAATTGGAACCTTAGTCACCCTGGCACATTTATTTAGAAAGTACTATTTATTGTGTACCTACTAGATGCCAGAAAATGGGAATTCAGAGGGAAACAAAACAGATGAGACCCTTACCTTTCATAGGTTAAAATAAAATGATAATCCCAAGTTTAAAAAATAGTGCTATAATCAACATCAAACAGAGGAGCATAATTAGTTTAAAAAAGTTAAATAGCAAATTAAAATCACAATAATATATCTCCACAGATGTGCCATAATGGTTATTTTTAAAGTCTTAAAAAATAATAATAACAACAAATGTTGGCAAAGAGGCCAGGAGAATGGATCCCTTATAAATCTGTACATTAGAAACAAAACAAACGTTCCTTGGTACATGATTTAACAATCTGCAACACATCTGTACCAGGGAAGGTGCGAAGCAAAAAGAAACACACTAGTGGTATATGCTATAGTTTGGACTAGCCTCAAGAGAATTATGACAAGTGGAGGTGGGCAATCTCAAAGATTATGTGATTCTTCTTATATAGCCTTCTTTAAACTACACAAGTATAGGGATGGAGAATAGATTAGTTTTGTCAAGCATTGGGGAGGAATGTGGGAAGGAGAGGTGTGGCCATGGCTATCAAATGATAAGAAAAATGTTCTGAATCCCGAGTGTGGTGGTGATTACGTGAGACTACACATGCGTGCAATTGCACAGAGCTCTATAAGACACGCACACAAGAGTGCAGGTTGACACGGCTGATCCTGAACAAGGTCCGTGGATGGTGTCAACCTTGTATCTCCACTGTAAGGTTGTCCTATAATTATGCAAGATGTTACCAATGCAAACTAGGTGATGTGTATACAGGATCTCTCTGTACTATTTCTTACAAATGCATGGGGACTGTAATTTCCTTGACATATAAAATTTTAAAAAGATAAATAACATTTTAAATTTGATAATCATCATCCTGCTTTCTACTTCTATAAGCTTGACTTTTTTAGATTCTATACCCAATACTAATGTATCATATATTTCAAAATTATTAACGGAGTGTCAAATGTCTTACAGAGCAAGTAAATGAGATGATGCATATGTTAATTAGCTTAATTTAACTGTTCCACATTTTATACATACATCAAAACATCACATTTTATTCCATAAATGGAATTATTCCATAATTATATTGTCTAAATTATTCCATAATTATAGTATTTCAATTTAAATGATATTCATAAAAATAAAAATATAATAAATTTGAATTTTACTATTACCTCCTATTAAAGTAATAGTAAAATGAGAATGAGTAGGAATCTGTCATATCCTCAGTATTTATTGAATGAATAAGTGTGTCATAAGCAAAAACAAAGGTGGTGGCAGACATCCCACCTCACCAGCATGAATGCAAAGTACTAAATTTACAGTAAGAAGGAGTTACCCTTTTCAAATATCACCATTTCAGTAACACCATCTGGGACCTCCCAATTTTACTTTGTGTTCTCCAATTCTGTAACTCTGGTTGGCTATATACTACACACTATTTCTTTCCATATCATTTAACTTATAGCATATTGAGTTAGAGATTGTTATTTTTGATGTCTCTATTCCTCTACTATAATACTTCAAAAGCAAGGATTTTACCTGTTTGGCTCACTAATGTATCCCCAGCACTTAGAATACTACCTGGGACATAGAAGGTGGTCATTAAAGACCTTCTGAATGAAGAATGAAAAAGTGAGCATCAAACACCACTCTGAGTGAGTCTCAGAGGAACGAGTGCTGAGTGTGATCAGACAGACTGTGCAAGGAGGAGCTGTCCCTGCCTTAGGTGGGAAGGCAGGGGAACACGTGGCAGGTGAACTGAGGCTGAGCTTTGAGGAATGGGCATGACAGGCAGCCACTACAGCCCCCTACATGGAGCTTCCCCATCACCCCTTTTCTCCTCTCCCAACATGCTTAGCACCCCCAAGTCCCCACCAACACCACCTCCCAGAGAGGAACAGAGCAAATTCCTGCTCCTGAGTCCCTTCAATGGTGCAAGGCTCTTCTGTCCATCTCTACCTTGCACAGGACTTTTTCATCATGATCTAATGTCTGGCTCTCAGAACCTGGCATGAATAAATCATCTCCTTTGGCAATTTCACAAAATCAAGGCACTACCTCCTCATTTCTATGTTGTCAAAGGCAGCTCTGCTTCCTCTGCACTTGATGTGAAAATAATATTTCAAGCTGACAGGAAAAGCGATCCTTGGCAATCAGAGGTCAAGAGCTATGCTGCCAATGAGCTGGGCACTGGTTGTGTGTAGATGTTGCAGGCTCGGAATGCAACTAGTCTGAGTTGAGAGGTGCTGTACATGTGAAACACATACAAAATACTGATGACTTAGTGTAAACGTAAAAACATAACAATTTAAAAATGATTGTGTATTGAAATGGTAATATTTTGGCTATCTTGGATTGAATGAAATGTTTACTACAAATGTTCACTATGACTCTTCCTTGCTTGGGAGATGAGAATCAAATGAGCTGACATCTGTGATCACAGTAGCATCCCCTTTGGAGGAGCTTTTATGCCACAGCTCAGGAAAAGGGACCCCAGAAGACATTGCATTGATGAGAGAAATGAAGGTACAGAAAGAGCCTCAGGTCTATTGATCAAAGAACCGAGTACTAAATGGGAGCATACCGCACTGAGAGAGAATTCTGGAGACCAGCAGAGGGTCCCTCTTGTGAATTTCACAGAGTCCTGATGAGCCCACATGTGAAGTAACTAGGAGAGAAAGAACAACTCGAATGATTAGAAGGAATAGACCTTGAACCGCGAATAGTGACCTTGTCCATGAATCAGAGACAAAATGTCCATTGTACTAGTTTTCAATTGCTGTCTATCAAGTTCTAGAAACAGTTGGTTAAAGCAATCCACATTTATTATCTCTAGGAATTTGTGGATCAAGGATCCTCTGCTTGGGGTTTCCTGAGGCTGAGATAAAGGTATTGGCTGGGCCATGTTCCATCTGAAAGCTCAACGAGAGAAGAATCTCCTTCCAAGCTCCCTCAAGGTGTTGCCAGAATTTATTGCCTTTTGATTGTAGAATTAGTGGCAGCTTGCCTCTTCCAAGTCAGAAACAGAAAGAAAGTATCTCTATTGATTAAAAACCTGTTTTAAAAGATCTAGGCCAACTGAGATAATCTCCCTTTGGTTTAACTGAACACCAACTTATTAAGAGCTTTAATTCATCTGAAAAAATTCTTACTTTTGTTATTTAACATAAAATTCTTATGTGACCTCTCATCACTTTTGCCATATTTTAGTAGAAGCAAGCCACACACACACATTGAGCCCATGCTTGAAGGGAGAGGTTTATACAGAAGGATGATTATTGGGGGTCACATTAGGGTGTTTCTGCCACAGTCATACAGAATATTCAAGAACTTGTGACCTCAGCCAAGCATGGTGACTCATGCATGTAATCCTAGCACTTTGGGAGGCCAAGGCAGTTGGGTTTCTTGAGCTAAGGAGTTTGAGAACAGCCTGAGCCAGAGCAAAACCCTGTCTCTAAAAATAGCCAGGCATTGTGGTGGGCACCAATAGTCCCAGCTATTCGAGAGGCTGAGGCAAGAGAATCACTTGAGCCCAAGAGTTCGAGGTGCTGTGAGCTTTGATATCATAGCACTCTACTGAAGGTGACATAGTGAAACTGTCTCAAAAAAAAAAAAAAAAAAGAAAAAAGAAAAAAAAAATGACCTCACTGGTTGAAAAAATAAAACCCTTCCTCAAATGTGGCACTGGTTCCACTTGAGAAATCTTTAAAAAAATACCCCAAAGGATATATTTCCATCTAACATAAATGTGTCCAAGAACATTTATTAGAATACAAAAGCATCAGCATTCACCAAGGTAAAATCCACAATATCTGACATCCAATCAAAGATCTCCAGAAATTCAAAGGAGGAGGAACGTACGACCCCTAAAAAGTGGGGAAAAAAATCAATGCAAACAATAAAGAACATGTAAGAGGATTAGACACTGAACAGTCAGGATTGAATTATACCAGTTCAAAGTCCTGAGTGTTCATTTGTAGATAAAGACAGAAGAGATTGTTTAAACAAGTTATAAACTGAACTTCTAGGGATGCAAACTACATATGTGAGATAAAAAGCACACTGGACAACCTAACAGTAGACTAGACATTTCAGAAATAACATTTGGTGAACTTCAACTCGGGCAGCAGACACTATCTCAAATGAAACACAGAGAAAACACAGTCTCATGAAGAATAAATGAAGTCTCCACATTCTAAGGGACAAATCCAAGAAGAATTTGTAATATGTAATCAGAGCCTATATGTAATCAGATTTTCCACAGAAATGCTCAGAGACAGAAAAAGTATTTTAAGAAATAGTAGCCAAAATGTTTCTACAAACTTGTGGATCACCATAAACTCATGTAATTCAAAATGCAATTGAATCGAAATCCCAGAGGGCCTCTTGGTAGAGACTGACACGTTGATTCTAAACTTCAGGTGGAGAGACAATGGTCCAGAGTAAACAGCCAAAATAACTTTAGGGGCTGCACCTGTGGCTCAGTGAGTAAGGTGCCAGCCCCATATACTGGAGGTGATGGGCTCAAATCCGGCCCCTGGCCAAAAAAAAAAAAAAAAAGGAACAACTTTAGAGAACTAATTCTACCTGGTTGTAAGAATTGACATGAAGTTACAGTAACAGAGCTGGTGTGGAGTTGCCGTCAAGATGAATAGACCACTCCAACAGAGATCTCCGAAGTAGATGCTCCGTAGAATTTCAGCAAAAGCTCAGAGCTCATAGAGAAATAATCTTTTCAAGAAACAGTGATAGACATCCATCAAAAAAATCCTAGAATCAATAAGAAAAGAGAACCCAATAGAAAAGTGCTCTGAAACACAAACCTGCAATTCACTGTACTGGAAATTCAAATGTTCATCCAACATGTGGAAAGACACTCCAATTTATTAGTAATCAGGGAAATATAAATTAAACAGTGAGAGACTGTTTAGCCTTCCAAATGCTGGCAAACAATTCTGAAATCTTACCATGACAGACATTTTGAAACAGAGGTAGCAATACAGAAACTCTCATACACTGATGATGGGAATGTGAATAAATATATTTTATCTAGGGAATAATTTAGTAATATCTTGTAAGCCTGAAGCTGTATTACTGTACAAATAAGCACTTTCACTTGTGTGTGTGAGAAAGAGACAGAGAGGGAGAGACACGCACCCACGATCTGCCATCTGCAAGCTGGAGGCCCAGGAAGGCTAGTAGTATCATTCTGATCCAAATCTAAAAAACTGAAGAGGAAAAAGAACTGAGAAGTCCAACAGTGTAAGTCCTAGTGTGAGTCCAAAGCCTGAGAACTGAGAGAGCAGATGTCTGAAGGGCAGGGGAGATGGACGTCTCAGCCCATGCAGAGAACAAATTTATCCATTTTTTTTTTTGACATATTTAGGGCTTCAAGGGATTGGGTGACACCCACTTGCATTGGTGAGAGTAAATCTTCTTTACTCATTCCAACAATTCAAATGCTAAACTTTTTAAGAAACACTTTCACAGATACACCCAGAAATAATATTTTACCAACTGTCTGGGCATCCTCTAGCCCACAAGTTGATTTTAAATTGACACATAAAATCAACCATCACTCTCAGTGAACAAAGAGAGAGAAGGAAGTCAAGAAAAGACATATAATTTTATCTGTAATAAATTTCAATTTTATCTGTAATATTTTCTTCCAAAGCACAAGTTGAAATATTAAGAGTTGACAAAGATGGGTGTTAGGTTAATATGCATTTGCATATATTTGTTCTATAATTTTCTATAATCTGGTCTGTTTTCTTTTTCTTTTCTTCTTTCTTTTTCTTTATTTCTTTCTTTTTTTTTTTTTTTTTTTGAGACAGGGTCTCATTATGTCGCCCTCCATAGAGTGCTGTGGCATCACAGCTCACAGCAACCTCAAACTCTTGGGTTTAAGCAATTCTCTTGCCTCAGCCTTCCAAGTAGCTGGAACTACAGGCACCCACCACAGCACCTGGCTATTTTGTTGTTGTAGTTGTCATTATTTTCTGGCAGGCCCAGGCCAGGTTTGACCCCACCACCTCTGGTGTACGTGGCTGGCACCCTAGCTGCTGCGCTATAGGCGCTGAGCCTCTGATCTGTCTTCTTAATTGAAAACTTGAATCCCTCAATCTCTCATTTGGTCAATTGTGCTCTTTTTATTTTAATCTCAAATATGTATTTGCAGCATAAACACTCTAAGAAATCCCCTGACTCTTTAATGAACTTCTAACAAATAACCTACGCCACTGCCCTACTTTCAAATTACAGGAGAGAGTAATCTTATATTCTCCTCATCTTTTTCCTTTTTCTTCCCATTTTATCATTTTTAGAGTAAAATCCTCCTTGCAGACTGATAAAAATGACCTTATTTTGCTTAGCCAACACTTTCCCAGAACTGGAAACAATAAATCTTGGTAATGAGCAAAAACTTTAGGCACCTCCACTTTTGAAGCTGCCAAATCCACAACTATTTCTCAAGTTAACAACTTGCACGCACTTCCAGCTTAGTTGATTTTTATCAGCATAATCCTGACAATCCTGAGATAGCTAAGACAATTGTTGTAATTATTTTTTTCTTTGCCTCTATCTTTCTGACGATATCCTAAACCTTCCAGGAAACAATAACTCAGAAAGCATCTTAAACTTGCTTCTTAAGTGGAAATTTTAGGAATTGTCCTTCTCTTTGTTTCTTTCTTAGTATCACCTTGGATAAAAACACATATTATTCACAATGACTTACTGAATTATTTTCTTTCCTATTCTCCCAAGTGAGAAAGACATCCTGGTTTGGGTGACTCAAAAATTACGTGATATGTGCCGGCACCACACATAGTAGAAGGGCTTTTGAATCTGGTTAACTCCTGCTGTAGGCCCTGGGGTAAAGATTCTGGGATGAGTATTCATGGATCTGTGTGTTTGTCTGAGCAGGCAGGTGGGAAGTTTGTGTTTTGATTTGTATAATATGATGCCAATTTTTAAAAAATAAATAATACATTTCCTGGCTTAGAAATCAAAAAGTATAAAAGATAACCTAAAACTCTTCCTTCCCTTGCTGCTTCCCAAATCCTAAAGCAAACCAAGTTATCACTGGTTTCTTTTTTTTTTTTTTTTTTTTGGCTGGGGTCGGTTTGAACCCACCACCTCAGGTATATGGGGCTGGCGCCCTACTCCTTGAGCCACAGGCGCCACCTCAGTCACTGGTTTCTTTATTAACCATCCAGAGTTACTCTGTGCATCCTCAGGTGTGCACAAGTGTGATCTGCTACCTTAATTTTACACAAACTTGTGCATTATGGATTTTGGCGTCTAAAACGTTTGATCTCTGTGATAGGAGAGCTTTGGTCACTCTCTTCCAGGACAATGGAATGATCTGGAGGTGATGTCATCATCAGTTACATGGTCCCATCTGATCACAGGGCCAGCAAGGGCTCTTCTATATGCCCAGAAGGTAGGTGGAGAGCACTACCCAGAACTCCAACACAAGGAAGCCTGGCTTCGGCAAGTCACATGGCAAGGAAGTCACCATGTGTCTGACCCCAGATGACCCCAGCCTCCCTGCTGGAAAAGACTAAATGTAAGTTATTCTGTGCAATACTATTTTATGGACATTGAGATTCACTATTTTTAATGAGCCATATAATCTATAATCTAGGGAGAATAAAATTCACCAATTTTAGGTGTATATTTATTTTATATTTTCCTCTTTTTTTAAATTTCAGATTAATATGAGGATACAGATGTTTAGGTTACATTGTTTTCATTTCCAAGGTAAAGTTCAAGTTGCTGGTGAGTCCTTCACAGAGGGAGAGTGCTGAACACCCTCACATTGTGCACATAAGGTGAGATCCCACCAATCTCCCTTCCCATCTCTCTTCTCTCCCCTCCCCTTAGCTAGGTTATACTTGTGTTTTTCTTTCATGTGGGTGTGTAGTTGTTTATATATTGGTTTCGTATTAATAGTAAGTGTATTGAACACTTTTCTTTCCATTCTTGTGATACTTTACTAAGAAGAATATGTTTCGACCCCATCCAGGTAAATACAAAAGATGTGAAGTCTCCATCCTTTTTACGGCTGAATAGTACTCCATGGTATACGTATGCCACAGTTTGTTAATCTGTTCATGGCTTGATGGGCCCTTGGGTTGCTTCCACATCTTGGCAATTGTGAACCGAGCTGTGATAAACACCCCAGCACAAATGGCCTTGTGGTAAAATGATTTTTTTCTTCTGGGTCGATATTAGGTGTACATTTCAATGTAAGTAGACAAATGTATACAGTCATTTTACATACATCATTATCAAGATATAGAATTTTCCAGTTACCCCCCCCCATTTGCCATTGCTCCACTGGAGTTAATCTCCTCTCCACACCTCCCAATTCTCACCATCACTGACACGTTTTCCTCTCATAGTTTTTCCATTTCAAGAGTTATATGCAAATAAAATCATAAAATGTGTAGTCATTTGTCTGGGTTTTTCAATTAGCATAATTCTTTTGAGATTCAAATGTGCACTGTTATCTACTATATATATATGTGTATATATAGTGTTGAATGGTATTCCATTGCTATCTGAATAAATCACAAGTGGTTTGTCTATTTATCAGTTCATGAACATTGGGGTTGTTTCTAGTTTGGGTCTGTAATATACAAAGCTGTCATAACATTTGTATTCAATTTTTTGTGTGACCATAGTATTATAACATACGTATATATGTGTTTTGAGACAGAATCTCACTCTGTCACCCCAAAGTAGAGTGCTGTGGAGTCATAGCAACCTCAAACTCTTGAGCTTAAGTGATCCTCTTGCCTCAGCCTCCTGAGTAGCTGGGACCACAAGTGCCTGCCACAACACTGTTTTTTCTATTTTTCAGTAGAGACAGGGTTTCACTCTTGCCCAGGCTGGTCTTGAACTCCTGGGCTCAAGCAATCCCTGCACCTTGGCCTCTCGGAGTGCTAGGATTACAGGTGTGAGCTACTGCACCCAGCCTTATCACATATTTTTGGTAAAAACTTAGGAGTAAAATTGTTGGGTCATGTAGTGAGTGCAGGTTTAGCATGTAAGAAACTGCGAAAGTGACTGTACACATTTGCGTTTCCACCAGTAATACATAAAAGTTCCAGTTGCCCCAAATCCTAGATAGCACTTGGTATTGTCGGTCTTTTAATTCTACCCACCCTAATGTGTGTGTACCAGTATCTCATTGTGACTTTAATTCACATTCCTCTATTGAGTAATTATAATGACCATTTTTTTATGTGCTTATGAGTTATTTGTGTGTCTTCTTTGTCATGGCATCTGTTCTAATAGTTTATCCTTTTGTAAAATGAATTGTTTATCTTCTTATTATGGCATGATAAGTGCTTCTTGTCATTTAATTATATAGTCTACAGATATGTCTTTAACCAGTTATAGATTTTGCAAATATTTTCTCTTCAACTTTAGCTTGTCATTGCCTTGAAAAATCCATTCATCTTATATATGTGCATATATTTCTAGACCCTCATTTCTGTTCTATTAAACTATTTGTACATTCTTATGTCAACATCACACTTTTGTGATTACTATAGTTTCACCATCTGCTCTGTTTTTTATTCAGTTTGCATAATTCTACGTTTTCAGTTTGAAATAACCTTGGAGTTATGAAAAAATAAACTCGGACCCACTCAGATGCTATTAATTGGTGATTTATTCACAGCTGCGCAGGGGGCCATTGTTCTTAAACAAGCGGCCCTGAAGTACAGGGTTTTTTGTCTTTTATACCTTTTTTTCTCTGCAAAGTTTAAGTGGGGTTGGTGGGGGGGACAAGGAATATTGTCACTGGCAGGCTTACAGCTTGGTTGTCAATGGATACTTCTCATATCACAATGCTTATGATTATATAACAATAATTAATTAATGGATACTTCTTAAATTACAATGGTTATGATTATACAACAGTAATTAATCAAGGCTTGGTGAGTTTTCCACCATTGTTCATCTACTGAGAACTTGGGAGTTTTGTGAAACTTGCGACCTTCTGTGCCTCTTTGAATTCTGGAGAGCATGGGAATGTGGCTGGGAAGGTCCGTAGGGTAGGGCAGGAGAATGGGAGAAGGTAAGGGGACTGGGGGAGGGGGGAACAGGAGCTTATAACAGGTTCTTTTAATTTTTTCAAGGTTTTGTTTTGTTTATTCTACGTTCTTTGTAACTCCAACTATTGAGTCAGTCTTGTGTTCATAATCCTCTGGCTTCAAGTCATTGTTATTGTTTTTGTTTGTTTGTTTGTTTGTTTGTTTTTATTAAATGATAGCTGTGTACATTAAGGCAATCATGGGGTACAGTGTGGTATATTCATATACAATTTGAAATATTTTCATCAAACTGGTTAAAATAGCCTTTATGTCATTTTCTTAATTATTGTGTTAAAACATTTATATTCTACCTTTAGAAAGATTCACTTGTACCCTTGTAAGATAAACCATAAAGGTGATCCCACCAATCACCCTCCCTCCACCCATCCATCCCTCTCCCCTCCCACCCCCTCCTCCTCCCCATATTCGTAGGCTATAATTAGGTTATAGCATTAATATGAAAGCTATAAATTAGTTTCACAATAGGCTGTGTACATTGGATATTTTTTCTTCCATTCTTGTGCTACTTTGCTAAGAAGAATATTTTCCAGCTCCATCCATGCAAATATGAAGGACGTAAAGTCTCCATCTTTTTTTATGGTTGCATAGTATTCCATGGTGTACATATACCACCGTTTGTTGATCCATTCATGGATTGATGGGCACTTGGGCTTCTTCCATGACCTGGCTATTATGAATTGGGCTGCAGTAAACATTCTGATACAAATATCTTTGTTGTAATGTGGTTTTTGGTCTTCTGGATATATACCTAATAGAGGAATTGCAGGATCAAATGGCAGATCTATTTTTAGTTCCCTAAGTGTTCTCCAGATGTCTTTCCAAAGGGAATGTATTAGTTTGCATTCCCACCAGCAGTGTAGAAGTGTTCTCTTTTCTCCACAACCGTGCCAGCATCTGTGGTTTTTGGATTTTGGGACTTTGGGCTAATCTTACTGGTGTTAGGTGATATCTCAAAGTAGTTTTGATTTGCATTTCTCTGATTATTAAGTACGGTGAGCATTTTTCATATATCTGTAGGCCATGTGCCTATCTTCTTTGGAGAAATTACTTTTCAAATCACTTGCCCAACTGAGATGGGATCACCTGATCTCTTCTTGCTAATACATTTGAGTTCTCTATGGATTCTGGTTATTAAACCTTTGTCAGAGACATAACCTGCAAATATCTTCTCCCATTCTGAGGGCTGTCTACTTGCTTTACTTATTGTGTTCTTGGCTGTGCAGAAGCTCTTTAGTTTGATCAGGTCCCAATAGTGTATTTTTGATGTTGCTTCAATTGCCAGGGGGTCCTCCTCATAAAATATTTGCCCAGGCTGATTTCTTCAAGTGTTTTCCCTACACTAAAATACTTTTTGTATTTTTATGGTTTCAAGTCTTAAGTTTAAATCTTTAATCCAGTAAGAGTCTAACTTAGTTAGTGGTGAAAGGTGGGGTCCAGTTTCATTCTTCTACAGATTGCCAGCGAGTTCCCCCAGCACCATTTGTTAAATAGGGAATCTTTTACCCACTCAATGTTTTTAATTGGCTTGTCAAAGATCAGGTGATGATAAGTAGCTGGGTTCATCTGTTGGATCTCTATTCTGTTCCATACATCTACCTCTCTGTTTTTGTGCCAGTACCATGCTATTTTAATCACTATCGATTTATAGTATAATCTGAGGTCTGGTAGTGTGATTCTTCCTGCTTTGTTTTTATTCCTGAGTAATATCTTGGCTATTTGAGGTTTTTTCTGATTCCATATAAAATTTAGTACTATTCTTTCAATATTTTTAAAGCATGACAGTGGAGCTTTAATAGGGATTGCATTAAAATTATATATTGCTTTGGGTAATATGGACATTTTAACAATGTTGATTCTTCCCAGCCATGAGCATGGTATATTTTTCCATTTGTTAACATTTTCAGTTATTTCTTTCCTTAGAGTTTCATAGTTCTCTTTATAGAGATCTTTCACGTACTTTGTTAGGTAAACTCCCAAATATTTTATCTTCTTTGGTACTACTGTGAACAGAATAGAGTTCTTGACTGTTTTTTCAGCTTGGCTGCTATTGGTATAAACAAAGGCTACAGATTTATGAGTGTTGATTTTGTAACCTGAGACGCTGCTGTATTCCTTGATCACTTCTAAGAGTTTTGTACTCGAAACCCTTGTGTGTTCCAGATATACAATCATATCATCTGCGAAAAGTGAAAGTTTAATCTCTTCTGACCCTATATGGATGCCCTTGATTGCCTTTTCTTCCCTAATTG
>NW_003852494.1:6824980-6856041 GCF_000181295.1 Otolemur garnettii
TATTTCAGAACTTGATATAGGCCTGTTCAACATTTCCACTTCATTCTGGCTAAGTCTTGGGAGGTGGCGTGCTTCCAAGTATTGGTTGATTTCCTTCAGGTTGTCATATTTCTGGGAATAAATTTTCTTGTAATATTCATTAAGGATTTTTTGAATTTCTAAGGTGTCTGCTGTTATTTCATCCTTACCATTTCGGATTTTTGAGATTAGAGAGTTTACTCTTTTTTTCTTGGTTAGGTTATCTATTTTATTGACATTTTCAAAAAACCAACTTTTTGATTTATTGATCTGTTCTATAATCATTTTGTTTTCAATTTCATTTAATTCTGCTCTAATTTTGGTTACTTTTTTTCTTCTGCTAGGTTTGGGATTGGAATTTTCTTCCTTTTCCAGTTTCTTGAGATGTCCCATTAATTTGTTAACTTCCTCTCTTTCCGTTCTCTTGAGGAAGGCCTGTAATGTTATAAATTTTCCTCTTACATTTGCCTTTGCAGTATCCCAGAGGTTCTGATAACTCTTGTCTTCATTATCGTTTAGTTCTAAAAATTTGGTAATTTCCTTCTTGATCTCGTCTCTGACCCATCTGTCATTCAGCATAAGGTTATTTAGCTGCCATGTTTTTGTATGAGACTGCAAATTCCTGTTGTTACTGAGTTCAACTTTTATTCCATGATGGTCCGAGAAGATACATGGAATAATTTCTATTCTTTTAAATTTACTGAGGTTAGACTTATGACCTAAGATGTGATCGATTTTGGAGTATGTTCCATGAACTGATGAGAAAAATGTGCATTCAGTTTTGTTAGGATAAAATGTTCTGTAGATGTCTGTTAGGTCCAAAAGTTGAATAGCTACATTTAAATCTAAAATTTCTTTGCTATGCTTCTTATTGGAGTATATATCCAAAACTGCCAAAGAAGTGTTAAAATCTCCAACTATGATGGAGCTTGGAGAGATCAAGTTGCTCATGCCAGTTAGAGTCTCTTTATAAATCAAGGAGCATTCTGGTTGGGTGCATAGATATTGATAATTGAGATCTCGTCATATTGAGTATTACCCTTAACAGATACAAAATGGCCATCCTAATCCTTGCTTACTTTTTTTGGTTTAAACTGTATTGTATCTGTGAATAAAATTGCCACACCTGCTTTTTCTGCTTTCCATTTGCCTGGAATATAGATGACTATCCCTTCACCCTGAGTCTATATTTATCTTTTAAAGTAAGATGTGATTCTTGAATACAGTAGATGTCCGGTCTGAGTTTCTGTATCCAATCAGCCAATCTGTGCCTCTTTAGAGGACAATTTAAGCCATTCACATTGATTGAAATTATTGATAAGCCTGGTAAAATTTTGGGCATCGAGTTCCTCGAAAGTCCAGTAGACATTTTTAGTCCTTTTGCCAGTGTGCAAGTTGGAAGTTGATCAAAAGTTTCTGAGTGGGTTTACTTTTGTGGTGGAGGATTGCACTGGTCATTATGGAGGATAGGTTTGAGAATTTCCTGGATAGCTGGTTCAGTTATGGAAAATTTCTTCAACATGTGAATTTCGTTAAAGTATTTAATATCTCCATCATAGATGAAACTCAGTTTATCTGGATACAGGATCCTGGGTTGAAAGTTACTTTGTTTTAGGAGATTAAAAGTTGATGACCATCCTCTTCTAGCCTGAAAATTTTCATCAGAGAGATCTAATTCTAATTCTAATTCTAATACTCTTCCCCTTGTAGGTTATGGTTTTTTTATGTCTAACTGCTTTCAGAATTTTCTCCTTCACATTAACTTTAGTGAAGTTAATTATGATGTGCCTGGGGGGATGTCTTATTCAGGTTGAGTTGTGCTGGGGTTCTGAAGCTGTCTGCTACCTGAATTTCAGAATCTCTTGGCATGTCTGGAAAGTTCTCTTTCATAATTTCATGAAGAAGGTCTTCTGTGTTTTGTGAAGCAACTCTGTCACTTTCAGGGATTCCTATAAGGCAAATATTAGTTTTCTTTGAATTATCCCAGAGCTCTCTGAGAGAAAGATCTGTTTTTGCTCTCCATTTCTTTTCATCTTTGAGTGCTTGGGTTCCTTCAGAAGCTTTGTCTTCAATGTCAGTGATCCTTTCTTCTGCCTATTCCATTCTGTTACCAATGGATTCTACCATATTTTTCAGATCTTTGAGGGCTGCAAACTCTTACCTCAATGTTTCAAAATCTCTGGTCATTTTATCTTTGAAATCATTGAATTCTTGAGACATCTTTTGAAAAATTTCCTGAATTTCTAATTCCCTCCTTTCTTCCATTCTGTTAATCTTATTTGCTATCTAAATTCTGAACTCAATTTCTGACATCTCAGCCATCTGTTTATGGATGGGGTCTTCAATTGCATCTGCCCCATTTTTCCTTGGGGGAGTTTGATCTACTCTGGTTATTCAAGTTGCCAGAGTTTTTCTGCTGATTCCACCCCATGCTGAATTTATACAGTTTGGAGTCCATATCAGAACCATTTAGTCAGTGGCTCCCACCGGAGAAGATGCTGGCTTCCTCTGGTTGCCCAGAGAGGCAGAGCATGTCTGTCCTGTAGACCCTCAGTGGTGTGAGCCTTATTGTTCCCAGTGCTGCCATTGCTGTTCTTTGTCTTGAGGTACTGCCATTCTAGTATGATTCCCTCTCAAATGACTGTCCTCTCCTAATTCTCAGGCCAGCATCAGGGGATGCTGGGAGTGCACGGCTCTAGCAGGCAGTTCTGGGCCCACCTGGTGCAGTTGCTGGGGGTGGTTAACTCTGCCATGGCCCACAGGGTGCATGCGGGACTAGCGAGTAGTTCTGGGCCCACCCAGCTTGGGTTCTGGGAGCAGGAAACTCAGTAGCTGCCCGCAGGGTGTGAGCAGGTCTGCCAAGCAGTTCTTGGCCCACCCAGCCCAGTTGCCAGGAGCAGGGAACTCAGCGGCTGCCCATAGGTCTAGAAAGCAGTTCTGCGCCCACCTGGCCTGGGTGTTGGGAGGGGGGATCTTGGCAGCCACCCAAGGGTCTAGCAGGCAGTTCTGGGCCTGCCTGACCCTGGTGCCAGGAGTGGGGAACTCAGCATCTGCCCATGGTTCTAGGAAGCAATTCTAGGCCCACCTGGCTGAGGTGCCAAAGCATGGGAACTCAGCAGCCGCCCACAGGTCTAGCAAGCAGTTCAGGCACACCCAACCTAGGTGCCAGGAGCAGGAAACTTGATGGCCACCTGTGGGGTGCACGGGTCTAACAAGTAATTCTGGGCCCACCTGGCCTGGGTGCCAGGAGTCAGGAACTCCGCAGCCGTCAGCTGGACTCTGACAGCTCTTGCAGGTCTCAGGCCGTGGGAGTGGGGATCACCAGTGCCCAGGGAATGCGTGTGGCTCTAATAGGTCTCTGGCTGCAGGGCCAGGACTGGGCGCTTGGTCTTGCAGGGATGGGGGATGGTGCTCCTGGGCACCCCCCTCACTATCTTTGTATGCAAGGGGGGAAGTGTGGATTGGAAGTTCAAAATGGCAGTGAAAAACATTTGTTCAGTTTTTCTGCCAGGCGAGAGAGTGTTCAGGATCTCATCAGGGTCCCTTTAGGGGAGTAGATCCCGCTCCCTGTAGCTCTCCCACATGGGGTGAGATAATATGTCCTCAGTTCACCATTCACCTGTAGAAAACTTACAGGAGCAGATGAAGAGAAAACAAAGATAAAAACACAAATTTTCTGGGGAAGGAGATGGAGACTTTTTGTTTGGGATATATTATGTACCTGGAGATTGCTTTCTTAGGGTCTCAACTTGCCTCAGCAGAGGTGTCCTGCAGATATCACTCTTCTCTCTCAGCTGAGCTCCCAATCTTCAACATTATTGGGTATTTTCCGGATGTTATCCTTCCCTCTGGATGGGAGCTTTTGTCAGAGGCTGGCACCTGTCGGCCATCTTGACCCTGGTGATCTGTTGTTGTTGTTGTATGTGAGGGATGATATTTTTATATAGTTTCTCCAGGGATTCCTTCCTCTGAAAGAGGTGCTCAGCCATCAGCAGAAGCAGTGTTGACACCTTGAAGGCAACTGTTGTTACTACAGACTTGGCAGTTATAAGGGAGAGGAAGATTCAAAATGACAGTGATTGCCAGTTTTCTCCAGGAAGACTCTGCCTTTGGGTCAGTCTTCACCACTACACACAGACACTTTAAAACACCATAAGTAATATAAGTAATTATTTTAACACCACTAGAGCAGGGAACAACAACAACAAATGCCGGATCAATGGAGACAGAAAGAAAGCATTAGCCAAGAGAAACACCATAAATATCCCATCAAAAAAGCAGTTCCATATACATTCCTTGAACACCTACAATGTGAAAATACTCTGGGACATTTTAAGACAAGCCCAAGTAGGACCCCCCATTCTCCCAAATCTTGAAATTAAATAGAATTTTTTGGAAAAGTCCAAAAATATATTGCCAGGCTGAATAGCAATTTAGTAAAAACTCAGACATTATTCTTATAACTTTCAACTTATATATTGGATTTTTATTACTTCTCAGGTGGGCAGAAATTGAGTGAAAAAAAATTGTTACCCTATAAATATATGCAACCAAAATAATTAAATTAAAACATTTACAGAAAAATTGTATAGCTCCTGAAATCCTCAAATGTGTAAATGTTTCTGACTGAGGAGCTCTTTTTCAGGGAATGTACATTTCCCTGAATCTACGTAATTAAAACACTATGATCCCATTGTATCCCCTACTTGGCCTATAGTGTTAATCACAAAGGTTACACAAGCTCTCTTATCAGCCAATTACTTGAAGTAACTAAATCTCAAGTCAACCACAGTTGAAACGGATTGTGTACCTACAACTTCTGGAACTACTTCTTTGCTAATTATATCTACACAAGCACTCCTGAAATTCTTTTCATGGAAATGTGCTGTTATCTATAATGCATTGATTATAAGATTATTTTCTCTGGCTGAGCAAGTATAATATGAGCTGGACTCATGTATGAAAAAATGGAAAACTGTATTTTAAAAAATTGTTTCTTTTTCATCTCACAAAATGTGCTTATGTCCACATTAAGAGATTGTAGGAGAGAACACAAGAATAAGACTCCCCAGGCCAGGGAGAGGCCACTGTGTATATCACAAGCAGTGATTCAGTGATTTCCCTGAGTTCCAGAAAAGGGAAGATGGATTCATTAAGGTTCCTGGCGCCAATTCTTGTGAACTTGCCTAACTGACTCTCAGCTCTTGGCTTCAACAGAACTGGGAAATTTCGGTTTAAGAAGTGGAACCATTAGTACATTCTAAAAGAATAAAAATGAAGTCCAGGCAATGATTAAATCTGGGTATGAGTAAGCACCAGGTCAGCCCCTGAGAGGACAGAAGCCATTAATTGTCCTAAAACACTAAAATGAAAGGTGACATCTGCATCAACTTGATTCTCTCCACCTCACACCAACAAGGGGTTCTGGGGCCAATCTGATGGACATTCACAGAAACTCATCTTCAACAGTATTACGGTGCCCCTACCAACCCTCTGCCACTGAGGAGAGTTATAAGCATGCTGGAACAGAGCAGGCCCGATGGGGTTTTCAGTATCCAAACAAAGGCCGAATTTCAACTCAGCTCCCAACCTACAAGACCTGTATCTGCAAAGCCCGTTCCTTTGAAGACTGTTTAGTCCTAAGGTGATAACCTGCCCTTCTCTTTGATCCAGTTCTGCTAGTTCACCCTAATGAGAGCTATTGGGAGGTTAAGAACCAAAGTTTCTGAACTCAGATTGGAGACATGTGGTTTGCCACAGATGATCTCCTTATAGAAAGAGAATATTCAAAGTTAGGAATCTTCCTGCAATGCCGTTTAGCACATCAGTGAAGATATAAGGGGAAATTATGCCATATTAATCTGTAGAGCATCCCCAAATCTATAAAATATCACAAATTTATGTCCCTTCATTGGATTTCCAAGTTTGGGATGTAACTCATTCATTAAAACACTTCAGTGTATATTTTTCTAGCAGCTATCTTGTGCCAAGCTGTGTCCTCAGCAGTGTAGAGACTGATGAGCAGATCAGACATGATTCCTGCTCTCCTGAAGCTGGGTTCCTAGTAAGAAGAGACAGCATGCAAACAAAAAATAACTATGGCAGTTAGTAAGTAGTGGACGTGGTAGCCATTAGTGCTTCTCCCTAAATAATTACACTTTCTCAATGTAATTATTTTGAGATATAGTGAGGAAAACTCTGTTGCCTATGCTAGAGTGCCATGGCATCACCCCAGCTCACTGCAAGCTCAACTTCTGGGCTCAATCAATCTACCTGCCTCAGCCGCCCTTCGCTCTTGCTTAGGCTGGTCTTGAACTTCTGAGCTCAAGAGATCCTCTCACTGCAGCCTTCCTGAATGCTGGTCTCACTCTGTCACCTAAACTAGAGAATAATGGTGTCATCATAGTTCACTGCAACCTCCAACTCCTGGGCTCAAGTGATCTTCCTGCCTCAGCTTCCCTGGCTATATCTTTCTAATTTTAGTAGGGATGGAATCTCACTTTTCCTGAGGCTGATCACAAACTCCTGGCCTCAAGCACATCCTCCTGCCTAGGCCTCCTAGAGTATTAGCGTTACAGACTGTGGCTGGGAACTTCCTACTACCCTTGGTCTCAACACATTCAGCCAGCTCTGCTAACAGAGAGAACTCACAGCCATAGACAGGGAAGACTTAGCTTCATAAGGGCTAAAGTGTTTTCACCTTTGGGGAAGGCTTCTCATGAGAAATAAGACAGGATGGGGTGTGGTGGCTCATACCTGAATTTCCAGAGCTATTGTCTGCCCTCCCCCCATCCTCAGAATGTAAATTCCAGGAAAATAGACACCCTGCCTTCCTACTCACCTCTGCACCCTGGCAGTTAGGAGACAGATGCTCCAGAGGGATGGTCTGAGTATCCTTCAGCCAATACTCTGCATCTGCCCCACCTTTGGAGCAAAGTTTATGCCCTATGTCATTTGACACTGAATGTAGATGTGGCCTTCTGGCCACCAGTAAGTTAGAAAACATCAAAGTAAAAACTATGCCCACGTTAAACAGGCAAGGATAATGTTTTCCAAGAGCATTGCTGTAGAGATAAGAAGTCAAAGCTCAATCTGAACTCAGTACCACTGAAACAAAGAACTGGAGTGTTTTTAGGAGCTGCATAAGCCATCTGCATTTGCTCAATGGCTTTACCCACAGGCAGCTAGAATCTCTCCCAGTCTGCAGACCAGGAAGCTAATGCCTGGGGCAATTAACTCCTTCAGCCCACAGAGATGGGGCGGGACCCTATCTTCTTTGACGTTATATTTCTAAAGGGAAGGCCCCAGGTCCTTAAGAAAGACATCCCAGGTTTGTAAAACTGGCTGGAGACTTTTGAAAAGATTTACATCTCAAAGGGGGGAAAGAAGTAATTTACCAGAACACCATTTGCTAAAGTAAATGCTCTGAGGCAGGGGATGTCACAGGCCTGGGGCAGGAAAAAGCATTTCTAAAGCTTAGTCTCTCAGAGAAATGGGAAGGCCTTGGTCAGAAGGTGTGGGGTCATCTTGCACAGCTGGGCTTGATCTTTTACGCTTCTGCTGCTACCATGAGGAGGACAAGGCAGGGCCAGTCCCACTTTCTGAGGATTCAGAGAGTGACACCAGCCTTAAACCCAAACCCTAGGCAGCCAGAAGCCCAGCTCCCCATGCATGGTCCCCAGTGCAGAGGCAGAGCCCAGGTCAAATGCACACCTGAGAGCTGGAGAATGAACATTTGCCATTGTCATCCAGTTTGAACTGCTGTGTGTCATTTTTGTATGAAAAGGTGCCTGAGGCAGCGCTCAATAAACATTTGCAAAAAGACAAAATTATAGTTGTTCCTCTTTGGCATCTTCCTTGATCCAGTACAAAAGATTGGCCAGCCTTGCCTTTATTTCTGCCAACCCCCATCTCACTGTATTTCATTTACTTGTTTATGTGTGTGCCCAATCACAGAGCAGGGGTCTTTCAACATATTGTCAGGGAAGGTCTGTCTTTGGAGGTGGGTTGATTACGTACCTGTAAGTGGTGAGCCAGGATGTGAGAAAATAGCTCTGTCTGATACCCAGACAGGGTCTCATAACTGGTCTCTGAGCTGCTTCCTAAAACCAACTGATCACTGGCCTGAGTGATCCCATAGCTGTGGCTGGCCCCTCCATAGGAACCCACCAGGATCAGTAATGATGGGACCAGACTCTAAAACCCTTCTGGGTTGAGTTTTCAGCAGTGGATTAAGTTGGGCAGCACAGGAGCACCAACCAGGTTGTTTGCAGATACCAGGAAGCTGCAGGAAGGCGCACCCCATTCTTACCAAGTCAGTGCCTCCTATGCACCAGTGCCTCCTATGCACTTTTTTCTTCTAATCATCTATAATCATTTCAATTATACAACACTAGTTAAAATACCCACAATGATTTTTGTTTTTGTTTTAGATATCATTGAAAATAATAAGTGAATTAAAACCTTACCTTGCATATATTTCTAGTAACTGCCAGGGACTGGACAGGGCTGCACCTACATTGAATTTTACTTGATGGAAACACAGTCCTGCAGCAAAGGCTGGGTGGGAGGTTATGTTTCATCAATAGGAAGGCATGTGGGATAAAAGCCAAGCCTGTATAAAAACAGAAAAATCAGACGTGGGACTATCAATAACCTCAGATGACACAAGCTACCCTGGAAGAACCTTAGGACACAGTTTGATATGCCCAGTTCATGACTCTCTGCCTTCCAGAGCCACATGGCGTGTTGAGGGAGAGCGAGCTCCTGCATGTGCAGCCCTGTATTTGCTCTTCGCTCTGCCTGGAAAATGCTCCTCCAAATTCTGCACACCTGGCTCTTTCTCTTTGCTGGCCTCTCCATCCAAATTCCATTCTCAGTTTTCCCAGATATGTCTCCTGCGATGCACACAGCTGCTCCCACTGTCTCCATTGGATTTTTGTTTGCATCCTAAACCTTCACTCAATCAAATTATCTCACTTATTTTGCTCCCTTCTATGGCCACTGTCTGCCTTTTCCATTAGAATACGAACTCCTGGTGATTAGGAATCCACTACAACACTGTTTCTTGCTGTATAGCTAGTACCTTCAACAGTCCTTAGCAAACAGCAGGCATTCCAGTAACAGTTGAATAAAAAATAACCCTTTTACTTTATAGATTGTTAAGCTGAGGCCCAGAAATGTTAAGTAACTTGCTCAAAGCCGCCTGGCTGCCTAGTAGCAGAGCTAAGACTCAAGTCCTGACTGTTGGAGGATTCAGCCTCCGAGACCCCTGCAGAGAATCTGATACTGAGTTTCTTGCTGCTGGGTTCAAACCAAATGCTGGTGGCAATGATAGTACAGTTTTGACAATTAAACCCAGTGAGAGATTAACATTGAAGATTTTCTGAAGCACACATGTGACCTCCAGAAGAGAGTTTGAAAATGTTCTTTTTTGCCAGTGACATTAGCAAATTAGAAAATATTTTCACACCAAAGGGTATTACCTATGATCCCCAGTAAAAGTGCTCAGACATTTGTAAATGAGATACACTGATGAAGAAACACCACCATTGTATTTTACAGCAAAATTGCTATAATTTAGCTGGAGTGTCTTGGTGCTCTGTAGCAAAATCATTACTCCACACCCTTGAGGCTGATTGCTAATTTGAGCAATGAGCTAATACTCCAGTCTAGAAATCCAGTCCAGAACTCGTGCTCAGAGCAACTGAGTAACTCAAAGCAATTACAGTGCCACACTGGAGTTATCCGGTGGGCCTCTGGCCACACATGCAAATGATGCTGGTCCATGCTTAGATTGGCTTTCATTAAGAAGTGCAGAAAGTTACCATTTCAACAGCCACTGCACACCTGCTGAGGGCCAGGCCCTGTGGTTTATGCTGTGTGTACAAGGTCGACATGTCCCTGACCTGGGGAAGCCCACATAAGGACATTTGCTAAGAAGCACAGAATCCACTCTGGGCAGTGACAAGTCACAGTCTGTATAAGTGACGGCTTAAAACAGTTTTAATCCTTCAGATGTTAAAACCAGAGATAGAACACACAGGAAAGCTTGGCTACTGCCTGAGTGACCCCCAAATCAAAAGCTAAAGATGCACTTGACATTCTGGACCAAGTCAGAGATAAGCCCCCTCTTGTCTGGCAGCTGCTGGGGGCTCTGAGATATTCTGCTCCCCACAGACATGGCCCTGGCTAAGAGGGCACTCAGCGGCTCTCAGGTTAATATTATTTACCGTCAGCTTCAGGGCAGCCATTTAAATGGATGGGCATTAACAGCCTTTTCTGGAACAAGGAGAAAAAGGACAAATTGCCCTCATTCACCATCCCGCGAATTATCTCCTCACCCCGGCAAAAAGCCTGAGGTGGGTGGTGACTCCAGAGCTTCCCATCAAACCAGGGAGACAAAGATTTTGAGGACTCTGCCCACCAGTGACTGGGAATTTCCCGTGTTAATTTTCCTCCAAATGCCCAAATGCACAGTGATAGATTTCCTAAGACAATCAGTCCAGACAATCACAATCATAAATAGAGAAAATGCAACAGCAATAAAATTGATCATATGAATCAAAATTGAAACGTTATCATCAGCACACGGAGGGGAAATCAACAACCGCAGAGTGCTGAGGGAGAAGGATGTGACTCAGAAACACATGTGGCACTGTGGACACACCCGTCACCACCCATTCCTACTGAGGCAATAGAAGGCTGTGACCGTTCAGACCACAGAGTCCATTCCACCCAGTCTGGAGGGCCTGCTGGCTAATGGAGCACCATGAACATTTCACTTTAAAAATATCCTGCCACTAATGAAAACCCATTTGCCTCACAAGTAGGATTTGAATAAAGTAGTCTGGGTCAGGAGAGGATTGAAAGTATCAAGTGGAAGCTTCATTTAGTGCAGAAGTAGTTCAATTGCTTTTAGTGTACTTAATATTTGGAGATAAATTCTTACCCTGCAACCTTTAAGGCAGCTGGAAGTTTCAATTAGCCTGGGGACCAGTTAGCTTTCTAGCCTGTTGGGTCCAGACTTCATCTCTAAGATTAGCTAGTCAGCTCATCAGCATGTACCCTTGGGTCTTGGGCATGCAGCTTTGTAGTGGCTCATGGAAAAAGAAAAAAACCTTCATAATCAGAGTTGTAGGGAGCTATATGAGTTGTTGGGTGCTGTGCTGCTGTCCCCTACAAATCTGTATATTGAAGCTGTCATCCCCAAGGCCCCTGAGGAGGATATAAAGATGAAATGAGGTCATCAGGATGGGCCTCTGGTCCGACAGAGCTGATGAGCTTATAAGAGAGGAAGTGATTCAGACTCCTCTCTCTTAGATGAGCTAAGGAAAGGCCGTGTGAGGACGCAGACAGGAGGCAGACACCCACGGGCCAAAAATGAAACTGATCCTGACAGCACCTTGATCTTGGACTTCCCAGCCTCTGGAACTGTGAGAAATAAATAGAATAAACGATAAAATTCACAAAGGATGGACCAGGTTTACAGGTCCACAGGCTTCTTAAAGCTCCTGCCTTATGCCAATCTCTGGGGATGCAGAAAGAGATATGGCACAGTCTCTCCCACAAGGAGCAGACCATTTGTGGGAGAGAGACCTGCCAATAAACAAAATATGAAGCAGTGTGATCCATGAGGCCAAGACAAGGAAACAGGAGACAGCAATGACAAGGCAGGTGCTTTAACAAATAAAAACCTGCGCCTCCATCTGCCCTGTAGGGCTGAGTCTCCACCGCAGGCAGAATCCTGCAGAGGGTGGAGGAAGGACTCAGCCCCACCCAGACACCAGCTCCTGGAGGCAAGGCCCCTGGGAAGAAGTGTCCTCTGCAGCCTTCAAATCCCTGACTCTTGACTCCTTCATGGAAGATGTGTTTAGACCCTTCCCTGGGAACAGTTTTGGAAGCATCAGAAAAGTGCGCAGTTATGAGCACACAGCTGGCGATCAATAAATGCAGGTTTAGCTGTACTAGTCTTGGGACTCATCCTGGCTGTCTTCCCAAGAAAATTGCCTCATTTTTTAAACCAGAAGCACATTTGGCTCCTTTTCACCTGATATCCATCAGATAAGCGAGGGTGTGCTGGGGAGTCAACCACCCCCAAACTCAGAGTGGCTTTGGAACAACAGAGATTTCCTTATTTTTTATTTTATTTCATTTTCAAAATGGTCTACATTTTTTTTCCACATAGATCATGAATACAGTCATGCATTGTGGGGTACAGAGTCTCACTCTGTCACCCTGGGTAGAGTGCCATGGTGTAGTAGCTCACAGCAACCTCTTGGGCTCAAGTGATCCTCAGTCTTCCAAATGCCCAGCTATTTTTAGAGACAGGGTCTCACTCTGGCTCAGGCTGGTCTCTAACTCCTGAGCTCAGACAATCCACCTGCCTCAGCCTCCCACAGTGCTCAGATTACAGGCATGAGCCACCACCCCTGGCCAACATTTATTGCTGATTTACACGGGGTCCAGTGACAATCAGTCAGTTATGTGATTCTGCTCCTTGAATCCTCATTCCTAGACCAATCGCATGGGGGAGAATTTTGGAAAGCTCTGTCTGTGAAGCAAACGTCCAGGCATCAGACTGACCCATGGCCTTTCTGTTACCAGCTCCACCAACCACAAGAGGGACGAACGTACATCTACTTTTTAGTACCTGATGCAGGGATGGTGCACATCTCAAGGAGTCTTCCACCGCTTCCAATATCTTGTGTTTTAAAGAACTCAGTAAATTGTAAAAGGCAGTCCATCCTGGAAGAACCATGCACAAAAGTATTCTAAGATGTTCAGAAAACTCAGAGAATAAGAAAGAGAACATTAGAATTCTGCCCCCCCCCAAAAAAAACATCACTCACATGTACATTTCCTTTTGTTGCTAAGAATTTTGGTCCTCTAGTCAGAAACATATTTTTGTCAATTTCTCTCATCCCCCCTTTAGGAAGGGCCTCTGTGCCTTCTTGATCTGGGTAGAAAATCGATTTTTGTCACCGAGAGCAAGCTTGGGTGCCTGAGAATATCTCTAAGTGACAGGCTTCAATCCTGTTCTTGATTGGACACGTGTCCCTCGGCCGTCCAGACGGTGTTCGCCACGTTTATTTTGTGATCCTCAGTGTTCTATTTCCTTGGTCTACTCTCCCCTGTCTCTCCCCCAGGGCTGCCCTTATCATCTCTCCTGACACTTTCTCCATTCCCCTCACCCCCTGCTGAGCTCAGAATGTGCAAAACTCACTCCAAATTCCCTTCCACACTCCTCGTCCTCAATGGGAAGTCTCTCTAGAATTCCAGCAAAGCATCAACTAATTTTCCCCTGTGTTCAGTTACACTCAAGCCACTACTTTGTTCTTTTTACACACAGAACATCTTTGATTTCATTCAACTGGTCTAAGAGTCTTGGAAGGTAAGGTGTATTTTAAGTTTTAATGGACCCAACCCGGTGCGCCTTTTTATAAAGCTTCCAAGCTCTTCAAGACAGATAAAGAGTCAATGGCTGGTACTTAAAATGTCACGTGTCATCCTAGAGATAGTTTTCAACTTCTTTCATAATTGATACAAGCATTGAATAAGACATCACATCCACTAGTGCAAAAGAAGTACAGGAAAAGAAATAGGAACTTTCTCAAATACAAGTAAACAACTGAAAAAAGGTTTAGTAAGATCAGGCAGAATGGACTGCCCTCTGTCTCCCTGACATACTCTTAATAGCATGGTATCCTCAGAAGAAAATAAGCTTCTGGATGGCAGGAATGCTTTACCATCTCATCTTTAAGCAATGTATTAGCCAGCATTGTTTCATTTCTCTGGTGCCTATATGGCAAAGGGTTAAATAGCTGATGCACCAAGATGACCGAACTAGTCACTCCTTTTATGTGTTTGTCTGTTATTCCCTCAAGATGGGATTGAGGTGATGCACCGCTGGCCGGGACACTGCACAGGCCCATGCTCATCTGCCCCGCAGTGGACATGTTCATTTTGATAATGGTTGAGGGAGTGTTGTCTAATTTCTCTCTGTGTTGAGACCTCTAGGCCTTTAGCAACTAATAAGAAATATGTGAGGAAACACCTTAAGATCATGCAACAATCACAGTCCTTATTAAAATTCTCCTTAGATTTGCCATTCATTGTTAACTGTTGCCTGATCACATCCTACTCTGATAGTTGCAAGATGTTTATAAGTACTCTAGTAGCTAGGCACCTGTACCAGATAGTGTTTGACGTTCTGCTATAGGTAAGCATCTCTCTCTCTCTCTCTCTCTCTCATTCTCTCTCTCCCCACCTTATCATCCAGGATTGTCTGTCTATCTATTTATCACCTACCTATCTGCCATCTATCTATCCATCATCTACTATCTATCATCTACCTATTTAGACTGGTAGAATATTTTGTCCATATTTATATAGTGTGTTGTTCTGACTCTACTTTGTACGTACCCTGGCCCAGTCTGAAATCAGTTATTTCTCTGAGGTAATAAAATTCTTTTTAGAAGAAAATTGTATCTGAGACTAAATCCAGGGTGCTAAGTCTGAGTGTTGGTAAGTGTACAATTTTCAGGTACACCGGATGTGGGTAGCATTCTAGGCACATGTAACCAGTAATGATTCCTTCAATGCAATGTGTTCAAAAGTTCAAAAAGTTATACACAGATCATGTTGCTTAAAATGTGTATACATTTTTGGGGCACCCTCTGTATTTTGGTTCTGACTTTATATGCATTATATCCAATATCCAAAACTACAGTGCATTACCCTATGGTTCTGACTCATTTTCCTAAGGAGGTTCTTCCTTTCATAGCAAGAACCCTGGCTCCTGATCATAACAAAGCATTTACTCATTTGCTTAATTGTAATGCTCCAAATTTTTTTCTGAACATTAGAAAGAAAACAGCAGCATAGAAAAAAAGCCTATGAAAGATTGTGAGAACATAGTAAAATACTATGTTCATAACTTATATAGACTAGTTACATTTTTTGTTTATTTCCGTCAGCCCAGTTACTGTAGTTATTTGAAACACACTGGGCTTGTTCATTCAGGTTTATAATTTTTTTATTCCTTTCCCATTTTTATTGACTTATTGTTTTTGCTTCCAAATTATTTACTTCGAAAATTATTCAAGAAGGTATAAAAAAGTCTCACTCCTCACATTCCGTCTGTTCCAACCCTCTAACCTCACCTTTTTCAAGCAACGAGTTTCATTGTCACCTGATTCATTTTCCTGTGGGTTTTTACCCCCTTGTAAAGATAAGTAGATGATTGCATTGTTTTTTAAATTTTCTATTCTTTCTTACCCCAAGGGTGGCATTCTTAACATAAAAATAGCTCCTGGACAAAAATAAAACAAAAAAAATCTCCTGGAAACCGTAGTTCACAGGACTCTTCTTCTTCTACACAGTGGTGAAGAGTCCCACTGTGTGACATGAAGCAAGCCATACACACAACCACTTTCACGCGCTTGGAGACCCACATGCCCTCCTTCAGCCCTTGCATCACAGACCTTCTACTCTTTTGTTGCACCGGAGTCTGTCTGTGCCACCAGGAGCCAAAGGCATAGAAGATCATAAGGTGTCACTTCCAGAACGAGGTTACCCAGAGCGCAGCTTCCATCCATCCTGGGCTCTCCCATCCTTGCCACTGCAGTCTCAGGCTACTTACTATGGAGACAGCCATGTGCTGGGCACACACAGAGAGCAACACAATTAACTCAGAGACAGGGATAGGAAACATTTTCAGCTAATTTGACATAAGAGTTGTTATTTTTTATTTTGTTATTTCAAAATATTAAGGGGCTGCAAATGTGTTTTTTTTTAATTAAGTCATTCATACATATATCATAAGTACATTTATGCCATTATGGGATTCAATGTGTTGATTATTTGTACAAATTGGAATGCTTACTTCCTACTAAGCAACATAGCCTTCACCTCATTGCAAATGTTTCTGTTACTTGGATAACATGGATACCTTGTATAAGGCTTAAGTCCGGGCTATTTGTGCCCTGATCAGCAGAATAGGGCTCACTCCACCCGATAGGTAAGTTTTTACCCCTTACTCCCTTCCACCCTGCCCCCTTCTTGGTTTCCATTGTCCTTTGCATTAGTTTACTTGTTATTTTTTAATTTGTTTCTGTCCATGGCACAAAATCCTACAATCACTTAATAATAGAAAGTACGCATGCATTTCAGCGGGGACTATGAAGAATGAACCACACAGAGATTTACAAGGTAAGCAGGGGTAGCCAGTAGGCTGCATTGGGCTTCAAGTGAAAGGATACAACATTTTAAAAACTGTATTCTAAATAATGGAGAAAGTTATTATCTTTCATTACAGAAGCCTGAAGATACCATTCCTAGGAGTCAAGAATGATAAGAATTAATGCAATAAAGATTCTGAATGGAACTGGAATTAAAAACTTAATTCATCATATATTTCACATTTTTCAATGTTTAACAATGACCTTGTATTTCTTTACAATTATACATTTTTTTCATTTTGAGATAATTACAGTTTTACATGCAGTTGTAAGAAAAACTGCAGAGAGATCCCACGTCCCATTAACCAAATTTCCTCCAACAGTGCAACACCGTATGACCAGGGTAAAAATATCACAGCCAGGAGGTGGACGCTGTCATTGCTGACACTGACAGCACTGACGTTATTTAAATTTGACAGTTTTATGTACTCATTTGTGTATCTTTGTGTACTTAATTGTAGGTATTTTTCCACAGGTATAGATTTATGTAATCACCACCACAACCAAGAAAAACTTCATCACCGTGGGCAGTTACCCCTTTGAGCCTTGCCCATCCCTTCCAACCCTCCCCCACACTGCTCACACCTCATCTCTGGCAGCCACTAATCTGTTTTCCATCTTTATAATTTTCTCATGCAAAAAGTGTTTCATAAAAGGAATCGTAGAGAAGGGAATCTTTTGGGACTGGCAAAATTCCCTGAAGATTTATCTAATTTTTTTGTGCGTACAAATAACCAGTTCCCTTTTTTATTGAGTAGTATTCCCTGATTTGAAGAACTGCTGGGTTGTTTCCAGTTTTTGGCATTTGCGAATAAAGCTGCTATGAGTGTTCATATGCAAATTTTGTGTGCATGTAAGTTTCTATTTTTCTGAAACAAATGACAAAGAGTACAATTGCTGAGTTATGGTGCTTTTAAAATTGTACAAGTGAAGTACATTTTTAAGAGGATTCCAAACACACAGCACATATAAAGTGAGAATGCTGCTTCAGTAATTAGAATGTGGTGTCCAGTTGCAGATCCCAAGTCACATACATGCAAAAGAGAATAATTACCTAACTTCTCTGTAAGGAAAAGAGGAAGATGATTTATGGCAAACTAAAGCTAGCTCTTGGGCTCAGTGCCCATAGCTCAATGGTTAGAGCACTGGCCACATGCACTAGGACTGGTGGGTTCAGACCCAGCCTAGGCCTGCTAAATAGCAATGACAACACAACAAAAAATATAGCCAGGCATTGTGGTGGGCACTTGTAGTCCCAGCTACTTGGAAGGCTGAGGGAAGAGAATTGCTTAAGCCCAAGAGTTTGAGGTTACTGTGAGCTGTGATGCCATGGCACTCTACCAAGGGTGACAAATTGAGACTCTGTCTCAAAAAAGAAAGATATCTCTCCAAACCAGCAAACACCAAAAATATAGAAAACTTTTTCCAACTGATTAAAAGACAATTTCAATAAATTTCCCCATGGTGGAAATGCTTTTTATGAACCCTGCTCTTCCCAATTCAGCTGAATTTCATAGCACATGACTGTCTTCTATTTTATTGCCACTACGGCACTAGAGAAAACAAATGGAACAAATACAGTCATTATTAGTAGGTAATAGCTGTTTTTCTTGCAGTTTTAGTGCTATGTTAAACTTCAGAGGCATCTGTTCACTCTGAGAGACGTAACCACCTTAGTGAAGAATACGCTTTAATTGCAAATGTTTAGTTACTACTTGTTTTCATTTAAATTTAAAATAAATTTACTTTCCAGCTTAAGAAAGAAGTATTACCAAAACACAGAGTGGAAAAAAAAAATACTTAGAGAGGCGGTCATTACCCAGCTCCCTTAAAGCCTCTGTAAATAGAGACTCAAATCAGCTCTTCCCACCAGGGATCTCAAAACTGCCACTTAGGAAACTTTCTGGGACTGACATCAAATCACAGAGGACATCAAATCAGCCTGCCACCCTACCCCTCCTCATCCTCATGAAGTTCCCTGGCTCTGCTGGAGTGCGCAGAGAAAGAGGCCATCCTGCAATCCCTCCTTGCACCAAAGAAAGCTGACAGCCAGGGACAACCTCATAAATGTTTTAACTGACAGAGCTAAAAGTTACCACTGGTTCCTTTCTCCCCACACCAGTTGGACAATAATTGTTTTCTCTTGAACTACAAGGGATAGTCTTAAGCTGCACACCTGGATCTCCTGCTATACCTGAATAAAAGGATGACCGACAGGAAACTACTCCACTATTTCAAGAAGAAAAATAATAGAGGCACCTCAGGCTGTGCCACTCAAGGCAGACGCACCTCCCTGCAACCTGCTTGGAGACTCCTTGTTTTCAGCGTGATTGCTTCCTATGACAAGGAAGTTCCCTAAGATTCAAGGTACTGATTAGCAGGTCAGATAACCATAAATTGTACCTCAGGTTGAGAATGTATCTCAGATTGAGAAGAATTTGGAAGCCACATCTACCTGTTGGCCAGAGTTAAGCAAATTGCAAAGCTTAGGCTCAAAAATCAAGTTTTAGGACCACGCAGTCCTGCATAAGACTACCCCAACTGGTGATACCAATTGTGCATTTGGGGAGTTCCCCAAAGCAGCCCAAGATTCAATAATTTGCTTGAAGAACTGAAAACTCACTGAAATGTGTCTACTCAAGGTTACAGTTTGTTAAAAGGAAAGGAGCCAAATCAAAATCAGTGAAAGAAGAGATACATAGACCTGAGTCTGGAAGGGCTCCTAACAAGTTTCACTGCCCTGCCTGTGGAGCGAGGACACTGTCCATGCATGACCATCTGCTTGGAGAGTCACCAGCTAGAGAAGCTCACCTGAGCCTTTTTTTTTTGGGGGGGGGGGCTCCATGATGTGTCATGTTTGATTAATCTCAACCTCCATGTGTATCTATAGTATATGACCCAAGGCCCTACCCTAAATTACATGACTGGCCTTTCTGCCCAGAACAGCCATAATCCTAGGACTTTGGAGTGCATCCATCCCCCAATAAGATCTGGAGGGTCAAGCCACTGCCCTAAACAAAACACTCCTATAAGGTATTACATAGATCACCTTCTGGAAGCTGAGGACAAAAGACTCAACTCTTTCTGGAAAGAGTGAATAGCTCAATTCTTTACTACACAACCTACTTGTTGATAACATACAGGAATTGTCCAGTGTCTGAGAGTTGCCAAATGGAGACCAGAGGCTAACACTGATGTCCTAATCTGCTTCATAGGCCACTCCTCATTTGTCAAAATTTACATTGCAAGACAGACTGTGATGTTGGTTGGGTATGATTATCAGAAGTATTCAATGTACTCAGTCCTACTATGAAACTAAGTTATAGCTTTCATATGAAAGCTATAACCCAATTATAGCCCAAGAATATGGGGAAAGAGGAAAGGAAGGGAGGGGAGGGGGAAGGATGGGGGAGGGACGGTGTTTGGTGGGACCACACCTACAGTGCATCTTATAAGGGTACATGTGAAACTTACTAAATGTAGAATATAAGTGTCTTAACATAATAACTAAGAAAATGCCATGAAGGCTATGTTAACCAGTTTGAAGAAAATATTTCAAATTGTATATAAAACCAGCACACTGTACCCTATAACGACATTAATATACATAGTGATGATTTAATTTAAAAAAAAAGAAAGAAAGAAAGAAAAAGAAAAAAAGAAGGTAGCATGGAGAAGCCCCACCCCTGTGGTCTCTGCTCAGAGGGGATAAAGTTCCTTATCAGATACTTGGTCGTTGCTTATCAACGGAACTTCCTTTTCATTTTATTTTTTTAAAGAATGTTTACTGGTGGTTTTCTCTGTTACAGTCTGGACCTCTGACAACTCTATTGCTTAATTTGCTTTTGCCTTTGGAGAAGGTAAAATTAGAACCCAAAGGGCTTTCTGGGAAGAAAAACAAAATATCGTATGCAATTCTCTTCGAGGTTCTATTTTAATTTACCTAATTGGGTGTTTTCTTTTTAAAAAAATAAGTTTTGCTTTCACGAGTGAGGAAGAAATTAAAAACAAAATCAAAATAGTGCATTCGAATTTAGGTCTTTTTAAAGTCTTTAAGGGTGGACTTCTGCTGGGAGAAGAAACTCGTAAGAACGACGTTTAGTTTAGATTTGGCGAGTAAGGGAGAACATGTGGCATTGTTTTTATGCTGCTGGCTTATTTTGTTTAGTATGTTTTCCTTGTTCATCCATGTTGTTACAAATGACAGAATTTCCCTCTTCTTTTAATGCTGAATGGCATTACATTGTGCATGAATGCCACATTTTCATTATCCATTCATCTGCAGATGGACACTTAAGTTGATTCCATAATTTTGTTACAGCCAAGCTCTTGGAAGTTGAGAGTAGAATGCAGCCAAGAGGCTGGGGGAGGGGGGCGGCTGGAGAATTGGTTAAAGGCTACAGTGTTTCAGATGGCTGGGAGGAATATAAATGTATCAGTATTTGAGCTAAGACATATGTTGGTTTCATCATTTCTCATCCTATACATATATCACAATGTCACTGTGTGCTTCATAAATATATACCATTATAACTGGCCAATATTTAATAACTTATTTAAAAAAGCACAATATTTACAAAAGCTGAATTGATTTTTACTTTTACTTCATTTAATCTTCTTGGTGAGACTGCAATGAAATCCCCATTTCACCAAAGAGATTCAGAGAGAGTCTATTATCTGAGTAAATTCATACAAGTGATTAGTGATCGAAAAGCCACTACTGATTCCAGCGCCCTGCCTTCAAATCCCAGGCCTACCTCTGCCTCCGAAAAAGCCCCCTTTCCCTGGATCCTAGTCAGTTCTTTTCAGAACACACTGGACTTCTCTGCTACAGTGTTGGGAGGGGGGCAGAGAACCCAAATGTTGGAGGAGACCAGCAGATACGCTCAGTGAGGGAGACTAATCACGGTTACAACACAAATGGAGAAAGACTCAACTCATTTGCATTTAGAAGGAAACCCCATGGAAACACAAGACTATTATTTATCTGTATATTCCATTTTCATCATATATTTTTTCTGTGTATATATCACAGAGGACTAAGGTTCATTTCTAAATATTTTAAAATTAAAATTTTATTATTTTTCAATTTTCTTTCAACCTGTAAACCTTTTATTTGCATATTAATTATAGAAAACATATTACTCTGTGATACAAAGAAAAGTGCTTCTCATTTGCCTCAAACCATATCACTCTCTATTTCCCCCCACTTTGGGTGTAGATGTGGTTAATTATAATACGGACTCAGTCAATATTTGTGAGTCACTTACTCTGTGTCAGACACAGTTATGAACACTTTACACCCATGAAATAGCTTAATCCTTACAACGACCCTCTTGGGCAGTGTGCTAGGCTGATAGCTGGTCCAGAGTCACACGTACATCCTAACCCCAGGAGTTATGCAAATGTAACCCTCTTTGGAAATAGGGGCTTTGCAGATAAAGTTAATTAACTGAAATCTCTTGAGATGCCTTCATCTGGGTACCCAGGTGGACCCTAAGTCCACAAAGCATCTCATAATGAGAGGAGAAGGCAATGGGCAGGTGGAAGCAGAGACCTAAATGTGGCAGCCACAAAGAATTGTGGCAGGGAAGGGTCCTCCCTTTAGCCTCAGCAGGAGCAAAGCCCTGAGGACACTTTGATTTTGGACCTCTGTCCTCCAGAACCGAGAAAACCAATTACTTCAATTTTAAGCTCCAAGTTTGTAGTGACTTGTGTGGCAGCTGTGAGAAACTAATGCAGGCCCTAGACGACACCCCAGGCATCCTTACACGATGAGGGGAGGGAGGCTTGACATGAGGAAGAGAAGGTGGCTGTGTGACCACTGAGGCGGACGGGAGCGATGCGGCCCCAAGTCAGGTGGTAAACAGCTTCTCCTCCAGACCCCTGGAGGGAGCACCACCCTGACAACACCTTCATTTTGGTACAGTGAAAGGGATGTTGAACTTTGGGATTCCAAAACAGTGAGAGAACGAATTTTTATTATTTTAAGCTGCTGAGTTTGTTATGCAACAAGCTATGGCAGCCACAGGAAAGTAAGAGAGATTTGTATATTGCCCCTATTTTAAAGATGAGGAATCTCAGGCATAAGAGTTTAAGTAGCTTGTTCAAGGACACAGAGCTAATAGGTGGTGACATACCAAAAAAAAAAATATATATATATATATATATGCACGCACACACACACGCATATATATGTAGTATTAAAAAAAAAAGCAAACTCTATGGACTTAGTGTTAAATGTCAACTAATACTTCACTGAATTTCCAGAGAGAGCAGGGCATGGGGAATTGTGGCCACAAAGTGTGTAGCCGGCCATATGTCAGCCCCAGAAGCTACCGTCATTCACATTCTCTATACCAGATCTTTCACTTTCTCAAGAGTTGCCTGAAATACGTACTTTTATTTCAGATCTCCTGACTTTGTGATGGTGGCCCAAGATAAAAAACACTGGCAATGACAACCCTGACCTGAGCTGTCCAAACAGGCTCATGAGCTACTAATTTGCCCTCCTGGATGTGAGAGGTTGCGCGCCCCCCAGTGCTAGTGTATCGCTTTGCTAGGCTGCCGTGACAGACTATCACAGGCTGCGTGGCTGAAATAAGGGAAACTTATTTTCTCACAGTTCTGGAGGCTGGAAGTTCAAAGTCAGTACCATCTTTTCTTATGGGGTCTCTCTCCTTAGCTGTCCTCTTCCTCTGTCGGTGTGTGTTTCTGTGTCCTAATCATCTTATTATATGTGGACTAGTCATATCAGGTTAGGGCCCCTCACATGAACTCATTTTATCTTAAATTACCTCATTACGGGCCCTGTCTCTGAGTTTAGTCACATTATAAGGTACTTGAGATTAGAACTCCAATATATGATGGGAGGACTCATTTCAGCCCATCGTTCTTAACTACCAATATTTTATATATTTAAACAGTTCAGCAGACCTGCCATGCTCTTGGAAGCAATGATTTTTCTCTGCTTTGCCCTTTTTTATTCCCTTTATTAACTGGAAAACAACAATTTGCTATAATGAGTCACTCAGAGTCAAGGAACACCAAATCCATCATCACTGTTTTTATTTTTTGCAAATGATTAAATATCACTTTCTTTCCATTTATAGCATAATCTAAGTGACAACCCATCCATCAGCTTATCTGCCGATGTTTAACTACAGCATTTTGCATTCATTATTCCCCTCTTACATCATTCTTCTAAAAAGAGGAATAACTTAATTCTGCCTCTCGACAGCAGAGGAATTAAATGGCGAGCCATAAAGATGAGTGTTTCTCTGAAAAAACAAAACACCAACTGCAGAGCTATAAAATCAAGCCCGCAGTATGTCACCCCAAACCAAGATATACAAAGACAAGCTGCTGGGAAATTTCTCTCCTTTCACAAAGTGGAAAAAATCTTCTAACCTCAAATACAATCTGCCAAAGGGTACAATTACTTTTGGGGAGCAATTTGGCAAAAGTTAAAGACAAAAGGGATTCAGGAATTCTACTGCCATGTGTGATAGAGAGCTTTGACTCTACATTTTCATCTGCAACTTATACTGTTGAATGGGTTTTGCACGGCTTTCAGCACACACACACACACACACACACACACACACACGCATCTTTGAACCCACATGGGATGGACAGCGATACCCACTGACAGTGTTGTCCTGGGGCTGAGTTAACGCTCCCTGAAGTCCACAGACATCTGGGCTTCCTGTTCATCACTGAATATCACATGTGTTCATTACACTGATGGTGTCACTTTCACTAGACAGAATGAGTGAGGCAGATGATGAACGTCCTGGAGGCCTTGGAAAGACCCACATGCTCCAGAGAAGATTCAGGGCCCTGCACTTGAGCTCACCAGCCAGCAGGGCGTCCTCAGACTTCACTGGCAACTTGCTTCATCCAATACCACAAGGAAGGAAACAATTGTCTGTTGGGCTTTGGAGAGTTTTAGAGGAAACACATTTCAGACCCAGGAACACAGCGCTGCCCCACATACTGTGTGTCAGGCATGGCTGCCAGTTTTGAGTGTGGACAATCATAGGAGGGGACACCTTGACTGATGGCTGCTGCTGCTGCCCTTCTGGAGCTACCCCTGGGAGTCCAGACACAATGCAGGTCCTGCTCCCAGATCATGAGTGAGAATGCCCCAGTGCTACGCAAGCCTCTTTCTGTGAGCAGTGCAGTCCATAGCAGAGACGTGGGCTCTAGGATTCCTATTCACCTGAGGCTGAGATGGCCTCTACCCCATCGCCTGTCCTGTGTCACCTCCTTCCATAGGTGCCAGCTCCCACCCCACTCTGAACACCTGCTCCATCCTCCGTGGCCCCACCCTCTTCCCCCTCAGGTGTTTCTCCCTGTAGCTGTCTTGTAGTTCTTATCCTTGTGAGGCTCACTTGGCGGAAGAACCTAAACCGATACACCTGGTTTAAAACGTGCCTGGCTCACTCCGACATCTAAGTAAAAGGACAATGATGATATAATGTTTATACTCAATTCATCTGGAACTTTGAAATAAGGGATACATTTGTCTGCAAGGTGCTCAGACATATATTATTTTCCAAAATTTAACAAGCATTTGTTTGGGGCTAGATGCTCTTTTAAGTACTTTTCATTATCATTTCATGCTAACATCTACTTTATGAAATAGTAATCATAGTATCCCTCTTCTCACAGCATAAATAAAGGAGACATGAGGAGTATAGGTATCTCTCCCCAAGGGTACACAGATAACAAAGACAGAGGCAACAACAAATCCTTCTTGCTGCTGTTTTAACATTATTATAATAAAACGAATCCCGTTTTATCCACACTCAATTACTGCCTTTTGAACTTTTAGTAATAACTTTGAATGTTATACTTGGCTGTCTGCTGGTTTCTCATCTTCTTTTCCTTCCCACCTCGGGAATCATCTGCAGTTCATTTGAGTCTAATTCTGACATCTGCAAAAATTTTTCATGTCATCTGACCCACCAAATGCCATGCCTGACCCCTTGCTACAGCCCCGATGGTATTTCAAAACACAGCCAACCAGCTCAGCGCACATAGCACAATGATTACAGCGCCAGCCACATACACCAAGGGTGGCAGGTTTGAACCTGGCTCAGGCCGGCTAAACAACTGCAACAAAAAATAGCCAGGCGTCCTGGCAGGTGCCTGTACTTCCAGCTACTTGGGAGGCTGAGGCAAGAGAATTGCTTAAGCCTGAGAGTTTGAGGTTGCTGTGAGCTGAGATGCCACAGCACTCTACCCAGGGCGACAGCTTGAGACTCTGTCTCAAAAAGAAAAAACCCAGACCACTCTGGTGGGTGCTTATTACAAGTTGAAATAGCACAGCTAGCAGTTTACTCACGTCAGCGCAAAGATAGGATGTCTGTTCTGTTTCTTCTCTGAGTCTGAACACCTGGCAGTTGTATGAAATCTTTTAGATATTTTTTAATATTTTTTTTTCCTGTGATTCACATTCCTGCAATGCCAGATGTCTCACAAAGAGGGACTGGGAGCTTCAGAAGTGAGGCATTTGGGGACAGTTTTCTGCCGTCCCCTGGGATCTCCCCTGTCCTCAGATGACACACGCACCTGAAGGCGTCCTTTGCCCACTGTGTTACTGGCGTAGCCTGATTGGTACGATGCTTTGCAGCTCTGCTGTATCTGTGCTCCTGAAATTGATCCACTGTCCTTAAATTCCATCTCACTTTTCAAGAGCACCCTGGGAATTCAGCTAAAATATATCTGCAGACAGATAGACTTCATCATTATAGAACAATCCATCACATATTTACTTCTCTTAAAAGCCAGGCATCTCCCTCCACATGTGACTTTAGAAGGGCTTCACGTTTAACTGAGCCGTCATATTTCCAAACTTAGATGGTGTGTTGATGGTGGCTATTTGTACAGTGTCAAATTTGTTAAGATGCCAAAACATTTCCACAACTCATTTTCCTGTAATTTCCAGGCAAGAGTTAGTCAGCAGAGGAATTCATGCAGGATTCCTAAAAACACAGTGAAGTAGGAGAAACCTGCCAGTCTCTGAAGTTCATCCTGACAGACGTAGAGAACTGGTTTCCAGCGTGTCCTCGTTCTGCGGACCACATGCCCAGGTTGTCATCCCACGGTTGGCTCTGCTGGCCACCAGCAGCCCCAGACTCACCACCACGTGCTGAGCTGCCCCTCTCCAGAGAGGTGACTGTTCTTCATAGACTTTTCCGCCACCTTTTCTTTTTGTCCCACTCTGGCAGCTGCATGTGACTGGTTTCCCAGATTCCTTCAAAGCCTTCACCTTGTCCACCTGGAAGCTGCTTTGCCCTGCGGCACAGCCTAATGCCTCCAGAGGCCTTGCTAGTGACCTTTCCCTGATCTTCTGACTTCCCTTTCCGTTCCATTCATTCTTGGCTTCATGCATACTTGTAAAGTCTTACCCTTATAATAACTTCTCTTAACTTTGCAACTTTCAGTCTGTGGCCTTACTTGACATATATCTCAGGTATCTGAATAGGCCCCTACCTCCCTTCTTAGAAACCTGGGTGACAGGTACCTAACCCAGTGCTTATCTGTGGCAACCATCCAGCATCTACTTAGTACTAATGACTATCTCATGGAAAGGAGAAGCGTATTGTGGCAATGCGTAGTGCCTAGGTAATCAATGCAGAGGTAAGCCTAGATCATCTTCAAGAAACTAAGGTAGAAGTAAGAGAGTGTAATGAGTTTAAATCCCTATGGTTATACATACACTAGATTTTACATTATAGGGACCCTAGAATCCCTAGTCCATTATATTATAATAACAAATATTTGCTTCCCAAGTTTTAGTGGAATAAAGCAGACAAAAAAAAAAAAGAGTTTGGTTTTGTCTTGTGTTAATGCCCCATGTTCATTGTGGGTATTCGGAGGGCCTCTTCTCCATGAAGTCACTCAGAGACATAGCAGAATGGAGCAGCCACTGTCTTTAATGTGTATAGTCACGTTGAAGAGATGTCCAACAAATGCTCAGTAAGTAGCATTTCTAATATTGCTGGATGGAACACAGCCTGGGACCCACTGGTCCCACCCACCAGCCTCAGCCAGGATGTGAGAATTTAGTCTTTAGCTGCACAGAATTCTGACCTAGAGTCCTCATTTGGCCCTGCTGCTGAGAGCACGCTATTCTAAGCCAATAGGGAAGAAATAGTGGGGCAGGGGTGGGAGAGGGAGATATCAGAAGCCTTCAAAGAGTAGTGGGTGGAGGGAATATTTGGAAGTCAGATTTTATTTATATTCCCTGTAAGGAGGAGTGGCAGGTGGACAGTCTCTGATTTTTTAGCCAGAAATAAGAAGTCATGTCGTATTTTTCACTCAACTCAGAAGTTCAACACACCACTTACATAGAGTAAATTTATTCCCCAGTCATGTTGGGGCTTCAAAAAGTAGAAGGAAGAATCCCTCTCACATTAGAAGGATATAACCCGTTTCCTTTGTGACTATTCCTCAAAGCCAGGCAGGTTTACAAGAGCCAAATATGTGAAAATCGGGCAATTATCAGGTAATTCCTTTCCAGAAACAAAATTATACTATGAAGTTGCTGCTCTCAGAGCCTGTTTATAGTTGGACTTTTCTGGCTTGGCTACTTTCCCAGAGACACCTCCCCACCCACCCCGGTAACTGGAACTGGCTGAGAAAGGAGGCGGCACCACCGTCCAGCACCTGCAGCCCCAGCTGGGAGAAGGTCTCTCTTGCTGGGGAGGGCTCTTCAAATTGGCCCCTCGCATCCCACACTTGGTCATGTTTCTCTAGTAGGTCCAGGCTTGGGTCAGAAAATAAATGGATTCACAGTTGTTCTGGGCATCTCCCTTGTTTCTTTTCATTGGTTCCTTTATTTTGTTGTGGTTTGCTTTGCTTCCTTGAAGGCAGTGGGCCTCAGGACAGCTTTAGGGGTTCTTTAGTCGCCAGGAATGATGGTGACACCAGAGAAAGGCAGGCTTCCTATCCGCTGTTGCGGGAGACAGGACATGTGGGGAGGACCTGCCTGAGGAGGGGAACACACCTGCACCACTGCCAGGCACTGCCGATTTGGGAGGGGCTGAAGGTGAATCTGAAACCTTTCCTGGGAGGTTTTTGGTTTCCCCTGTTTGTTGGCTTTTTCACCTGCAACCTTCTGGAAAGGGCAATAGAATCCTGGTTTCAACTTTCCTGGGTCCCTGAGGGAATCAGTAGCCGCCACGTGCAGATGTGAAGGCATGTGACAGGGCAGAGCTGGGCAAACCCGGGGAAGAGACTGGGCGTAGGGGAGGACGGCAGACCCCCACACTGGATTCTGCACAGAAAGTTCTAGAGCAGGGACAGCTCTGCGGAGGACTCACGTTTGTTTTCCCAAGTAGACAACACAGCACATTGAGGAAAGAAAGCAAACAGCAAGGAAAGAACGTGGATCGAAAGATTCTCACAAGGTCCCAGCAAACGAGTTAAAAGAGGGGTGCAGGGGTCGAAGAGAGCTGAGCACTCGCCCCCCCCGCCCCGGGCCCCGGGAGGGCAGAAGAGCCACCTCTGTCCCCTCATCTCTGGGAATCTGAAACGCCGGCCAAGCGCCAAGGAAGCGGTTTGCTACAAAGGAGTTTCAGAAAAGCTAATTTGGAGATACTGTCTCTGCCCCAGTGTCTTTTTCCGGAATGGCCACCGCGGCCCTGGAGGGACGCTCCGACCCCGCACACTCCCAGGCTGGCGTCGAAGGGTGCGAGGTCCCGGTGCTCAGAGTCCCTTCCCTGCACACTGGCTGCACCTGCCCAGAGGGGCTGGGGCGGGGCGGGCCGCAGGTGAATCCCGGGGACCCAGGGGATAGGGGTCTGGGTGGGGGACAGTTCAGGATCAGAGCTGGTGGAGCGGATACGGAGCACCCCCAGAGACGACTGGGGATGAGGAGAGAGAGATGGGCCTGCGAAGAGGGCGGGGGTGGGGTCCCGGCACAGGTGGGGTGGGTGGGGTCCGGGGACTGGGTGAGGGATTCATCTGCACCCGCCACAAAGGCGGGGGTGGGGGGGGGAATTCTGTCCCCGCCCTGGAGTGAGCAGAGACTCAGGACAGTGCAAGCAACCTGTGCAGACCTTAGGGAAGTAGCCCAAGGGCCCACTCGACTGCCCTCCAGGCCCCTGGGGGCAGCTACCTCAAGCTGGGACCAGCTGCAGATGCGCTGGGAATGTGTGGCTTGCCTTTGACCTGGAGCATGTAGCCTGGAGCCGGGCGCGCCGTCCCTCCAAGGTGAGGCAGGAGCTGACGTCTAAAGCCTTGGAGTTTGGCCTTTGGGAAGTTCCCCCCATCTCTGGGTAGGTCCAGGCTCAGGAAGCCTGAACTTGGAGCTTACCTGGGAATATGGGAGGGCACAGGTCACACAGGGAGCGCCGCAACAGGCTCCTCTTCCCTGGATGGAAAAATCCTGCAAGGAGTCCTGAAGCATTTGGGGCAAGTTTGGCCTCATGCCTCTCGATGGGGAGCCCCCGAAGTGGATTAGAAGGCCGGGCTGAGGGGCTGAGGGAGACATTAAGCTGAGCGCACCCAAATCCCATGCCCTATCCCTGGTCAGCCTGTGGTCCTGGGCAAGGCGGGCTCCTGCCTCATCGTGGCCCCAGCCCTTGGGGCTTGCCCTGCCCCATCCAGGACACTGTGTGGATGGGAGATGGAGCGAACCCTGGATTCCAGCTCTGCAAACCTGGGGCTCCACTCCAACTGTGGGGCAGATCCAAAGCCCAGTTCGGCCCTAACCGTGAGATCCCAGGACCTGAAGAAGACTGAGCTTCCCACAGTTGTGTCTACAGAGAACTTTTCCCTCAGTTCTCTCTCTGCAGAGAGAACACACAGGTTCTTGGAGTGGAAGGAATGTAATGGGCACATACAGGGCGCCCAACGTCCCCTAGGAGAGCCGCTGGTATTAGGAGGATGGTTATTTTTATTTTGCACATCTGCTGCCCAGGTGGCTGCAGGGACTAGGCCCCATCCAGGCAGGAGGCAGGTGTCAAAAGAGTGGGTGGGTGCTGGTGGAATCCAGGCTCTGCACCCTGGAACAGCCAGCAGTGGGTTTCCCATCAGGTCTCAGAGTGAAAATCTATCCTCCTGCAAAGCTTTCAGCAGGGACACATTGGACAGAACATCACTAAGAGAAATGGAGAAGTTTCACGGTGTCCAAATTCACTAGGACACAGCCTTCAGTTCCCTGTACATCTGCCTTCACTGAAGCTAAAAGTGCCGGGTCCACTCAACCCAAACAGCCCCAGGTCCACTCACTGAGCTTTAGTCTGCACCCTGTCTGGGGCTCTGTTCCCTTTTTTTTTTTTTTTTTTTTTTTTTTTTGAGACAAAGTCCCACTACATTGCCATCGGTAGAGTACTGTGGTGTCACAGCTCACAGCAACCTCAAACTCTTGGGCTTAAGCGATTCTCCTGCCTCAGCCTCCCAAGTAGCTGGGACCAGAGGTGCCCACCACAATGCTGGGCTATTTTTTGTTGCAGTTGTGGTTTAGCTGGCCCGGCTGGGTTTGAACCTGCTACCTTTGGTGTATGTGGCTGCAAATCACCCTGAGATATCACCTAACCCCAGGGAAAATAACCCACATCACAAAGTCCCAGAGTTCCAGATGTTGGCACGGGTGTGGAGAGAGAGTGACACTTTTACACTGTTGGTGGGACTGCAAACTAATGCAACCTCTTTGGAAGGAAGAATGGAGAATCCTCAAAGAACTCCAATTAGACTTTGCCTTTGACTCCACAATCTCACTACTAGGCATCTTCCCAGAAGAAAAATATCATTTTATCATATTGCCATAACCACTGTGGTACGGGC
>NW_003852494.1:6856260-6878336 GCF_000181295.1 Otolemur garnettii
TGGCGGGTCCGGGCTGGGGATTCGAACCCGCCACCTTAGGTGTACGTGGCTGGCGCCTTAGCCGGTTGAGCTATAGGCGCCGAGCCTGTTTTCTCTTTTTAAAATAACAGAAAGGAAAACTTCTCTTGCACCCTGCCAATGTCCCCTCCTAACTCATCTGTGTACACCCAGAGCTGCAGGGAGAACCAGGACACTATTTTTAAACTGTAAAGAGCATGTTTATGATACACAAGGCCTAGGGTTCAACTTCATCCTGTTGGATGTACCAAAGTAAGAACTTCACATTTTGTTCTAACCTCGAGAAGTATTTGGAGGGTCTTAAGCCAAAGATATGCAAACCTTGTTTCACTGTTTTAAAGGCTGACTTTGGGCACAAGGAGAGATCAGACACTAAAAGCGCAAGACTGGAAGTGGGGCAGTTGGTTGAGGGCTCCTGTAGTTACTCAGAGAGGAGGTGACAAGTGGGAGAAGGGGGGGAATGTGGATGGATGGAGGGAACAAAGGTGAACATCCCAGGAGAATGGAGGGGTGGTGTGGCCACGTAAGGGTCTGAAGTTTGCCTGTGGAGCAAGGGAAGGTTCATAAAGAATGCCGTGCTTGAGTTTCAGAAGGAGAAGAATTGATGGGAAAAGCCCAGGGTGGCCACTGGGAGACTGGTGAGGAGGCACCTAGAGGTCCGTGGAAGAGAAAAGACTCAGAAAAGGGTCTTAGGCTCCGCAGATGGTGACTATAGGGCTTTCTACCATGGGTCTGCAAGAGTTCTAGTATTTTGTGGATTTCCAGGAAAGCCTTAGGCAGTTCTCTCTTTTTCCTCCTCCCTTTACACAGGTCTTGTGGATGTTTGTGTGTACCTGTGTAAGTAGTAGTGTGTAAAATGTACCTGCTGCATATTTTTTGCTCAGGGGGAATTGGTTCAATCTGCCACTTCAATATTGTGTAACTGCCTCATGATGAGTTGCCTTATAAGTGGTTTTCAGGAAATCCAGAGACAGTACTAATCAGAGCCAGCATTCACGTGATATCACCTTGTGATAAGTAAGACCATTTCATCAAATCTTCTGTATAGAGACCATATCCCTTATCTCCACGTAAGTTTCATTAACAAAAGTTCCTACCTCTGTTATGCTTTAAGATGCTGTTCACTGTCATTTCAATGAAGGATTTTAAAGCTGCCTTAACAAGGATCAGGAAGATGATGAGTTATGGAATGGTGCCATCCGTATATGCTGTGACTGTAACCCTAGATAGCCTTTCTGTTATTCTGTTTTTTTCTTTTTGTCTAGGGCTGGGTTTGAACCCGCTACCCCTGGCATGTGGGGCCAGCACCACAAGTGCCACCTCTGGTAGCCTTTCTTTTTAATTAGGCAAATTTGGGATGCTTTCATATCTTGGTGTTTTAAATCTGCAAGTGTCTTTGAAAGGAATTAATTTCTCTTTCTTTTTTGTTCTTAGAGTATTTCATTTAACTTCTGGTCTAGTCTTGAGGCCAGGATGTTGCACGTATCACATCTGTGTCTTTGTCTTCTGTGGTGAGCTCTCCGTGGGCAGGCATTGTGACTCGGGGACATCTGTGTTCACAGTACTTTAGTGCAGCACTTGTAAGCACTCATTAGGTGTCTATTAACTTGAATGAAGCTTGTAACACAGGCTAGCAAAGTCCGCTGGCTGCCTCCAGAGTCCCTAGTGGTAATTTTTGTTTCCCTTGCAACAATGTTGGTGAACTTGCTACTTAATAAGTGTATTTGAGTGTTGTATCCAAATAGAAAATCAAAACCTTTACTCAGTAATTGTGTTTTATTGGGTTTGGATAGAGGAGCTTTCTTTCTGCCCTTAGGTTGGAATGTCAGGATCAACATTAGAAGCTTTTTCTCCTGCTAACAAATATGAAAAAATGCTCATCATCTCTTATCATCAAATAAATGCAAATCTAAACCACCCTGAGAGGGCGGCACCCATAGCTCAGTGTGGAGGGCCAACACTAAGGTTGGCAGGTTGGAACCTGCTGGGGCCAGTTAAAACAATAATGACAACTGCAACAACAATAAAAAAAATAGCCAGGTGTTGTGGCAGGCGCCTGTAGTCCCAGCTACTCAGAAAGTTGAGGCAAGAGAATAGCTTGAGCCCAAGAGTTTGAGCTATGATGCCATGGCCCTCTACTGAGGACAGTATGGTGAGATTCTGTCACAAAACAAAACAAAACAAAACAACACCCTGAGATATCACCTAACCCCAGGGAAAAATAACCCACATCATAAAGTCCCCAAGTTCCAGATGCTGGCACGGGTGTGGAGAGAGGGGGACACTTTTACACTGCTGGTGGGACTGAAATCTAGTGCAACCTCTTTGGAAGGAAGAATGGAGAATCCTCAAAGAACTCCAATTAGACTTTGCATTTGACCCCACAATCCCACTACTAGGCATCTACCCAGAAGAAAAAATATAATTTTATCATAAAGACATTCACGCTAGAATATTTATTGCAGCTCAATTTACAATCTCCAAGATCTGGAAATACCTAAATGCCCATCAACTCAGGAATGGATTAATAAGTTGTGTTATATGTATACGACGGAATATTATTCAGCCACTAAAAAGATGGAGACTTTATATCTTGTATTAACCTGGATGGAAGTGGAACACATTCTTCTTAGTAAAGTATCACAAGAATAAAAAGGAAGGTATTCAATGTACTCAACTTTATTATGAAGCCAGTAGACAATCTAACACATGCCCACATAGTAGAAAAACTTAATTCTATCCAATTTGGGGGGATGAGGAATGAGGGAGGTGGGAAGCGAGGGGTGGGGGGTAGGGAGGAGATTGGTGTGCTGGACTTGAAGGGCACAGGTAGGGGCGTATGGCACAGAACTCCCAGAGGGACTCTGCCTAACAAATTTGAAAACTGTGACCTGGTTATTTGTACCCTCACAATAACCTGAAATAAAACAAAAAATGAAAGAAAGAAACACTTTCTCCAGCGGCAAAAAGTTATAAGGTCAGTCGTGGAAAGTGGTCATTTTAAATCATTTTGCTTTGGATATTGGTAATTTGCAGGCACTACGTATAACTCTGATTGAGTGAAATTGTGTAAGGGCACTATTTTTCTCTGAAAATTTGCAGGGATCTCACCTGTGCATTAAAGGATCCACTCCAAAATGTCATGAGCACATGAAGCGGAGTGCTCCCAAAGACAAGTATTTCTTCAAAACCCTCGCCCCCCCCTTCCACGTGCCTCCTACACGGGTTTGCAGTCACATAGGACTTCTGGTGGCTCTTTGGAAAAACAGACTTACTCCCATCTCGCCACTTTTTTCTTTGCTCTGTCAGATTCCAAAACTCTTTCGTCCCATGTTGCATGCCTAGCTCAGCTTAAGCATCCCCTTTCCAGGGAAGCCGTCTCTGAACAGTCTGGAGACACCTCGCATCAGTCCCTTCCTCTCAGATTCTCCAGAGCGACTGTCTTCAGAGCAACCATGTCAACATGACGTAATCTTAGTTTCACGTATTTTTAAGCTGTGCTTACGTGCCCATTACCAGAGTTTCCTGCTAGACTGTCAGCGCCATGAGAATGAAGGACCAGCCAGAGAATTCTGGATCCTCAGCTCCCAGGACAGTGCCTGCCCTGCTGTTGAATGACTTCACCTTCAGATCTGAGAGCCAGCAGTTAATTTCTGGATCATGGGTATAGGCTGGTCCATAGTAACAAGTGATAAAATGGCAATCCGTATGTGTGGTGGAGACGTTCTAGGATGGTGACCACCATGAATTCTGGACTTGTGTAGTTCATGTCTTTAAATAATCCCCCCACATTGAGCATGAGGGCCCTTGGGAATTCCTAGTTGCTCTAACCAGTAGAATCAGCTCTAACCAATAGAATATAGGGAAGATAATGGGATATGGGATGTGTGTGTGTGTGTGCACGCCTGTGCATGTGTTTATGTGTTGTAGGGATCAGGGTGAAGCCTGCCCTTTCCACTTGATCTGGTTTGCTGAAAGATCAACTCACAATTAGGGTAGATTAAGAAGAGAAAGGTTTATTTCCAAATACCATGCACATGGGAGGAACCAGAACAATGATGACTCAGTGTCTCAGTGATGGACGGAGACCTTTATAGATGCTTTTTGGAAGGGAGAGGAGAGAATGTAGAAAGTATAGTTGTAGTAAGTGGCTGCTGGGGGGGATGTGTAGATGGGTGGGAACAAATTGATTGGTAGATTAACCTGAGGGACAGGTATTGTGCTTTGAAGGATGTTGGGGCCAGGCCTATTAGCATGTAATAAGAAAGTCATCAGCCCCTTTTGATTCCCAATCAGGTTTTATGTAGATAGAGGAAAGGCCTTTTCCAATACTTTTTGATCATGAATGGCCTTTAATTCAAAATATTCTTTATACCAAAGAATCATATTTTGGGGTGAAATTTTTTAGCTCCTTCATTATTATACACACACACACACAAACACATATATATACACACACATATATGCATACACATATATACACACACATGTTCATCCATGGCTCTATATATGTAGAGAGATACCTATATGTAATATCCAGCTCTATAAAATATAAATACATTATTGTATATTGCATATGTGTGTATATGTATATGTATCTCTCTCTCTATAGCATTTATATGTAAATGTGTACAAGCAGGCAGACTTCTCTTGAGGAAGCATGCGTGCTGCTCTGTTGGCAATGCTGTGAACTGCTCATAGACAGTACCACGTGGTGGGTAACTATAGGTTGTTTCTGGGACCTGAGACCCTTCATTCTACAACCACAAGAAACTAAGTTCAGCCGACAACCACAGGAGCTTTGCAGAAGCTCACTTGGCATCCTTCCTGCGCCTTGTACTCCTTGTTCAGGAACAAGTTCTCTAGGGAGTGAGTCTTTTCCCGGCCTCCTGGCTGTCCTGGGGAATTGCATGTTTTCCTCTCTCTGCTTGTGGTTAATTTACCACAGAGAATGCGGCTTGCTGGGGAATCCAAATTAAAAGTGTCTTTACAGCAGTCATTCATCACAGGCTGAAAGTGCTTCAGTTCCCAGGGCCAAGGGATGCAAAAAGTGACTTTGTGTTGCTCTCCTTGGCAAAATGTGATGATGTAGACCATGTCCTGTGAGGAATTTCCCAATTGGAGTTGATTTAAGGGTGTTCTAAAGAACTGGGAGACCGTTTGTATACACAGATTTGGGGACCCTGCCCAGAAAATCTGAGGCAGAGTCCTTGGGGACCAAGTCCAGAAACCTGTATAATTCCCCAGTTTACTATGAGTGAGGGTTTGATGCCTGCAGGTGCATGAGAATCCAGTGCCCTCCGCGCCAGCCTGGTAGACAGTAGAGGTCTGTTGCTGAACCTACAGCCACATGGAGTCACAGGAATGACTTACTCATGTGGCTTGCATGGGGCATCCCCTATTTTAGTGCAGAAAGTCTTTCATGATGAGAATCTCCCTAGGTCCCCTACAGACAGCACAGTTAGTTCATAGAGAGCCACCACCTTCCAAATCATTCATTCAGATAAGATTTACCAAGTTGCCCGTGAGCCAGGCACCAGAGAAAATGAGAAATTAAAGTAAAATTATGCAGAATGTTATTGCTGACTGCTGAAGAGATAAATCAACCACCAAGGGAGGGGAGAGACAGTTGAGCGGACAGGCTGCCATCTGAGAGGGCAGATTCAGCCTCATGGAGAAGCTGCCATTTTGCCCAAGACCTGGTGGAGACGAGTGAGTGATGCCAAGGTAAGTGGGGGTCGGGGGTGCTCTCCAGGTCAGGGACACCACCACAAGGCAAGCAGCAAGAGGCTTCTCATCAGAAAATTCCAAATAAGTTCTGAGAAGACCTGCCAAGTGTATGTGGGCATACTGCTCACTTCCAGGGTTAAGGGTGGATCGTTCACCAAAGCTGTTCTTGCTGCCTTTCCACCCTTGACGCTCGGGACCAGACAGTTCCCTGTCACAGGGGCTATTCTGCCTGCACTGTAGCATGTTTAACAGCCACTGACTTAAACCAATCAAGAACATGCTTAGGAGTGGAATTGACTCCTCTCATGCCATGCAGAAGTATTTGTGGAGGGATGTCTTGCCAAATAAAATTCCAGTTACACCAAGAAACATAAATGCTTCATGAAAAATTCAAAAACAAAGCAAAAAGCAATCCCACATAAGTCTTTATCCAATAAAGAAATTAGAAGATTTGAAAGAATTTAGTTTAGTGAACAGAGACATTTGCTCTGCCTTATAACATGAAAGGAATTTTCTGCCCAGGAATAAGGGGCAACAGTTGACCCTTGGACAAAATGGATTTAACAGTGCAGGTCCATTTATATGTGGATTTTCTTCTGCCTCTGACACTCCAGAGACAGCAAGGCCAGCCCTTCCCTTTTCCTCCTTCATGATGATCCCCCCTTAATGACTAATATCATGAATATATTTTCTCTTCCTTTGATTGTCTTAATAGCATTTTCTTTTGTCTTGTTTACCTTCTTGTAAGAACATGATAAATAGGGAGGTCATAAAGTTCATGTGCAATTTAAAGCAGTTTCACATGTTAAATTACACACAAACTGTATGGACACCCTGTACAATACACATACAAAGTATTTGTTAATACACTGTTTATGTTATCTGTAAGCCTTCCAAAGGTCAGCAGTAGCCTGGCAGTAGTTAAGCTTTTGTGGAGTCAAAAGTTACGTATGGATTTTCAACTGCATGTGGAGGGGGTGTCCCCAAGTCTTGTGTTTTTCAGGGATTAACTCTACCTCATATCTGGAGGGAAAGTGATTGTGACCTTGAGTGGGGACCAAGCACTTCCAAAGGACACTCACAGAGAGAGAAAGCTTGTTTCTCAGTTTATATTTATCTTGCATTTTCTCAGGATTGAATCCAAGCTGTGCACTTCGGATGGGAATACGAATCATATCATCATCTCGAGAGGTCAGGAGGGAAGGGACATGCCATAAATAGTCTCATTACTGAGAGATGCTAACTTTGATCATTTGAGTAAAGTGCTGAACACCGGGTCTCTCCACTGTCGTGTTACGGTGTATACTTTATAACCAATTATGTATGTTTGGGGGAACCACTTAGAGATCTTTTCATTATCCTTTCACTCCTCAACTTACATCTGTTTTTGAATCCACAGATGAACCTTTTGGTGTGAATTGCAATGTTTGATACGAGATGATCTTCTAACTCCATAACTGCCTCCACATTTATCAGGCTGTGTTCTGCAGCAAGGGAAAACTTTCTCTTCTCCTTGTGTATTCACTTATTACTGATTTACCTGCTATGGACTGAGTGCCTTCCCCTAAAACTCATGGGTTGAGGACTTTATCCCCACAGCAGTGGTATTTGGAGAAGGAATCTTTGAAAGGTCATTAGGTATATTGGACATTTATTTTTCCATTCTGGTGATACTTTGTTAAGAAGAATGTGTTTCAACTCCATCCAGGTAAATATAAAAGATGTAAAGTCATCTCCATCCATTTATGGATGAATAGTATTCCATTGTGTATATATATAATTACATGCTCACACGAACAGTAAAACACAAATATCGTCTAGCATGAGGTCAGAGGGAAGAAGGGGGGAGTGGGGAGCTGATTGGCAGGAGGAGGGAGGGCATTTGGTGGGATCCCATCTAATGGGCACACTGTGTGGGTATAGACCATGCTCCCTGGGTGAGGGGCTCTTTTACAGCTGGAACTTTACCTTGGAAGTGAGAACAATGTAATCTAAAAAACTGTACCCTCATATTAATTTGAAATCAAGTAAATAAATAAAAAGAATTTTATCCCAACCTAAGGAAAAAAAAAAAAAAGAAAGAAAGGTCATTAGGTTTTGAGGCCGTCCTGAGGGCAGGGCCCTCCTGCAGGGACCAGTGACCTAATCAGAAGAAACATAAGAGCGATGGCTCAATTTCTCTTCATCACGTGAGGATACAGTGAGAAGTCAGCCTTCTGAGGGACACAAAAGTTATTATCACCAGAAACTAAATTAGCAGGCACCTTGGACTTCCCACCCCCAGAACCACGAGAAATAAATGTGTGTTCTGTAAACTGCCTGGACTGTGACTGATAGGATACTATCAATACAGCTGCTGATATCAGTGTGGACTGATGGATTCTAACTTAGCAAATCATGTTCCTTGATGATTGTTACATTACACTTATCTTGTTCTGCTTTTTCCCGGGGGCAGTGGCTTCGATCTGACTTCCGTCCTATTAACATATTTCCATCATTCATTTAGAATTTCCTCACTTTTGGGTCTTCAAAAGGTTTCAGTCTCTTCTGTTCTTTCCCCGCGCCAGCCCTATTTGGCCATTTCTAGGTAAATGCACCTTGTAATATGAAAAAAACAGGGCTTTACTGAGCCATTAGGTTATCACCCCTTAGTGCTTACATGTAATTGTTTAGTAAATACGTCATCTGATAGGGAGGTCATGGATGAGACTGAACCCCTCCCAGGACTTCACAGTATTGAGCTGGAGGAGATTTGCACTGCTGGCTGGCACTCCGTGTTTCTCCTGCTTAGAGGCCGCTTGGAATTTGGGGGGTTGAAGTTGCCTGGGAAGCAAGGTGGGGTCATTTGTCGTGAATAGCCTTACATGAAGACACATGGCATGTAGAAACAAGCCCATTCCGATAGTTTCTGGACAGTCTCTGCTCCTCAAACCCACCTCCCACCCTTCCTCTCTTCACTTAATACGCATCTTGCCCGGGGCTACTTAAGAGTTCTGTGTCAGGTACAAGTCTGGGTATGTCCCTCCCCTGCTTTTGTGAACACTGTCGGATTCAAAACAGTCATCATCTGAAACAAAATGGAGCCAGAAAAAACCTGGAGGGGAGGACTTTCAGGCATGTTTACCTGACAGCAAGAACCATTGCAAGAGACCAGAGCCACAGTTCTGCACAAAGGCCCCTGCAACCTGGCTCAGAATATGCTCCCATGAGGACATCCACCCAGCAACTGCCTGCTCAGCCTTGGGCTGATGCCACCCTTGTTATTAATTCTTGTAGCCAAGGATTATTATTTTTAAACAACTTATGCAATCCTCCTCATTTTACTTTTAAAAACCTTGTCATTCTTTGCCTTCCTAAACAGGCCCATGGTTGCCATGGCGCAGGCATTCTGAATCGCAATGCCCTGCTATTCCTGACTAAACTCAGTATTTTTAGAGAGCCCCTCTCTGTGGGTTTTTCTGGTTGACCATTTCTAACTGGTTTTGGTCCCCATGGCATTCAGGGTGAGATAGAGTCTCAGTATGGTTTCTGAGGCCCTCCAGGGATGAATATTTACCATCTCATATTGTCAACACCTGTTCCCTTTATTATTTCTTTTACTCCTCTAAAATGCTGGACTTTACTTTTACAAAGTATTTACTTAATGAAAGAATAAGTCAGTGAATGAGAGCATGACAGCAGGTGAGATGGGCTGAAACTTCCTTTGCCAGTGGGATTTTACAGCGAGGGGCTAAATTTTGGCCGACTCCAAAAAATCTTGTCTGGAATTGTTTTCTGCCTATTTTTGAAGATCTCTTCCAAAGAGTGAGACGGTTTAGTGGTCAAAATCTTCTAAGCAGATAGCAGTTCATTAAGCTATTTAGGAACCTAGTTAGTTCCACCCTCAACATTCTGATCACACCCCCTTACACCCTCTGGAAAAGGATCGTGTTATGTGACTGACTTTGTTATCCCATGAGGCTTTAGTAATCGGCACACAGTTGCTAAACATTCATCAAATCTTACTTGCAAATACATGGAGACAGTGTGAGATTTGTGTAGTACTTACGATGATTTCAGTTACATGTAGAACACTATTTAAGAACCCCTGAAATTATATATAGTTTATTATATTGCACAATAGGAAGTTCAAAGGTGGTTGATTCCATGACTTTCAAGCCTGTGACACTCCAGCGCACCCCAATGTCTCTGTCTTTCCCCTCCATTATGCCCAATATACTGGCTGCCTTCCTTCTGATTGTTTCCTCATGGTCACAGGATGGCTGCCACTATGCCAGACATCACAAATTCACCCATTTATACCCAGAGGCAGAAATAAGGACGTTTCTCCTTGTTTACATCTCTTTATCAGAGGATAAAACTTTTCCATAAACCCTGTCACCATTCCTTCCTTCAGATCCCACTGGCTCACAGTGGATCCTAGATTTAGAGGATGTTGGGAGGGTACATATCTAACATTACCATCATAGTTGGGGGCAGGCACCATTGCCAAGGAAGAGGGGTGAGAGAATGACTTCTGGGTAGGTAGCAAGAGTCAGCCTTTCTCTCTGAAGGTGCCATCTGTTTAATTCTCTGCTTTGCACAGCAGTCCTGTGTGTTTGTGGCCTTAGTGGAAGGTGACCTCTTGGATGCTTGGCCTATCAGGGGCTCTGTCCAGCGAATGCCATTAGATGCTGTACTAATGATGTTCCTCGTGCAGGTGGAGAAGCTCGGGGAGGGCTGGGGCCAGAGATGTTGGGTCTGCGTGCTCAGGCTGTATCCCAGCAGCCTGTCTCCTTTTCTCTGGGCTTTTCTCAGGCTCTGTCTTCCTGGAGGCTCTGTCCTCCTGCTGGCAGCTCCCAGCATCCATCTGCTGATTTGATCACTTAGGGAGAAAACTGCTCTCCCTAGAGGGGCCCAGCACTGGCTCTGTTTGGTATGACTTGGGTCACACATTTAGCCTGAATCAATCACTGTAGCCAGCCCTTGAACCAGGGGTATGATCAGCTCCTCACAAAGGGCTTAGGGATGGGTACTAAGTGAGCATCAGGTGCCAATGGGGACAGCAGCTGGAGTGGCCATGGCAGTCACTGTAGTCTCAGCTGCTGACATTGAGCTAGAGCAGCTGGAGTGGGATCTTCTGTCTCTATGCTCCAGAAATCACTGTCTGGGTTCATAATAGTCATATCTGTTGATTTTTCATGGCACACATATTACCTTAAACCAAAGGTATCCAATCTTTCCTTTTCTCTGCCACACATTGAAAGAATAAGAGTTGTCTTGGGTCATGCTTTAAATATAAAAACACTGATGAAAACTGATTAATTTGTTTTATTTGAAAACAAATTTTTTAAAAAAAGGTCCATGTATACTTTTTGTGATATTACACCACAGATAAGAAAAAAAACATCTTCACAAAATCAGCATGCGGCCCACGGGCTGCAGGTTGGACACCACTGCCTTAAACTATGTGATGGGGGGATGATGTTTTCAATTGGAAAGGCCAACACAGATGGTGGATATCACTTTTGTTTTGTGAGAATAACTTTTGCATTTTTTTAGAAGAGACAATAAAGACTGCATAAGAAAAAGTAATTATATGAGCATAATTACATAATACGGAGGAATTCTCACATTTTACTGTCCATTTCTCTATTCTTCAATAGAGGAATATAGGGAGAATAGGCCTTTTCCCATTTGCCCTTGTTTATGGTGTCAGAAGTGCACAGAGATTTGCTTTGGCATGACGGCGTGTGCCTATCTAATATCCCTGTAAAACCTATTCCATAATATAAATAGATACCAGTTCTTTTTATCCTTCACGTGGAATTATGCTATTGAATGAGATGTTAAATGCGGGCTCATGAGATGTGTTTGACAGCTAACAAAGTGAATATATGCATATATTTCTAACAAGACATCTCTCGGAAGCTGTAATCTCAGGATTGTGACAACCTTGGGTGGAATCGTTTTAATGGAAGAGAAGGCACAAAAGGCCTGAAATACTGTGATAAGAATTTCAAAAGCTGTTGAATGCAAAAACCCACTGCGGCTGGGTGAGAAAGGCAGAAAAGGTCCTAAATTATAATATTTTAATGAATACTTATTGTGAGGAAATTTGAGTAATGAAGACGAGAAGCACGTGATTATAAAAGCGGAGAGAAGAGACCAGAAAAATAGGCTGGCTGGAAGCATCCTCCCAGCTAATGCCGAACTGAAGGAGATGGGAGTTAGCCAATGGGGGCCTCGCCCGGGGCCAGGTGCACCCAGATGGCTTAATTGTGAAGTTAATCCCTAAGTGAACATGATTGTACATGTTTCCTTGTACGCACTTGAATATAACCAGGAATGAAATTACTTGGTCAACATGTAAGTGCATCTTCATAGAGTCTCATCCATGCTTCCCGTTCTCAGACTTTTTTTAAAACAATCTAATGGGCAGAGAATGCTGTCTCCTTTAAATGTGTGTTTGACTCCTAGTGCAGTTGAGCACCGTTTAATAGATTTATTGGCCATTCGGTTTCTTCTATGAATAACTCATTGAAAAGTCAGCCGTTTCCCATTATTCACTTGCTGGAGACCCTCAAACATACAAGAGATTCTTGATCTGTGCAGTCTGCTGGATTGATGGGCCTATAAGGGGATACTGAAAGGATTAAGATTGCAGAGGGGAACTCAGAATTCTGAGGTCCTGGGTTTGCATCCTGATTATCTGTCATGAATTGAAATCACAGTAAATACTTTTCTGATTCTCACTTACATTTCTCTACATAAAGAGGATGGAATTGATTAAAATGCATGAAGAAAAAGAAGCAAAAACTTTGTTCTTCTAATTTGCCTAGGCAAAAGGTCATCTGTCACTGCATAATTTTCTGAACGTTTGGGTTAATGATATCCACATGACTTTTATTTTCATGTTACTCCATCGGCTTCATTTTTTATTCATTAGTTCAACATGTGAAGGTCAAGGTGCTATTTGGCAAAGTTTAATTTCTGGGAAGACTAATTAGTATCATTCAGCTTGGAGAAACGCACAGAAAGAGAAGTAGTTTCCAAGGAAGGGGACTGCAGCTTAAATGTCTGCTCAGTGCCTAGAACTTCCTCCTGACCTTATTGGATGTCAGCTCCCGAAAGAGCCCTTCCCCGCCTTGTGGGGGAGGACTCGGCATGTACTGGTAGGTGTTGCAGGTGTCTCTGTCACAGTAACGACTACTTTTTCTGCTGGGGTGAACCCGTCCCATTTTACTCTGTTTCTTTTGGAACCAAAAACACTGTCTGTGAGACTCCTCTGGGCCTATGAATAATTTGGAAAAAAATAAATAAATATTTAGAGAAGAATAGAGAGATTGTCTCCATTTAGATAGAAGTAAGAGCTAATCACCAGAAAACAAAAAATTGTGGCATTTACTATATGTGAAAAGGGGAAGAGAATGTTAATGTGGGTACATGTGTGAATGAGCATGGGCGTGCACACACACACACACACACACACATGCACATGTGCTTACCTAAACAGCTCATGCATTCTTTAAACTGTGGCCAAATTCTAACTTCCTCTGAGAATGTTTCCGGCAGATTAAATTACTGTTCAAATATATCTCATTTTTACACTCCTCTAGAGGTATGGAAGAAGACACCTCAATCAGTTACCTTTCTTTGACCATATCATGGGTAGAGTCCACGGTCTGCAAAGCTGCTCTAGCATATGCGAAGGCCAATGAGCCTGAGGGTAAGAGCTTATTATTTCTGTCACTCCATGTTGTGGGGATTCGTTATTCAGCTGAGCCGACAGATGCAACCACATCAGTGACTATCGTCTTTTATATCCTTTTGCCCTCCTGTATGTCTACAGCACAGTTTGGAGAATGGACATCACCTCAAGATATTCTGTAGGTACTTTGATGAGTTATTTAAGACCCCAAGTGTCAGAAATCCAAGTAAACCTCACTTAATGCACGAGGAAAATTTGCTGACTCACATGATAAGAAGTCCACACGGACCCAGGGGTTGAAAAACTATTGTGATCTCCACTCACCCAGCATCCAAGTTTATTATTTTTCCTTGTAGTAGCAAGTTAGGTTCCAGGCTTCCAATCAACAAGTTCAGTTTACCCAGCAGAAGTGAAGTTGCTCTTTTTCATTATGACTATTAAAACATAAACTTTCATTTCATGGATCCAGTTGAGTTACATGTCTCTCCCTGACCTGAGATGATGGACTGAGCTCACGGGTAGGCTTGTTCTGGGCATCCAGTTTGCCTCTGGAGCTGATGGGGCATCAACCTCATTATAGATTCATGGACTAGGAAAAGAGGAAAGGTCATTTGCTGCAGGTAAATTATTGTGCTCTTATTAGAAGAGAAAGTGGAGACCAGGTTGGCTAAAACACTAGATGTCCATCCACTTTAATCATTATCTAAATCAGAAATGATGGGATATATTCTATATACTAATTAGAAATTAGAAATGATGGGATAGATTCTATATATTTAATATATTTAATATTATACTAATATACTAATATATACTATAAATACTAATATATTTAATCCATTACTACTAATACTATATATTTGATATTATACCAATATACTAATATATACTATAAATACTAATATATTTAATCATTCATCTTAAATTCATAAACAGACATACAATCATATATTCTCTTGTTTATTATTTATTCATTTTTAAGGGAGTGCCTCTGTGTGCAAGATTATCTGCTGAGTTATCATGTATGTTGCTGATAAATTCAGGGATTATTCTTGTGATGGAGACACTATAATTCTGGCAGCAAAGACATAAATAAATAATTACAATTTTGATGAGAAGATATCTTTCAAGACAAGATAGAGTAATATGGGTTCAATTTATCCTCTCTACCTGAAGCACTCAAAAATGAAATATATTAATATATAAAACAATAATTTTCAAGACACTTGGTATCAGTTAATATATCACAGTAATTCTTAAGAAAAGGGAAAAAAACTAAAATGAGTGTTAGGGTTGTCCTGCATTATTGCCTTGAGAAAATTTTTCTTTTTTTAAATTAAATCATAGCTGTGTACATTAATGCAATCATGGGGTACAATGTGCTGGTTTTATATACAATTTGAAATGTTTTTACCGAACTGGTTAACATAGCCTTTACAGCATTTTCTTAGTTATTGTGTTGAGACATTTATATTCTACACCTAGTAAATTTCACATGTACCCTTGTAAAATGCACTGTAAGTGTGGTCCCACCATTTGCCCTCCCTCCACCCAGCCTCCCCCCTCCCTTCTCTCTCCCCTTTCCTCTTCTTCTTGGACTGTAATTGGGCTATAGCTTTCATAAGAAAGCTATAAATTGGTTTCATAGTAAGACTGAATACATTGGATACTTTTTCTTCCATTCTTGAGATGCTTTGCTAAGAAGAATATGTTTCAGCTCCATCCATGTAAACATGTAAGAGATAAAGTCTCAATCTTTCTTTAAGGCTGCATAATATTCCTTGAGATCACAGTTCATGGAAGAGGAACCCAGGTAGGGCCTGGTGGGCTCCCTGCATTGAAGAGATAGAAATAAACTCTAAGGAGACCAAGAAGACTATCTTTTATAAATATATGTGGGAAAGAAGAGAGAAGCACAGAGAGAAAACTCCAGCAAACTGCAGCAGTTCCCTGTTGGTTATTCAGCAGAGTAGAGATCAGTGCAAAGATAGCAGAAAGCTACCTAAGGATGCTTGAACAGGTACAGAAGGGATATTTAATTATAGGGCTAACACTCACATAAGGGTTAGACTAGTTCCTGTCCTTCCCCTCCCCTAGATATTCTGAAGAATCCAATGATTATGAAAATTGAATAGTTGTACAGGACAGTCCTGTCCCACTAGTGGAGGATAGTCTATAGCGCACAATGATCCATTTGTGCATAACAAATAAAAAACAAGACCTATGATGACAAAACTATTTCAAAGTAACTCCACTTATCTCAAAACAAACCTCAAGACTGTGTGTGGAAATACAAGTCTTATCCAGCACCCAGCAAGGTAAAACACATGACGTGGTGCATCCCAGTGAAAAACTGCCAAGCAAAGAGGTAAGACAAGGCAGCCTGATGGGAGGAGAAAATATAATCAGTCTAATTAAAGCTGGAACCGACACAGACGTTAACACTAACAGACAACACGGTTAAAGCAGTAAGAAGTGTATCCCATTTGTTAAAAAGCTAATTAAAGTCATGGCAGATATGAACAAGAAATCTCAACTTAAATTTCTAAAGATAAAAACTACAATTCCTGAGATAAAATATACATTTAACAGAGTTGATAGCAGCTTAGATATTTCAGACTTAAAAGATTGGTGAACTTGAACACACAGCAATAAAAACGACCCTTAGGAAAACAGAGGAAAAGTATATTACTGTATCATTGAAGTTTTTGTACAACTTACTAACACACAAAGTTACATGTAATATACGGTCTTTATACAATTCACGTATGTACTAATCATTTAAATGATTTGAGTCTTTTAAGGGAGGGGTTGTGGGATATTTGAAAGAATAATGGTCCCACTTTTTTCAAACTTAATGAAAACTACAAACCCGCAGATCCAAGAAACTCTGTGAACTTGAAGCACAAGGAACATGAAAAAGATCAGTATAAAGAACATTGTACTCAAATTATTCAAACCAGTGATTAAAAAAAAGATAATCTTAAAGGCAATCAGAGGATAAGGGCACATTCTATACAGAGAAACAAAAACAAAACAACAGCTGATCTCTTATTGGATGCATTGCAAGTGAGAAGGCGTGGAACAGTATCATTACAATACTGAAAGTTAAAAAAAAAAAAAAAAGACAAAGTAAACTTCCAACCTAGAATTCTACCCAAAAACATCTTTCAAAATGTATAACAAACACATTGATACATTGTTTTTCAGGCATATATAGGACAATGTCTTTACAATACTGAAAGTTAAAAGATAAACAAACTCTCAATCTAGACTCCTACAAAACAAACATCCTTCAAAATGTGTAACAATATAGTAACACATTGTTTTTCAGGCATATAAAGGCTGAATGAATTTATCAGGGAACATTCACTACAGGGCATCTTAAAGGACATCTTCAGTCAGAAGAAAAACGTTATGCCATGTGTTACTAATGGTTTTCTTGGACAGTGCTGAGATGGAAGATTTCCATTCATGCATAAAGTTATATTATACAGCATAGTTCTAGAAGAAAAAAATAGGTTTTGCTGAAGTCAATTTAAATATTTGTATAAGGCTAGGGTGGGGTGGCTCACGCCTCTAATCCGAGAATTGTGAGAGGCTGAGGCAGGTGGATTGTTTGAGCCTATAAGTTAGAGACCAGCCTGAATATGAGCAAGACCCTGTTTCTACTAAAAATAGGAAAGGGTGCCTATAATCCTAGGTGCTCGGGAGGCTGAGGCAAGAGGATCGCCTGAGCCTAAGAGTTTGAGGTTGCTGTGAGCTATGTTAATGTCACAGCACTCTAACCTGGGGTGACAGAGTGGGACTCTGTTTCAAAAAGAAAGAAAGAAAAAAAAGAAAGAAAGAAAAATCTGTATAAGAATGACAAATGTCAATCATGTTTGTAAGCAGTTCAAATATTTATAGTTGACATGAATGTGTATACACATATGTAAATGTCTCTTATACTGACCATTATATATATATATGTGTGTGTGTGTGTGTGTGTGTGTATACAGAGAGATGGATAGATGGATGGATAGATAGATATTTATATGACTACGTAGGGTAGTGTGGTTCTTCTCTTTCAGAGAATCAGAGAACTAAACCAGATAATTCCCAGTTCTTTTAGATTTCTATGATGTTACAAAATGCAAGAACTATATTCTATTGATGTTCATGCTGGATATTAGAAAGGTCTCAGCAAATTTATTGAAGAAGAAAAATTAGTTCTTCAATATCAAGTGCAGAAAGTAATTAAGCTATTGTTAAGAGCTAAATAAAGCTTCTACTTATGAAAACCTCTTCTGGTTATCTCCAAACCAGAAGCTGTTACAGTTTTTTCTTGGGTAACAAGGAAGAATATAGTTTTAAATATTTATTCATAGACTACCAGTATTCATGACACTGGAAAGAGAACCTGGCGTTGTATTCTAAGTTGCTCCATCCCCTCATCGACACTATCATAACAGAAGTAGATGGCCATGGGATGTGTTCACAACAGGATGGGCATTTCAGAATCATATTTCCTCTCACTTTTTTTTTTCTTTGCAGTTTTTGGCCGGGGCTGGGTTTGAACCCACCACCTCCTGCACGTGGGGCCAGCACCCTACTCCTTTGAGCCACAGGCACTGCCCACGTTTCCTCTCACTTTTCAAAGTTAAAAACGTTCTTGATTGTCCCCTTCTTCTACCTGAGCACTTTTCATATTTCTGATTTATGAAAACAGTTTCCTCTGTGCATAATTGTAACTGCCCAGTCTTGGAAAACCCATAACTGATTTCATAACAACAACCAAAAAAATTCATTGAAGAGAAAGGTCCACTTCCATGTAGGCAGAATCACTGAAATCTCAACTGGTCCTGGTTGAATAGGGGGATTCTGAGTCACATTCTACCTGAACCTTCACTTGGTTAGGAGGTATATGATTAGATGATATGGCAAATGCAAGGCTATTTATTTCCTTACCTTTTTATATCAGATAAGCACTCTTAATGCCCATTCACTGAAGAGTTGTCCCAATGTTAATGCTAAATCACAGTGACCAAAAAACTTGTTGACTCCCTTGCTCCCCCTAGAGGTCACATCAGAAAGCCCCGGGTAGAAGCAAGGCCAGAGGTGGAGATGGCAGGTTTGAGTCTGAGTTTTTCTTTCACTGGTCCTGGAAACCAATTGTCTTTTGGCTCCTGGGCTGGGTAATCTTACTTTTTAATGTGGAATTGGATGAAGAGCTAGATTCATTTGACATCCTTTTTGTGTGCCATATCTCGCTTCCATGTTGAATAAAATTACCCTTTCATGTCTGATACCATATTTTGTGATATCATCAGGCTTTGAGCCTATATTTTGATTCTTTGTAATACCCATATTTACTAAGCTCCGCACTGAGGGACTGGGAGTCCCAGGATCCTCACAGGCTGGAGCAACTCAGTCACTGCTGTTGATTTAATGGTATTTTGTCTTTTATAATTAAAGACAATCCAAAAGTATATCAGATATTAATTTCCTCTGCTACCTTCAGTTCAATGGACTGTGGTGCTGAAAGAATAATATGGTTTTAGAGAAAGCAGTCAGTTGTTCTGAGTATGGGCATATGATATTAAATTTGGTTCCAGACAAGGCTGCAAGAGTATTAGCTCAATGCACCAAATTAGCAATGGGCCCCAAAGGCATAGTGTAAGTACTTATTTTCCTAAGTAACACAGGCATTCCTCGACTTAATTACAATAGTTTTAGTATGAATAGAATGGTGGTAATTTGCACGTTAGTATATCTCATTAATGAGATTTGCTAACCATTATTGGCAGTACTGTGGAATGCCTTTTCATTTCCAATCATTTTCTAAATTGCTAATTTCATCTGTGTAAGAAAATCATTTCCAGTTTTTCTTCTGGAGCTGAAACATGCATGCTTCAGAAAAGTCTTAATGCTAAATTTCTCCAGACAGGATTGTGAAAACAAATTTAAAAAATTATATTTTCTCATATCTGCACATCTCCAAAATATCAGCATTCCAAATAATATTCACTGTTACACATTGAAATGCGAATTACTTCACCTGGATCTGAAAAGCTGAATTCACCAAAAGTCAAGGGTCATAATTTGACTCTTAGCTCCCTGCCTGCCTCAGGCTTTCACATGACCTCAGAAAAGTTATGTAACATTTCTTGCCTCCAACTTAATCATCTATAAAATAAGTGAGTCGTTCTTCTTTCTGAATCACTACTGTATGCCAAATGCTGTTTTAAACATCAGGAAAACAATAACAAATGGGGAAACACAAGTTTCCTAATTTCTAGGAGATGATTTGCCAGTAGAAAAGACACCCAACAAATACAAAGATTAAATAAAAACAAATTAACAATAGAAATTAGGGATAAACTGATGATGCAAACACAATCAGGTAATATAATTGAGATAGCTGGGGGGGGGGGGCTTTAAAAGGAAGTACAGAGAAAACTTCTCTGCTGATGGTAAACCATTTCAATGGCAATTTCAGTAATGGAGAAGATTCAGCTGTAAGAATCCAGGAGTAAATACATTCCAGGCAGAGGGAATGGCAGAACTCCCTGAGGTGGGACCTTCATCTTCAGCCATACATTTCAATGATTTCTGAACTTCTCTTTTCAGAAGTGCCCAACACATCATAGCCTAGTTATCTATTCAAGGTTTGGGCTTACTTCTCCCCATGAAATTTAACTTTCTTTCAAATTACCTTGTCGCTAATTAAATATATGTACAGTTGACCCTTGAGCAACTCCAGCATTAGGAGTATCAACCTCTTGCACACGTATAAATTGCACATGTATAAACCCGTGTATAAATAGACTTCCTAAGACTTTCACCACTAATAGCCTAGTGTTGCCCAGAAGCCCCACCAATAACACAAATAGCCCATTATTACAAATTTTACATTGCATATGTATCATGTACTGTCTTCTTACAATAAAATAAGTTAACGAAGAAAAAAATGTTGTTACGGAAGTCATAAGGAAGAAAAAATACATTTATGATACTAATCACTAAGTGGAAGTGGATGGCCGTGAAGGCCTTCCTCCTCGTCATCTTCACCTGAGGAAGAGGAGGAGGAAGAGCAGAGGTTGGTTTTGTTGTCTCAGGGGTGGCGGGGGGGGGGGGGGAAGAAAATCCACATATAAATGGACCCACAAAGTTCAAAGGTCAACTGTAATTGATTAAATGTGTCTCTGATCCCCTCCACACACAGATTTCTGGGGTTTGCTTCCAACTCGGGGTACTTAGTTCCCCAGCATAACCACCCCATTGTTACGAAACTATAGACAGTGTTTGTCAACCTTTTTTATTTTTTTATCTTACAGCACACCTGAACTTATAGTTAAACTTCCATGGCACACTTAAATTATACTAAACCAAAAAAAAAAAAGAAAAAAAAAGAAAAGAAAAAGCAAGAATATACTTACTGTGATTTGAGCTTCTTCTGAGAATAATTTAATGTCCTTTAAAATGTTTTGCGATACACCTAAGATCCTCTCACAGCACACCATTTGGAAATCACTGCACAGAGAAGAAAGTCCCCCTGCTCCACTCTTCTCATAGATCCGCGCATCTAGATTCTCTTCCAGACACCAGCAATTGTTGGAAATTAGATCCAATTTAAATGTTGTCATTTGCCTAGTGTCTTCAGCAGGATATGAAGATGAACTATTTCAGCACTTCTACCTAGTTTTGATAACATTGGGCTGGACATGGTAGCTCCCACCAGTAATCCTAGCACTCTGGGAAGCTGAGGTGGTGAATCACTTGAACTCATGAGTTCGAGACCAGCCTGAGCAAGAGTGAGACCCCATCTCTACTAAAAATAGAAAAAGTAGCTGGAGGTTGTGGCATATGCCTGTAGTCCCAGCTACTTGGGAGGCTGAGGCAAGAGGATTGCTTGAGCCCAGGAGTTTGATGTTGTTGTGAGCTATGACTCTATGGCATTCTACCCAGGGCAACAGAGAAATACTCTGTCTCAAAACAAAGAAACAAACAAACAAGTACCTTTGAGTTGATACAGATAATTAAAACAAGGAGGATAATATGTATTTCACACATTGTTAATAAAGCATTGAATCTTTGAAGGAATGTATTATGCAATGATGGGCTGAACTAGTATCTAGAAATTCATCAGTTACTGACAGTGTCCTGCCCAATTCCATCTGTCTACTCTGTACAGTCAACAGGTTGCCATTACTCTTGAACCTAGTGCCAGTGAATGGGATCCATGGGCTTCATTTTTGTCCATGATCCAAAACAATCCTTTGTCAACCCCATGACCACCATATTGGTTTCACCTCACTGGCTCTCAATGGTCACAAGGACTCTGTGGAAAGTTAGTCTTCGTATTACAGCACATGTGTGAAAGATACTCATTTAAGGCGTTCCCAAATGCAACCAGTCCTAAAAACATGCATGTCATTACAAGTTATGAGTCCAAAAGAGGGTTGAAAAGTATTAAGTCAAAAACAGGAAAACCAGGCTCAGCACCTATAGCTCAGAAGCTAGGGCACTAGCCACATACACCAGAGTTGGTGGGTTTGAATCCACCCTGAGACCACCAAACAGTAATGACAATTACAACCAAAAAATAGCCGGGTGTTGTGGTGGGCACCTGTAATCCCAGCTACTTGGGAGGCTG
>NW_003852494.1:6879257-6886929 GCF_000181295.1 Otolemur garnettii
GCCATGGCACTCTACCCAGGGGGACAGCTTGAGGCTCTGTCTCAAAAAAAAAAAAAAAAAAAAAAAAAGATTGTCGTAAGAAGTAGATGATGCATGTCAAGTGGTGACTACAGTAACAAAATCCAGCTATGGTTATTTTCAACTTTATTGTTTTCTTTAACTTCTTCACCATTATTATAAGTCCTTCACTCAAATGCTACCTTTTCAGTATTCTCTGACCATTCTATTTAAAATAATAGCCCTTAATTTCACTCTTCATTCTCTTATCCTATTTTATGTAGCTTAATGACATTTACGTTTGCCTGACTTAATATGGATTGATTTGATTGTTGTCTCATTTTAAGAAAGAATAAACTCCATCACTGTAGGAAACTTATTTTCCTAAACGCTGTGTCATAAGTTTCTAGATATGTCTTTAGCATACATCTGATATTCTGTAAATGTTTGTTGATTGAAATAATCAGCATATCAGAATCCATTACAAATATATGGACAGTTCAATACCTGGGGTGAGTCACTAGTCTGGGGACAAAGTGTATCTCTTTCTAGCATGTTCAGTTCCCACAGTTATAGAATGAGCTGAAAAGGAATGAGGATCACTATTTTAGACTGCCATTTCATGGACAGTGACCAGTGTCATTTTGGGAAAATAATATCTTGATATGTTTTGAACATTAGAAGGTGACAAGGCCATGCATAGTGTGGCCTCAGGGCTCCCTGCCCCAGTCATGGACATCAGGTGATTTGCCCATTCACTGTTGTCTGCTGAGCTTGGATGAAACAAACAAACAAAAAACTTATAGACATAGGCAAAGGGATCCAGGTTCTGCAGGATCATGAATCTCCTTTATTCCAAGAGAAGGGATGAGAAGGGGGATGTTAAAAATCTTTTATCCTGAACAAACTCATTAGTGAAAAGAGAAATAAAGAAAGGTAGAGAAAAAATGAAGCAGTATTTAAGAGCTTTGGAAGATAAGGTATGTGCATCACTAATTAGAGATGTGATTAGTCCATATTCTAGGCAGTTATAAAATAATAATTTCATGAATTATTAAACAATAACCTGAACATGATTTCAGATTTAGAAGCCTTTTATTGTTTTTGTTTCAATTTCACTTCATGGCACATACTGTCTTCTAAAGCGTAAGTTTATTTTGTTTTTAGAAACGAACTTATAAAAATTAAACCAGCTTAATTAATTTAACTTAGAAAGAAATATTTTCTAATGGAGTTACTAAAAAGGAATATGATCTAACACATTGACACTTATTTATTGCTATTATATAAATCAAAAGTATTAAGTGACACGCTTCATGTTCCCTCTCAGAATAATACTTTTGTTTTAATGGAAAACTGATTTAATCACAAAAATTTCCCATCTAGCAACACAGAATAAGTCACAGGAGACTGTCCTAGATAATTAAAGTTTAAATTTATCTTTTTCCTTTCAGACATGTAAGAGTTAATCACTTTTAATTTACAGTAAATATCAGAATACTTGATCTTTTCTTTCTTTTCCTGTTTGCATGGGTGCACTTTGGACTTTGTATTTTTTTTTTTTTTATAGATTAAGTGAAAAGAATTAAAGATCATAAAAGTAGTAATTCATAGAACACTTACGGTAGGTCAGGTTTTTTGCCCAGGGCGTCATGCCTATTCAGTCCTCCTAGTGCCCATTTTACAGATGAGTGCAGAGGTGTTCAGAGGGAAGTTAGTACCTGGAGGTCTCGGAGCTGGGAAGCTTTCTCCTTTACAACTCTGAGCTCGGCGGTTCCCTGGGTTACCTTCTTCCTCAGCAGCATCCCCTGAGTGTTGATAGCCATGACCACCAGCCGCTCTGGCTTATCTTCTGCCAGCTTAGCCACCCTGCTAGAGAGAGAACAACTAGCAGGCTTCTGTCAACAACCTGTAATGCAGAATTAGATCCTTTGCTGCCCAGGAGGATATGATTAAGAAATGTGGTAAAATGAGAAAGAGGTTTAATTGTTAAATATTAAGTACATCAATGTGATTTCCTTGTTTTGATGGTTGTCTAGAAGTTTGTGTGTTACACACATTTAATTATTTTGGAGTGACTGGGCATCAAAATAGCAATTTATCTTCACTTGGTTCGTGGAAAGAAAATGTTCTTTGTACTATACAGCTTTTAGGTTCCTTAGTGACTATTTCAAGTTTAAAAATATCATAAAATTGTCAATTTATTATCCTTCAAACACCTATAGAGTGACTAGCCCCACTGAGCTGGGCTGTGCACCTGCAGAAAGGGGCTCTGATTCCCCCTCTGGCACCAGCCACACGATTCTTAAGGAGAGAGGAGATGCCCAGGAAAGGAATGAGGACGCTCACAGCCTTTGAGCCCTGAGGTTAGGAAGCGGAACCCCAACACGTCTGCATCCTTCCCTCCTTTAACACAAGTCATAGTAGAACTCCAAGGCAGAGGAGCCTTTTACTGGAATGAATCAGCATCTGTCAGACGTGATAGTTCTTTTTATTTTAATAACAGTCAGTTGCTGAAGTGACAGATTGTCTTTCAATAGATATCTGAGAAAGAGGAAGGATTGGAAAATATCTTAATTCTCTCTGTGATGTTCTTTGTGTTCATGAGAAGAAATTACGTTTTCTGTGCCTAACAGATGGTTGGAGTCAGATGTCCCTAGAACATCACTATTTCATTTGCATCATTAATTAAACCACTTCCAACATTACTTTCATACATGTTGAATGCGAAAGACCTACACATTGGCTTAACTCTGTTTTATAGACTGGTAATGTGAAAAATAAAATGTCATATCAGCTGCATACCTTGAAAATCAGCCGTAATGAATTTTAGTGAAGATTTGGAGAAAGTGGGTGATTAAAAGTGGAGTAAAAAGGGGAAAAATATGAAAATACATACTCATTTACTGAGAGATATAGAAAAAGAAAATAGAAAAGAATGATATTGGAAAACAGTAGTGCATATCAGTAGCTTGATACACAGGTCCAGACACCAGCAGAAGTGCCTTCTTCCTAAGACCCACAGAAACTTGGTTTTCTCACAGTCATCGCCCCAGTTGATTGGAAAGGGATCTGAGAATTCAACATAATTACCTGCACCATTTTAGGATTTGGAAATGATTTGTATGGAATATAATAAAACTTAATCTTCCTCTTCACCCAAATTTATGGTTGTGGTGGATGGGAATTTATTACGTGTGGAGTACTGAGTATATTTCAGAAGAGGCTGCCTGCCCACTTGCAATCAGACTCGGAAAGCCATTCTAATTACGATTTACTACCCCTCCTACCACAACCAGTCTCTTTCCACCCCCACAGAAATGATCATTTATGTAGTAATGGCTTCCACTCCATATTTCTCCTCAAGTTTTGAATCAAATTTGAATTTGTATCCTTCTTTTTCGACTGATACATATTTTACTATCTTTTAGAGGTAGCTGCATGTATTATAAAAGGTTTCTAAATGCAAGAACGATCTCCTAATTTAAAAAAGAATGTCAGAAGAAAACTGAGCCGTAGAGATAGTGAAATAATGCAATTATTCTGATTTATGGTGCATATATTTGCCTTCTCACTCAATTCACTCTCTGGTCTCATGAGAGAAAATTCTGAAGAATTATTTACGTAAGTCCGCACCTCTTTACTTTACCTGATTTATCTTTATCAGTAAAATACGCAGACATATAAGTACACACACATATCCTGCAGTTTTTTTCTAGGACATTTTTTTTTTAATTTTCCTTTTTGATGCAACATTTTGAGCACTGGGAGGAAATTAAAGCGTGTTTACATGGGCATTCTAGCAAACTATCTTTAGTTTGCTTTCTCTTATTTTTATTTATTTTATTTATATATTTTTATACAGACAAGGTCTTACTTTATTGCCCTCGGTAGAGTGCTGTGGCATCATACAGCTCACAGCAACCTCCAACTCCTGGGTTTAGGCGATTCTCTTGCCTCAGGCTCCCAAGAAGCTGGGACTAGGTGGCTTTCTTTTAAAATAAACATGGCAGTAATTTGTTGTCATGAATTGATGTTGTTGATAGTATTAGATCCCAACCTTTTTTGGCCCCAGGAACTAGTTTCACAGAAGACAATTTTTCCATGGATGGGAGAGGAAGCAGGGTTCAGGCAATGATGCCGTGTGGCCCAGTTTTTAATAAGCCACAGACCAGTGCCCAACCGTGGCCCATGTGCTAGAGACTCTAGGATTAAGGGATTTTCACAAACTTTTACCATAGTGCAGTCAGAGCCTGAATCACTGAGAAGCATTAACCCTGTCAAAAATAGGACACCCCAAAGTGGACTTCCTTGAGAATTCTGGATTATCTCATTAAATCAAAAGTAGTATTGGATAACAGGGCATCACCGGACAATATCTAAGAGCATTCCTGAAAACCTGAGAGGAAAGAGTTTTTGGAACCTCTCACCAATGTTATGTCCTGAGCAATAACTCAGTTTTCAACATTAGACTTGGTTTTTGATTCTCGGTTCATAGTATCCATGGATGATATTTTTTATTTTTGTGGCATCAGTTGTAAAGTCTCTCCTTTTTTGTTTCTGATTGAGCTCATTTGAGCCGTTTCTCTTCTATTTCTGGCTACTCTGGCAAGTGGTCTATTGCCTGTGTTTATATTTCTAGAAAACGAACTTTAGTTGATGTATTTTTTTCTTGATATGCATTTTGTTCAGTTCTCCTCTGAGCTGTGTCATTTCTTTCCTGCTGCTGGCCGTGGTTTTAGTTTGCCCTCTTTTTGCAGTTCTTTGAGATGTGAGCATAGGCTGCTCATTCATGATCTTTCTGTCTTTTTGATGTAGCCTTTTAACACCATGAACGTCCCCTGAGTACCACTTTTCAGTATCCCCTAGATTTTGAAATATCCTGTCCTCATTGTCATTCAAGTCAAGGAGTCTTTTGATTTCTATTCTAATTTCATCATCGACCCAAGGCTCATTCAGCTTACTTTTCTGGCTGTGTTTATCTGGTCAGAACTTCCACTACTGCATTGGTAAGAGTATAAAGAGTGGACATCTTTGCCTTGTTCCCAGTCTTAGAAGAGAAGCACTCGGCTTTCACCATGAACTATAATGTTAACTATGTGTTTTGTGCAGACGCTCTTTAGCAACCTGAGGAATTCCTCTCCACTCCGAGTTTCCTGACGAGATATATTGAATTTTGTCAATTATGTCAAATTTTATCTTTATCAGTTGAGATGATCATGTGCTTTTTTTCTTTAGTATGTTAACTTGGTGGATTATATTGATAGATTTTCAAATGTTGAACCAGTCTTTTATGCCCAGAATAAACGCTACCTGGCCAAGGTGTATAATCACTTATGTCTGACTGACTTATATTTGCTGCTGTTTATTTGTTTTGACTGATACTTGTCTAGTTTTATTTTTGTTCTGTCTTCATCTAGCGTTGGTAGCAAGAAAGGACAGGCTTCATAAAACAAAACGAAAAGTGTTTCCTCCTCTGCTATTTTCTGGAAGAGCTATTTTTATCAGTCCTGCTCAGAATGCGATGGCTAGATCAATAGCACTGCCATCTCCTGGGGATGGTTTAAAGCTGCAAATGCATTCAGACCTACAGAATCAGAAACTCTCAGGGCGGGGCTCTGCAATCTCTTTATCAAGCTCTCTAGGTAAGTCTAATCCAAGGCTGATGACTTAAAAACTACTGCTTAACACCTATTATCTAATCTAGTAGTTTTCAAGCTTTGCTTCAAATTATTATCACCTAGGTAATTGTTTAAACTGCCTAAGTCCAGGCTGTTTACAGAGAACCCCCTACAGAGGAACCCAGGTAGCAGCACTTTTTATGTCAAGTAATTTCAATGTGCAGTGAAGTTTGAGAACCTATGATCCACTTAAGTCCTTTTAATAACTGGTTAGATTAATGGTTCTCAACCTTCCTAATGCCATGACCCTTTAATACAATTCCTCATGTTGTAGTGACCCCCCAACCATAAAATTATTTTCATTGCTACTTCATAACTGTAATTTTGCTACTGTTATGAATCACAATGTAAATATCTGATATGCAGGATGTATTTTCATTGTTACAAAGAGGTTGCAATCCACAGGGTGAGAACTGCTGGATTAGATAGATATCTTCTCTCCCATTTTATAGATGGGAAAACTGAAGCATGAAGAGGTCAACGACAAATATGTGGCAGAGACAGGATTTGAATGCAAGTCCAGTTACCTTCCAAGTCCACTTAAGATAATCGTAAACTTTGAGCTAGTGGGGCTGAGAAGAGCAAGATTCACCTGTGAATATACAGTGACAACACACACCAAACACGAAAAACCAAAACCTTTCCTTGGACTTTTCTCATAATAATAAAGGCATTTTTGTTTGTTTAGTTGCCTGTTGGTTTGCATATGGTGGCATATGAGGCCAGTATGCCATTGTAAACCATGAATCTCAAATTACTTCTCTAAAGGATGCCAACACTATATTGAAGAGTCTCTCTGGGCCAGTATCCCTTAGGGACACCATAGAGCAGTGAGCTCCACCGCTGGGTCTTGTTCTCACATGAAGCTAGTGGAGCTCAACCCCATCTGCAAAGTGGGGTGTCTAACCACCTTGAAGAGACAACAGTAGCTGGCTTGTTGGGATGCAACCACCCAGCCTATTCAGTTTGCAACAGAACTCAAGAGTAGAGAGGTTTTCTTTTTCCTAAGCCCACCTTGGAGGAAACAGCATGTTAAAAGACTTGGAAAGAAAGGGAAATATATTTTTCTGTGGAACATGGTTAGGACAAATGGGGAACTCTAAATGCAGCTGTCAAAATGGGAATTCATCCAAGTTTTAAAAAACTGGAGGACCAGACCTCAGACTATACTATAAAGCAGTAGTGCTTAAAACAGCATGGTATTGGCACAAAAACAGAGAGGTAGATGTATGGAACAGAATAGAAAGCCAACAGATGAATCCAGCTACCTACCGTTACCTCATCTTTGATAAACCAGTTAAAAACATTGAATGGGGAAAAGATTCCCTATTTAACAAATGGTGCTGGACGAACTGGCTGGGGACCTGTAGAAGACTGAAACTGGATCCACACCTTTCACCATTAACTAAGATAGATTCTCAGTGGATTAAGGACTTAAACTTAAGACATGAAACCATAAAAATACCTGAAGAAAGTGCAGGAAAAACACTTGAAGAAATCGGCCTGGGCAAATTTTTTATGAGACGAACCCCACGGGCAATTGAAGCAACATCAAAAATACACTATTGGGACCTGATTAAACTAAAGAGCTTCTGCACAGCCAAGAGCACAGTAAGTAGGGCATGCAGACAGCCCTCAGATTGGGAGAAAATATTTGCAGGTTATGTCTCTGACAAAGATTTAATAACCAGAATCCATAGAGAACTCAAACTTATTAACAACAACAAATAAAACAAGTGATCCCATTGCAAGGTGGGCAAAGGACTTGAAAAGAAATTTCACCAAAGAAGATAGGCGTGCGGACTATAGATATATGAAAAAATGCTCACCATCCTTAATCATTAGAGAAATGCAAATCAAAACTACTCCGAGATATCACCTAACTCCAGTAAGATTAGCTCATATCACAAAATCCCCAAACCAGAGTTGCTGGTGTGGATGTGGAAAAAAGGGAACACTTCTACATTGCTGGTGGGAATGCAAATTAATACGTT
>NW_003852494.1:6887141-6937689 GCF_000181295.1 Otolemur garnettii
AAAACGAAGACTTTACCTCCTTCATGTTTACATGGATGGAACTGGAAAATGTTCTTCTTAGCAAAGTATCACAGGAATGGAAGAAAAAGTATCCAATGTATACAGCCCTTTTATGAAACTAATTTGTAGCTCTCAAATGAAAGATACAACTTAATTAGCCCAAGAATATGGGGAGGGGAAAAGAGCGGCTGGGTGGTGGGAGGGTGACTGGAAAGATCACCTATATATCTGTCTAACAAGGGTATAAGTGAACTTTTCTAGAACTAGAATATAAATGTTTTGATACAATGTCTATGCAAATGACATGAAATTTATGTGAAACAGCTTGATGAAAGTATTTCAAAATGTATGTGAAAACACAACACTGTACCCCATGTTTGCATTAATGTATACAGCTATGATTTAATTTAAAAAAAAACTGGAGGGATAGAAAGTTACCAAAAAGGGGGAAATGGTAGTCAAGGGTCACTATAATCTCTTGATTGAAACTGGCCCTATTACAGTGGGAATTTTGGTATTCATATTTTATGAATGCATCCTGTTTTCCCCTTCCCACTCTTCCACAGGACTGGATTACTGAGTGGTTTCCTTTGGTACATTTGTCAGAACTGCAACGAGCCAGTGAAGACAAAGCGATGACAGCCCAGTCTATATTCTGTCTCCTGCAGCCCAGTCCAAAGGCTCCTGCTGGAATTTATATTAGCCTGCTCTTTGCAGCCTCTTCTGAGTGTTGCCTCCTCTTTGTCTGTGTCCTAATGTATGCATTCTGTTCAGCAAGGACGTGTGAAGTTGGCATTTCATTTTTGTTTGTTGTCTCCTTTCTCCTTCCAGCTCCTGTGCAGGGTTGGAACCCATGGACAAGAACCCCCCTGGATGCAGGTTAAGCCTACAGAGGATGCCACCATGGGCTCTAAGACTCAGGGAGCATGTGCCACTGCAGGGTGTGGAACAGCACTGGATGGGATGGCCCAGAGGTCCCCTTGTCCTGGAGTGTGGGATGAAGCTCTCTCTCTGGGAGAGAAAAGGAAGGAGGAGAATGGCTTGGCCTGTGATACAGCTTGTTTTTATGAAATCTGCTATGGATTGAATTATGCTCCCCTTAACCTCAAGTCATATGTCAAAGAGCTGACTCTCAATAGGAGTATACTTATAAATAGAGCCTCTATATTGAAGCTAAATGAGATTAAAAGAATGCACCTCTGATTTGATAGGATTAGTGCCCTTGGAAGAAGAGTCAGTCTCTGTTTGTCTGTCTGTCTCTCTCTCTTGCCAGGTGTCTGCGAGTCCAAAATAGAGCCTCACCAGGAATAAAACTGACCATCACTCCAATTTTAAACTTTCAGCCCCCACATCTTAGTGACTGTGAATTGAGCTGTGATAAATATGTCCCCCAGCCTGTGATAAAAGCAGACTAAGCAGACTAAGATGCTGCATAAGGAAGTCTGAATGGATGGCTGAAGGCTTCATCTCTAGGGAAAAGGAACAGACCCTAGCAAGTTGGATTCGTTCCCCGGGCCTCTTTCTACATCTTTCACATAAAAGGACCAGGCTATTCATTTGTCTGCCCATTCTTTTATTTCCTTTATATATATAGTTGCCAGTATATGTTGGACACAGGGTTAAGTACTAAGTATTTGGAATAATACAGGATACTGAGTATAGCAGAAAAGCACTGCTCCTGGCCTCATGCAGTTTACAATAAGGAAAACCAGGAATGAGATGAAGACACTGCTAAGGTCTGAATGTTTGCTTCTCCTCAAAACTCATATGTTGAATTCTAATATCCAATGTGATGATAGTAGGAGGCGGCATCTTTGGGAGGTGATTAGCTCATGAGGGCTTCACACCCAGAAATGGGCTTAGTGACCTTATCAGAGATGCTTGAGGGAGCTTGTTTCCACCACCCACCATGAGGACACCGCGATATGGCACCATCCATGAAGCAGAGACCATGCTCCTGCCAGGCACAAGTCTGCTGGCACCTTGATCTTGGCCTCCAGAACTGTGAACAATAAATTTACGTTGTCTATTAACCACCTAGCTCATGGTATTTTGCCATAACAGCCCAAATGACCAGGCACCCATATATGAGGTGCCCTCTATGAGTTAGTGTGTGAGAAATATATTATAGAAATGGAAAAACGATTGATCTCAGGGAGCAGCCAGGAGTCCAATAAATGTAAAAGAAAGAGAGAAATAAACTACAAAGGTATTCGGTTCAGTTGACCTGCATCTCTGCAGAAATACCCCAGCTGTCATGTCCTTTTTGAAGATGGATTGGAAAAATAGACCCAGCGAAACAAGTTCAAGAGAGAAACTGTTGTCCCTTAGCCGTTAATAGAATTCTGGGTATTTCTGTGGCCAGAATGGGACACGGCACATTTTTAAAGGTCTGTCAACACCATTAATATTTATGACATGTGTCGAAAACAGCTCCTACAGCCAGGTGCGTGGCAGACTCGTATGCTCCATTTTGCTTTGTTGAGTGGTGGGGGCCCAGTGAAGAGCAAGGGGAGGGATGTGAGGTGCGGGGCTCCCATTTCACACTCCTTTGCAGGCGGTAACGTCATCGGGATGCGGTGCTCTCAGACAATAATGTTCTCTTTGAAAAAATAAGCTCCTTCACTGTTGTTAAGTGAACTGGTTATCTGACGAAACAGAAACATGAACGCAAAGCTGTTTATGAGAGGCACGACCAAGCGTCAGGTCAGAATTTCTGCCTCCGTCTCCTCCTGGTCTGAGCCACCTGCTTGGACATGCCGCACCATACTCTTTGCTTTCAGTGTGACTTCATCGGCTTCTTTACAGCTAAACACGGATGATGGATGTAGCTACTGGTCCGTTTTCCTATTCCTCAATTTCTTCTGCAGCATACAAATGTCATATGTTCAGACTGCCTCAGTCCACATTCCAGATCTCCATTTACCAGCAGTATGGCCTAGAAAACGTCTGGGATTGTATCACCTTAAGATACGTATCTATAAATGAGTAAATGAAATCCTACCATACGGACTTCATCAAGGCATTCTGAAGATTTTTTTTTTTTTTTGAAGTATGTGATTCACAAAGGGCTTACTGAATGGTGAAAGAATGGAAATGAACACTTTTCTTTATTTTTAGGGCAATGTGCTTTAAAGAAGAGAAAGGAGGAGATGTTTAAGAGAAGAAACGGTTCTCTCGATATTTACCTGAAGAACGTCACGAGCACTGAAATCATTCTGTAATCAGAGCAGACGTGAGCTCTGAGCACGTGGCCGGCAGTGGTCAAGCCTGCGGGCTGCACACTCTGCCTGCAGAGAAGGGAGACTGGGTTGCTACACGTTTCCTTGCGCAGAGTATTCCCGATTCTAGCCTTTTGTGGTTTTTATTAAAACCTACTCCCCAGAGGACATTTTAATTGTGTTTAAGCTCTCTTTCTCTACAATGTATCTCTGATAGATAAAAGCATCATATTTGGTATATAGGTAAACACACATATATATTTATTAAAATATTCACATACCATACAATTCACCTATTTACAGAGTGCAATTCTTTTTTTTTTTTTTTGAGACAGAGCCTCAAGCTGTCCCCCTGGGTAGAGTGCTATGGCATCACAGCTCACAGCAACCTCCAACTCCTTGGGTTCAAGCAAGTCTCCTGACTCAGCCTCCCAAGTAGTTGGGACTACAGGTGCCCACCACAACACCCAGCTATTTTTTTTTTTTTTTTTTGGCTGCAGCCGTCCTTGTTGTTTGGCAGGCCTGGGCTGGATTCAAACCCACCACCTTATGTGTATGTGGCTGGCGCCTTAGCCACTTGAGCCACAGGCACCAAGCCTACAGAGTGCAATTCAATGGCTTTTATTATATTCACAGAGTTGTTTGACCATCATGGCAATAAATTCTATGATGTTTTCATCATTTTGACATGAAGACTTATACCCATTTTCTCTCAAGCCTCAGTCTTTCACTGTTACTAGCTGATCTATTTTCTGTCTCCAGAGATTTATTATGGACATGTCACAATACGGGAACCCTTGTGTCCAGCTCCTTGCACTTAGCATCATGTTGGCAAAGCTCATCCGTGCTGCCGTGTGTGCCAGGGCTCCATGCCTTCTTATGGCTGAGTAACACTCACACCATTGTGCCGTCAGATCACTTTTATTTATCCACTTATCGGCTGGCAGACACTTGACTTCAGTAATGTCTCTTATGGTCTCTGGTGGTGTTCTGTGATTCATTTGACCCTCTTCTCTCTTGAATTTACTGCTTCAAGTCACACTCTCTACTATCCCCTGTTCTTTCCCCACCTCCTTCGAAGGTGGGACCACCTCCTTGGCCCATCAAGATCTTCACCAAAGCCTCCCAAGACACCATGCAGTGATGGTCACAGGGCATCCTGCATCCTGCCTCCATCCTATCAGCCAACATCATAGGCACCCTCTTGGAGACATTGGGGACACATGTTTTGGTAATGACTTCAGTTTTTATTAAAAATGATGCTGAGTATAAAATTTTCAAATGGCATTAGAAAGTGAAAGCAAAAATAAATCTCAAATTTTAAGAGCCCAAATTTTCCATTTTTAATGTCAGAGGATCTTCATCTATCCAGTTATCATCCTGAGCGTGATGTATGTAAATGAATCATCAAATCAATAGAAAATACACTGTAGGTGGCACGTCTTTTTTTGAATAAAAAAATGCTAAATTTATTTTTATTATTTTTAATAGGAGACCAAGAATCCAAAGTAACTAACATTGCTGGACTTCAAACAAAATTTAGTCGACTACAATAGACAATTGGTTTTTTAAATATCTGTTGAGGTTTAAAAAGAAAGTGTTTAATTTCTAGAATCATTGTTATTTCTGCTATTTCTGTTTTAAATCCTGGGTTTTAATTGTGGCCAATTGACTGGCTCCCTCCTCTGAAAGAGGAAGGAGTTGGCAGTCTCTCCACTTCTTAAATGCTATGTTTTCATTCACTGTGTTAATTTCTTAACATTCATAATATTTACATGTTGTGGTAGAATCCTAACTTTCCCAGTTGTTCAGATCTCTATATTCATGCTCTATATGAAGCTCACCTTGACACTGATTCACCTCCTTTTTGGCTTTTTGTCTTCCCAGAGCATATTGGTTTTGCTGATCTGCTAATGGCTGGTCTTCACTTTTTTAATCTTTTTCATCATTTTTATACAATCTTGGGAGGGAATAAGGGAGTTTCACCTGCCATTAGTCCATTGCATTGATGGCAAAGTCCTTCCTATCCTGCCTTTTAAACTGCAAGCTGCCATTCAATTACGAGGACAGTCAACTCAGTCATTCACTGAGCAAGTGTTGACTGGGACCAGAGGGGCAGGCATTGCATTCCTGGCAGGGCCTGTGCAAGAAGCAGTGCCCAGAGCATAGCATCTATCTGTGAGCCTGATGAGGCTTAGGAATGTGTCCTGTCCAGCTGCAGTCAACTTATCCTACTTTCCTAAGGACATTGCTTTGATAAGGGATGGGGGATTTTGTTCTGGATAGTGTTGTGCAAAAAATCACTACAAGGCTTAATAGCATGAAACAATGGCAGTCATTTATGAACTTCACGAGTCTTCAATTTGAAAAGTGAACAATGGGGTGGATTATTTTTTTCTGCTTTATGGGATCTGAAGTCTCAGCTGAGAATATTCAAAAGTTGTAGGAGGCAGACGTGGCCCCATAGTCAGTGCTGAAATCAACTCAAGGCTCATTTCCTCACAGCCTGGCAGCTGGTATTAGCTGTCAGCTGTTGGCTAGAACAGCTACCCTTGTCCTCATGTTGTGTGGGCTTCCTCATAGAATGGCGGCTGGCTCCTAAGAATAAGGGCCCCACATGGGCCCCAGTACAAGTTGTATTGCTTTTTGTGACTCCACATTGAGTTATTTACACTATGGTCACAGACCTACCAAGTTCAAGGTGGGGGGGATGTAGACTTCACTTTGGGATGGGAAGAATGTTAATGTCATAACAAGATGTTGAAGAGTGTTGTTATAACCAGTTTTGGTCAGTTCAGCCTGCCATAAGTTTTACCCCATAATTTTTTTTTAAGAAAGTATAAAACACTAATTGATACCCTTGAGGAAAGTACCTTACTTAAGATTAGGTGAAGGAAATGATAGAGGTTTAATAGAGGATGGAAAAAGAGCAGGCAAAATTGGAGGCGACCAGGGAAAGGGCCACTGTGGACCTCAGGCCAACTTGATAACCTTTTTCAATCTCCCCAGAATTATATCAGCCTCTGGAGAATATTTACCTTTGTCTGATGAGGCAGTTTATTCATTGACGATGATCACGAAGTCCTGGTCGCTCTCCAGGGGATGTGAGCTTACAGATGGGCACCGTTACTCACCATGATGAGCCGCCAGGCAGTAAAAACCTAATGGGACAGAACATGCTCTAATTTTCTGAGAGCACCATGCACCACCCTGTGATTTTCACTTCCAATCAGAGTGCCCATTGAGTATCCCTTGTGGGCTGTTCAGAATTCTCATTTAAGAGGCAGCTTTGTGAAAGCAGGCTGGCTTCTGCAGGGAGGTGGGTGGCGTCTGGGTCTGTGAGATTGCCTCTGTCATCTGCCCATCAGATGCCCACTTCTTCTTGCCTGTGCTGCCCCCTCCTAACCTGCTGAGGAAAGGAGGCATAAGGTGTCTCCAAGGTAGACGCCCAAATTGAGGCCACATCTGTCTATCTCTTCCTACAAAGGTGATGCCAAAATGTTGCAGCTAAAATGAAGCTGCTATAGGTATACAGAAGACATTGCCATCTAGGAATTCAGATTTAGAGAAATCTGAGTTTCCAAAGTGGAAGGAAGAATGCCCATCTACCTCTTTCATTTTGGTCACCCCTGTTGTCACTTTGCCTAGAGTTCTGTGCTCCTAAAACCCCAGCTATCCCTAGCATGGTCCCAAGAGTGCCTAAGTCAGAGGTCCTCAAATCACATCTCTAGGAAATGAGGTTCACCATGTGCATGAGTGAGGAGGCTGAGGAGGAAGGGAACTGAGAGCAGGAGCTGGAGGGCCAGGACCCAGCACCACCTGCTGATACTATGTGAGTGTTTGAGGGTAGTGTAATAGATCTTTTACTAGTTTAGGTCTGGCTAGAAAGCTTGATGTTTTTTCATTGTAAAATCTTCCCACTTTAAAACGTCTGTCCAAGTATATAAATAAAGAACTTTGAGAGGATTGGTGATGTTCAGTTTGTTACTGGGTCCTAAGCAATGGGAAGAGACTACTGTGTCTTTTTCATCTGTGTGTCTTCCAGAGAGTCTGGAACAAATGGGTGTAACAAGTTTCAGTAAACTTTCCAAGGTGTGCAATCATGAGCCTAAACCAGTCTTACAACATAAGCTCCCCTCATACCTGTTTGGAATCAACTTTTGCTCCCATCCCAGGCCCTGCCAACCACCTTCTCTATCTAGATTCCTCCTTTATAGACATTTAGTGTTGGTGGAATCATACACGTGTGTTCCCCCGTGTCAGCCTCCTGTGATTTAACAGCATCTTTTTGATCCATCCATGTGCTGTGGATCAGTACTTCACTCCTTTCTAGGGCTGAATAGCATTCCGTTGTGTAGATGCATTACAGGTTTTTTTTTTCTTTTAATCTCTTCCTTTATAGATAAACATGCAAGTATTTTCATTTATGGCTTTGATGGACGTGAAAGTTAAAAACATTCTCCTGCAAGTGTTTGTGCACATGAATGGGTTCAGTTGACTTGGGGATACTTAGAAGCAGAATTGCTGGGGCATTTGATGTATTATAATGTGTGATGTCTTCAGGAACAGCCAAACTGTCTTTCACCGCTGCAGCCCCACTTCAACCATCCCACAGCAATGCATAAGGGTTGCGGCTTCTGCACATCCTGCCAACACTTCTTAACGTCTGTCTCTCCAGTAGAACAGTTTTGGGTGTTTCTCTGGTGTTTCTGGAAGTGGTAATGTTCTCGTTGAACCACGAGGCAGATACAGTGAGCTGCCATGTTGCTGCATGTTCTGTCTGGTGTTGGCAGAGACAGCAAGACTCTGTCACCTGGCTGCATGAGACAATCAGCAAGAAAGCTGAAGTGGTCCAGAAGTGAGCTGCAAGTGTACAAGGACTCGGCATTCCTGTTTCTAGGCTCTCATTCAGCCATTATTTTAACATCCAAGGACAAAGATATATACATATGTCCGTATCCCTATATATTACCATATTTTTGCTTCTAGCAAATTTGGAAACAACCAACATTTCTTCTTTTATGAGATACGACAGTACCATGGTCATTAAAAATGAAACGCATTTTCCTTCTATTGATAAGAAACATCGACCAGTATATTTTGTTGAACAACAAAGCAAAGTGGAGACTGCTCTTTTCCTCTGCTGCCATTTGTATAGGAGATGGGCTACTTTTACCTCTACTTGGGTTTTATAGGCCCTGTGGGGGGAGGGGGAGGAGTTTAAGTATATTTGTAGGTGAATAGACTGACTCCACAAAGATTAAAAAGAAAGTGAAGAGAGAAAATAGAGCATTGGGGTTCAAGGTTGACAGTAAAAGTTTGCAAAAGAAAATGTATATATAAGAACGTACACACATACAGAAACAAACCTATGCTGTGAAAAGAACACCAATAAATGGACATCTGTGTAATTAACATACAGCTTAAGAAATGGAACATAACCATTGTGAGACAGATCTATGGCTGTACTCCTTACCTTTTGGTAATCTTTGTTTTAGGATCTGCATCTATTATCTATTCAATAAATGCTTTGAAATTGAAAAAAAACTTAGTAACAGCAACATTGTGATAGAACAGATCCCTCAAAGCAAAAACAAGTCAACAAATGATAATTAAAAAAATAACTTTTCCAAGATGACAGCAAGGCAGAAAGTTAATTTGAACCTACGTCTCTCTAAAACTGAGGCCAGCTTTATCTCCACAGCATCATGTTGTGTCTGTGATGATCCCAAAGGTTTTCTTGTTGGTCACTGGCATTTAAACGTTCCAGGCTGGACCTCCTGCCATTGGAATGGCTTGAGAATGGGCATCACCAATGGCAAAGATCCTCAGCTCTGTGGCTGCTCAAGCCACGTGTAGACCAAGCACTACTTCTGCATCATCTGGTTCAGTCCATGACCTTGATTCTAAGGGGACATGGGGGAGAGAGAAAATGATCTTGTAAAAAGTCTTTGACTTCTCAGAACACTGAGTATCACCCAATAGGATGTGTAAAGTCTGATGGTCTATGCGGTCAATGCCTACCCAGGGATGTGCAGTGGAATACCGATGAAGGTGGAAAATTATGTCCTAAGAGCCATTAAGAATATTTTGAACCAGATTGCAATATTTAAATTGAATAGTGTTTCTGAATGTAGAACATATATATGCACACGCCAGTGTCTATAGGAGCAAGGGCAGGCAGCCTTTACTTAATGATGCTTAAGCAGGAGCACTGCCAGAATGGCGGCCAGGGCCTCGGACCCATTTCATCAAGGGGCTGCTTTAGCAGACTCAAGACAGAGGCAGGCCAAGGTGGGAAGCCAGCCCCCCTGCCTGGGGTGCTGTCTGGCTATCCCTCCAGGGGCTGTTCTGTCCTGAATGGAGACATCTGGCTCAGCTTTGGTTTGGCCATCATCTGTCCCTGGGCAGAGGAAGCCAAAGAAAGAGCAGGGACACTGCTTCTGGAATGGGAAGGCCTAGTTCAAATCCCTGCTCTGCTGCTTGATGGCTGTGTGACCTGACCAAACCCTTGAACCTCTCTGAGCCTCTATTTCTCCATCTGTTATTTGGAGATGACATTGCTGGGAGAATAAACCAGAGCTGGTGACAGAGTGTCCTGCATTTAGTAAACAAGTGACAAATATTAATAACAGAGAAAAAGCAGCAGCAGTCGTGGTTACCGCTGGTGCATTAAAACCAGATTCCTGCCTCATTGCGGGTGACATGCATACGTGATTGAAATCTGTTGTACACCTGTGGGCCAGACACAATCTACTTTGGCCCATGAAATATTTTTTAGCTTTTTCACTTAATTTTCAAGATTGGAATTTAGGAATTTTACTTGAAGTCAAGAGTTCTGCATTATCAATACAAACAAACAAATAGTAAAAGATCTATATTTGTGTTTCATCATTGGTGTGGGTGTGTCCTTGTTTATATATTGGTTTCATATTAGTATTGAGTACATTGGATTTTTTTTTTCATTCTGAGATATCACCTTGGAAGTGAGAACAATGCAACCTAAAAATTTGAACCCTCATATTAATTTGAATTAAAAAAAAATAGCAAAAGTGGATCCATATTATTCCCTGGTTGCAACCACCTAAAACCCAGGAGCGGCTGCCCCTAGTGGACAGGACAGTGCCATCATGCAGTCCAGTGCATCTTCTCAGAGGGGCTCCCCCTGCACCAGTTGTACTAAGAGCAAGTGCAAATTGTTGCTTGGTTTTATAAGTAAGGATGCTGAAGCACAGAGTTAAGGGACTTGCCAAGTCAGTCGGAGGAAGTGGTGGTCTGCCCCTAATCCACACGGACCACTGCCCTCTTATCCCCAGCACACCTTCACCCCAGCAGGCTGGCTTCAGTCACTCACCAGCCTAACTGTCCTTCACATTAGAGTATGTGTCTCTGCTGCAAACTGTTCTAATTCAAAGGCTGAAAGTTCGCAAACTGTGTCTGATTTGGATGGCGACCTTGTATGTCATCTAATCAATTTCAACCTCAAGACTCAAGTGGGGAGGGAGATTTTTCCCAGGTCATTATCTTGCTCTTCCCAGGGTTCACAGAGAATTTGCCGATCACCCCTTAGCCAGTCGGGAGTTGAAAGACCACAGAACTCACAGCCTGGCGTCTGGGCTCTTTCACGTGTGGCGTTTGCCTCCTGGAGTGCAGGCTAACGACATCTATTAGAAAGTCTTTCCCGCTTATAGTATTATGCCCCAACAGTTGTCACCATCACAGGTAGGACACATAGCCCATCCTCATTAACAGCAGAACGGTTCATCACAAATGACTAGCAATTAGGGAATCATTTGGACAGAAGCCACTTGCATTTTTCACCAGAAGGCTCATTCTCATTTTACTGCCAATCTATTCAGCTTTCTTCTCTCAGGCCGCAGCTGATTGCTCCGTATGTAATTTCAATGTGAGCTCCAGTTCAAAGGGCATCGTTTGTAACACACATCCAACATCGCAAAATGGATCCATGGCAAATGGATGCCTGGACATAAAAAGATGCTCGACATCGTTAGTCATTAGGTAAGTGCAAATTAAAACTGCAGCGAGATTCCCCACCACGCCTCCTACAATGGCACCGCTTTACAATTTCAGATTTAGAAAAATGCAATTAATTTACATTTGTTTCTAGGTATTTGCCCACGAGAAAGGCAATCCGAGGCCCATACGAAGACTTGCTCATGAATGCTCATAACAGCTTGATTTGTACCAGCCAGAATCTGGAAGCAGCTCAAATGTCCATTAACAGGTGAATGGATAAACAAACAAGGGTATAATCGATACGACTAAACTATGGGGGGATCAAAACAGACAAAGGACTACATACAACAAAATCGATTGGGGTTTTATGAAAGAAGTTACTCCTGCTACAATTCTAATGGGTCTGAAAATAGCAGTGCTAAGTTACAAAGAAGCCACAAGAAAAAAATGGGCAATTTCATTTTTTGTAAAATCATCAAAAATGAAAACCTATCTATCCCATAAGAAAGAAAATTATTGTTTGTATGCAGAAATAGGAGGGGACTCGTCCTCAGAGGGGTAGGTCGGAGGGAATACAAAGTGACAGTGGTAAAATTTTTAGTCATTAGTTTGATTCTAGTGATAATTTTCTAAGTTGGCAGATGCATCAAGATTTACAAAATATTGCATATGTGTGTTCTATTTATCTATTAGTATTTTCTTTATTCTATCAGTAGCTCAATACAACTCTTTACAACAGTACTTAATAATAGTGGATATTTGCTAAATACACGTGGTTAGGAAATAGCATGAAAATTTAGGTGGGGGGACAATTTTAGTCTCCCCCTGTTTTTATTCCACCTTTTCCCCTTTTGCATTTAAAGCATTTAGTACCTGGGGACAGTTGTGTCATGCTAGGACACTTGTTAGGTGGGCAGCTGTGGGGTCCGGGCACCCTGCTTCTAAGGGGTCCGGGCACCCTGCTTCTAAGCAGGGAGAGGGCAGAGCCATCCATCAGAGCTTTCACGCTCAGCTGTGGATTCCTCGCTTGAGATACCTATGACAATGGAGAGGAAATGTCAGAAGTAATGGTTATGAATTATGTCCCCCAGGTCCCAGCCCTGGGCACTGAAAGTAGACAAATCCCCTGCTTTTTGCACTCTGCCAGATTAGATGCCCCAGCACTCACACGTGAATAAAGAGGGATGCTGCCAGCCTGGTATTGAGAAATGCAGGGGCGTAATGCAGGGGCACGTGTGTTAGGAGCACCCGGGCTGGGGGAAGCTGGGGAGAAGCCAAGGTGGCCCCTGCGGTGCAGAGGCTCACAGTGAGGCTGTGAGTCTGCGCTCTTGAGAGCACAGGTAGCTCCGAGTTGCTTTATATCTAGTCTGCTGAGAAATTTGGGCTGTATTTAACCAAGTCAACACCTGTTTTGTTCATGATTCCAGACAGAGTTTTGATCATGAGATAGCAGAATTTCATTTTAAATACTTTACACTGATGTGTGTTCACTCTTCCTAGATGGATGAGGGCGTGGCATACGCCTGATCACAGCCGGGGGGCTAGACCCATTTGAGTTGCTTGGGGCCAATTTTCATGAGTCACATTGGCACGAAACGAAGTACCTGATTTCCCAGGCACTATAAAGACACAGGCGTCTGGTGGCAGGTGTTTGAGGTTTTTTTTTTTCTTTTCTCACTTTAGTATCATCTCATTCTATTTCAAAATAAATCTCGTCTGCTATGTGAGATAGCAGATGAGCGTCTATATGACAATGACAATATCACTGAAAGAGACTTATAAAGTATAAATCAGGACGCGAGTCTCAAATAGCACCATTCTGTAGCATAAAGCAGCAGTGAGTAAAAGCACCTGGCTTCGTTTATGGTATTTTATAATAAATAAGAAAAAGACGGTGCATGGGAGTCATTGGGGGAGGGGCAGGAGAGTGGGAAGTAACTTGGAAGATAGGAAGGTCTGTAAAAGTGTGTGAGAATGATGGGTTTAAGAGCAGTCTTGCCCTAGACTCTCAGAGACATTGTAGGACACACCTCAGAATTTTTCTCAACAATAGGGAAAACCTGAGCTAATTCAGAATATCTGCAAAGCTTAAAATAACATGAAAGTGTATGTAGTTTGTACCAAAGATGAAGCCCCAGGTCCTGCTGCTACTACTGGGTTGGTGGCCTATTGTCGCAATGGAAAGGAATGCTGACTTTCTGTTAGCAGTTAATGAGAGAACATATACCCCCTGCCCCCACCCACGATGTCGCACAGACCCTAGATTAAGGAATGCTAGTGGGTAGAGACAGACAACACGTAGAAATACAGACAGGCGGGTCAGTACATCCTGCCAGGCAATAGATGCTCAGCCCTGTAGTGCTGAGTGAGGCAGCAGAGAGCACGACCCACAGAGGAAAGATCAACAGGCTTAGGTGCACCTGGAGAGACTCTCTGAGAAGATGCTACTTGGGCAAAGACCTGGAGAAAAGGAGGAAGGGGCAGAGGGGTCGGGGCCAGGATAGTGGGTGAGGACAGGAAAATTTACAGAGAGCTCACAAAACTGAGAAAACTGAACCTAATCTCAGAGTGGTTGTGAGGATCACGTCATAGAGAAGAGATTAAATACTGAAAGGTTATAAAAATATAACAAGTAAACAGAGGTTTGAATAAAATGTTGCTTTGGGGTGAAACGATCATGCAGCTCATTTTGTAATCACTGGGCTTTGGCATGTCGTAAACTCAGACCCGTAGAACATGCTGGATGACCATTAAAATGAAGAAGGTGACTGTGTAGGATGATCCTTAGCAGAACACCCTGGTGGCAGCTACAGTTTCACTTGCACAACTCAAATTCTCCCTTCATCAGACCAGTCTCCTATGGAGAATCATCTCTCCTTCACTCTCAAATTATGAGCCTCAGATGGCACTGATGCCTGCTCCAGCCATCAGCACATTATTCTACTTCGGTGGATGCCACGATTGCTTCATGGTGACCACCTGACCAAGGAGGCTTCATTAAGAATCGTCTCACCCTAGGCCTTTTTCTTGAAACTACTGGGCTTTTAAATGCCATCCTGCCACCATGAAGGGATATTCTTTCCAAGAAGGATCATCAACCTACAGATGGTTCAGTAGAGGCAGAAAGTGGAGGCAGTTTTCTGATGACTTTTATTGTCCCCCTGGAATCACCCTGGGCCTTTCATTTACAAGATTTCATGAATTGCTTATTTTTTCTCTTTCTTGGCTTAAATATTACATTTTTAAATTTAAGTTTTCAGGAGGATGACAAAGGATCCTAAAATGAACAGCCCATCAGAACTAAAACAACTTTAGAACTCTCAGAAAGCAACGCCTTTATTTTATACCTGAGAAAATCTGAGGGTCGAAAGTGACTTCTCTAAAGCCATGCTGGCAGTAAGAGGAGAGCAGAGACAAATGACCCTGACAGTGACAGCAGGCAGGATGCTGGTTCAGCTGCCCAGTGGATCAGTCCTTTGCTAAGAGAGACTGATGCTCCTCTGGGGGCCGTGGCCTGACCTGCCCCAGCACTGTGCCCACCCACCCTCTATTGCCCACTCATATCCTGCAGGGAAACGTACGAGTTTCACTGGAAAGGTGTTTTCATTCACTGCATCACTAGCAGGGGGAACTTGTATTTGTCTGCTCTAAGGCAGAGAGACTGTCCCCTCAATAGAAATCAATTTCAACTCTGTCTGATTCATGGGAAACTGCAAGAGACCCTTTAGAATCTTTTGGAGATGCTGAATCTCTTGGCTGTGTTCACCAAAAGGTCCCAGAGAAAATGCAGTAGGGATGGAAGACCTTTGGGGCAGACCTGGGAGACAAATTCTGTTTCATCCCGTTGCTGATTTGTGTGAGGTCAGCACCCCGCTGAGCCTGTTTGTCTTACGTTGGTTGAAAATTCAACTTGATTTGGCCACGGTAAATTATTCTCCTCTTTCAAGTAGAAGTTCCTTGACTGTCCAACTAGAACATCCGGGATGTAAGCAAGGTAAGAGAATGAACCATCTTGAAGACAACTGTCAACATGGGGAGGGCTGGAGAACTGTGGCCAGTAATTTCACCCTCCATAAGAACATCGCTTTTCTTGGACTACTTGGTAAGGTTCCACACAGGATTTCATTGGCCAGCATATTGCTAAATAGCTGAAATATAATTTACTTAGCCAGTTATTTCACTTTTGGATAAAAAGAATTTTCTCCATTTTTGAAAAATAAGCTAAGTTTCAGTAAATATTTTCTTACATGCCTTTGTCTTCTTCTGTTGTTATTTCCCTAGATTAGAAATAGAAAGATTTTTTTCTTTCTATTTTGAGACAGAGAGACTCACTCTGGCACCCTGAGCAGAGTGCTGTGGCATTATAGCTCACAGCAACCTCATGCTCTTGGGCTCAATCGATTATCTTGCCTCAGCTGTTTTTTGTTTGTTTGTATTTTTATTAGAAACAGGGTCTCGTTCTTGCTCAGGCTGGCCTCAAACTTCTAAGCTCAAGCTATCCACCCTCCTCAGCCTCCCAGAGTGCTGGGATTATAGGCTTGAGCCACCGCATCCAGCCAGTCTCTAGATTAATTTTAAAAATTGAATTGTTAGTTTAATTTTTATAAATATTTTTAAGGCCTTGCTATACATTGCCAAAATATTTTTAAAGAAAAATTATAATAATTAGTATACTCCCTCTTTGGCAGTGTAGAAAATGCTTATTCATACTAATATGGGGTAATACCATTTTATTTTTTAGAAGATTTGCTAATTTGAGAGATGAAATATCCTATTATTTTCATTTCTACTTCCTTATGACTTAGGGTAGACTTTTTGTGCTAATTGATTTCTGATATTCTCTTAGAAAGTAGGACACATACATTTCAAACGTTTTTGAGCCTTTTAGCAATAGCAATTATATAAAGGCCACATAGTTAACTTTTCTGTCTTCTTCTTAATAATTCTTTTAAGAAATATATATTTAGAGCCTCCTATCCGTGGCAAGCATGACTTTAGGCACCAGGGACTTAACAATGACAAAATCAATGACAACATCTCTGTCTTCATGGAAGATATTAGGGTGCAGACAAAAAATAAAATACCCAGCAGTATCAATAGTATGTTACACCATGAAAAGTGCCAAAAAGGGAAAAAACAAACCAAAACAAAACCATGAAACAAGGAAGGGATAGAGTGTGTGAATGGCTAAAAGGAAAGTAGTAATTTAGAAAGATTCCATGAAAATTCTTCCCAGAAATGTGGAATTTGGATAAAGATGAAAGGAGACGGTGAGTGACCCCTGTAGACAGCCTGGGATTCCAAGCAGTGCAATTAGCTAGTGCAAAGGCCCAGGGGCAGGCACGTGTCTGGGGTGTAGGGAGGGGTCATGGTGGGTTTTCTCTGCTATTGAACGACTGTGGCTATCTTTCCCAGGACTTTGGAAGACCATGGAGAATTTGAGCAGAAGAGAAACTTGTCGTGTTGTAACTTCTAATAGGTGCCCACTCTGGCTGCTGTTTTGAGAGCAGACCAAAGGCCAAATGGAAGAGAGCAGTCAGGAAGCTGTCGTGGTCATACAGGTAATAATGGTGTTGGCGGCTTGGACCAGGATATTTGAAGCTGTGGACAAAATATGCTGATGGAATCACATATGAATATGAGAGAGAGAGATGATGCCAGTGTTTTTGCTTATTTATTTGTTTACTTTTTATTGTAATTTTTCCCTAATCTACTGGAGAGAGGAAATCATTTATTGAGATGAAAATGACTTGAGTTTTAGGGAGGTACAATTATTTTGAACTATGTGATTTTAAATAAAAACCAGTGCCAGATAAAAAACTCCAACGCTTGCTCGCTCTGTGTAAAAATTTGAATGGGAGATTGTGGAAGCCTAAAGGGGTCAGTAATTCAAGGCAATGCCCACAATAAATTAACATATTTTAAAATCCAGCTTGTCCACAGATGGCTTCATTAATTGGCAACTCCTACTTAGGGAGTGACTCTAGAATTTGCACTATGATCTGGGAGGAAGGGTATTACTCTCAAAAAGACAAACTATTCCTTTTTTATGTGTGTTCTTTCCCCTGTTTCCTCCATTCTGGAATAAGAAATAACGTCTCGTTTTTTTCCTGTCAGTTTCCTCTAAATAACAGTTCTCAGTACCTCGCAGTATATGATATATGAACACACAGACTCATTTAAAACACCATTGGACATAATAACGTGTGCAATTTTCTCTTCAGATGGAAATGAGGAAAATATAATGATTACAATAGTGGGTAATGTCACTGTCCGTCACCTGTGTGGAAGAGTGAATGTGGCTGTTAGAGAGAACAGCTCCTGACAGCATTGTAGAGGGAAAATCCAAGTTCTTTTCTGTCCTGAAAATAAACAAGGATCATTTTCTGGGTAGACCTTTTGGAAGCAAAACCCTGAACTTGATGTCGCTCTTTACAGTGATTGGAACAAGGCTATTGCGCTCCCCCTTAACAACAAAGGGACCCAGAGAAAGGTTGTTTTACAAATTACGAGCGATTTTGCAAAAATGAGAATCCAAAAGATTTCTCCAAATGACTAAGGTACTTACTTATTAGAGAATGAGAACAGTCAAGCCTTTCCTCTCAATGCAGGGGTGGGGGCTATCATGGTTCCTATGTGTGGTTTTCTAGCAAGACAAAATTCCAGGAGTGGTTTAATTTCTGCCTTGCCTCACACAAGATGCAGGCAAGAAATTGATTGAGTTGACTTTTACATAATACTAGAAATAATCGTAATAATAATAATAAAACAGCATTGCTGCTGGCACGTTGACCCCTACATATTTATACCCTGAAGTATGACTCAATATGCCAGTGTGCCATGGCATGATTGCTTTAGATTATCATAATTTAGCAAATCATCTCATTTAGACATCAAGCTGACTTAATAGATGCATCTCCTTTCTCTCTCATTGGGAGAAAAGAAAAAGGTAGTGAATAATTATTAAATAGGGAAAAAGAGTCACACTGCGTCCTTGAATTTGCATAGTTTAAATAGAACAAAGGAAGCAAAGTCCAACCAGACCCTTTCCAAGAGCACCTGTTTCCAACAGGTGGGTAGTCCTGGGAGCAGTCCATGGAAAATGAGATGTAGTCTTCACTGAATGTGGCTACACTTGCCTTCCTTTAGCTTTATCTGAAAGATAATTATTCTAAGGCGTTGGGGAACAAAAATGAGGTTTTCTATCACATTTGCTCATAATGACATAGAGTCCTCTTTTCATTCTCCATAGATGTTTCAAAAAAAAAAAAAAATCTCTCTACAAACTCCTGAGATGAGTTTTGCTTCTTGGTGGGAAGCAGAGGAGTGGGCGGGAACCACAGCTCAGGGTAAATGGGTCTGGGAGGCCTGTCAGACCTTATCCTGCCCAGAAATTGCCACCACATCCTCTCTTCTCTCCAGCTCACTTGTGTCCGTCTCCTTTTCCTTCCCTCCCTCTCTTCCTTCCCTGTCTCTCTGTTTCTCTCTCCACCCTGGGTATCTCTGTGCCTCTCTGTCTCTGCTTCCTTACTCTGGCGGTGTCTTCATTCTGCTTACCATTTCTGCCTGTCCCCTGGGTACACATATCTGCCTCTGACTTTCTGCTTCTCTGTCTTTGAGGCTCTTCATTTGGGCACGTGTAGGCTCTTGGTCTTTCTCTCTCTATTATTTCTCTCTCTCTCTCTGTTTCTGCCTCTGTCTCCCTCTCATTCTCTGTTCCCATCTCCTTTCCAGACACCCAGAAACCAGATCTGTCCACCGGATTGAGAACCAACCGGAGAGTTCAGCCAAATCTACCCAACTTGCTGACCCTAACAAAAACTAGTTTGCATCACTCCCTAGGAGGGTTTATTGACACACCAGTCGGGCCACGGAGGGGGACTGGAGTTTTACACTTCTCTCCTGGAGCACTTCGTTCAGTGGTGCTGTCTGATCAGGTTTGGGTGTTAATTAAATGCTGGTTCTGTGGCAACTCGGTGTTGTATTGAATTTTAATTTGGCCTAAGCTAAACAAGAAGATTCATTCTGTCAACAAAGAAGGGTGTGTAATTTTAGAGGGTTACAGATGTAATTAGACAGAGCTTGACTAAAGTGCTAATAGATTCACATACATGGGAAGAATGAAAGACAAACACTGATGTACTCATTATTCAGTGCTGTTAGGGAGTCTGGGAATAAGCAGGACCCACCTGAATGACGGGAAACCCAGGCGCACAGATGCAGGATTGATTCATGTGGAGACTGCGGACCCCCTCTTGCTCCACTCTCTCTTCCATTCTGTGCTTCTCCATTTCCTGCCTCCGTCTCCCTTCCAGCCTCTGTCTGTCAGCTTGTGTGACTGTGCTGTCTCTCTGTGTCATGGTGTATAGCTTCCTCCTACTTCTGTAGAAAATTACCACAACCTAAGTGATTTAACAGAACAGAAATGTATTCTCTGGATGTTCCAATGGACAGGACCCCCAAATCAGCTTTCCCGGTCTGAAGTCAAGGTGTCAGCAGGGTGTCTGTCCACAGGCTCTGGGAGAGATCCACTCTTGCCTCTTCCATCTTCTGGTGGTCCCAGTGTCCCTTGGACTGGGGACTCCAGTGTCTGCCCTTGGGGCCACATGGCTCTTCTTTTATGTCCTACATCAAACCTGCCTCTGCTTCCCTCTCATAAGGGTGAATGTGATTACATTCAGTGTTCACTTGGGAAATCCACCAATAGTCATCCCATCTCAATCCTTAACTTAGTGAAATCTAAAAAGTCTTTTTTTTTTTTTTTAACATAAAGATATTTACAAGCTCAGAACAGTGGCTCATGCCTATAATCCTAGCACTCTGGGAGGCCGAGCTGGGAGGATCATTTGAGCTTAGGAGTGTGAGACCAGCCTGAGCAGGAGTGAGACCCCATGTCTACTAAAAATAGAAAAAATAGCCTGGCATTGTGGTGGACACCTGTAGTCCCAGTTACTCTTGAGACTGAGGCAAAAGAATTGCTCAAACCCCTGAGTTTCAAGTTGCAGAGTGAGACTCTACTCAAAAGGAAGAAACAAACAAATAAATAGCCAACATTTATAAGTTCTGGGGATTTGGGTTATGGATGTTAGCATTCAGTCGTTACAGAGAGAAGAGGCCTTTCTGAGGGATCCTCATCTGTACCCCTGTCACACTTGCTACTGACTCAACTGGATCCTCACCGAATTCCTTCATTCATATTTTGAAGCCTTCACCTTCAACCCTCAATAATTAGATTTTAACAAACTCATGAGAGTGATTAGAATCTTTATGAAAAGAGCAAGAAACTGCAGCGCTGACTCTCTGGCATGTGTGGACACGGCTGGAAGACTGTCCCCTTCACACCAGGAAGGGCTGTCACCAGCATTAGACGACTATTGGACCCTGACCTCAGACTCTCAGCCTCCAGAACTGTGCGGTAATACAGCCTGCTGCTTGACCTCCCACTCCAAGCGTTTTGTTGTACCAGCCCAAGCTGACTGAGAGCCAGGACCAGAAGTTAGCCTGCTTGCCTGACAGATGAAGCTGATCGGAGGCTCCGTCCTGGCCTGCATTCCCTCCTAGCCCTGTAAAGATTGTGTTGATAGACAACGCACTGTGACCTCCCTTTAATTCTTCCTTAATTCAGGAGAACTGAAAGGGGGGAATAGATACTTTGAGGTTCTATTCACCATCTATCATCACAAGCAGAATGACTGTGTTTGACTTATGACCCCTGGGACTACAGAAGTCTCTTCCTTTCGCAAAACAATCTCCATTAAGCTGATTTAGTAATGAGGTAGGAACTTGCCCTTCAGAGTCAGATGCTCATGAAGTCCCCCACCTTGATGCTTATGAGATGTGTGATATCACTTGACACCAGAGCCTCAGTTTCTTATTTTGTAAAATGAGCATAATAATAGCACTTCTTTTGGGGGGTTGCTGTGTAGTTATCTGTCTTTATCTATTCAACCTGTTACAACAAAGTACCTAAGACTGGGTGATATATAAATAATAAAAAACTATTGCTTACAATTCTGGAGGCTGGCAAGTCCAAGATCAAAGTGCACCAGATTCAGTGTCTGGTGAGGGCACTTTTTGGGCTTCCAAGATACCACATGTTGCTGCACCCTCACATAGGGAAAGGATAAGGCAGCCTGTCAATCCCAAGGCACTAATCCCATTCCGGAGTAGGGCACCCTGGTGACTCAATCACCTTCTGTCAGTCCCAGTGTCCCCTGACTTAGGGACTCCAGTGTCTGCCTTTGGGGCCACATGGCCCTTTTATGTCCTATATCAAATCTGCTTCCTATGTTTCCATATTGAGTATTAGGTTCCAACATATAATATATTTTTTTTGGTGGGGGCACCAACACTCCAACCACAGCATCTTTGTTTGGCAGTGGATCAGGGATCTTGAAGAAAGCAGAGTCCACCTGTGCTGGGTCAGCACTGCCCACAGGAAGGCAGGAGAGCAGGCCAGGGCTGGGGTGTCTAAACCCACACTTGCTCTGTGACTCTATTCTTGCTTTGTTTCTGAGCATTAGTTATTCTCTGTCTTTAAGCCTCTGTTTTCTCATACATCTCTTAGTCTGTATCTTCTCCTACTGTCCATCTCGGTCCATCCCTCTTCTCCCTCTCAAGGGTGCCCATGAAGGTCTGTCCACAGGGTCCTCAGCTGCCCCTGGCCCCAGTACAGATCAGGAGCTTACAGCTCACCCATGTGGCCTCAACAGATGCCTGCCCCTCCACTCCTCAGCCTCCTCAGGCTCCACTTCATCTGCCTGCTCTTCTCTAGCAAATGCAGAGATGTGGCCATGAATTAAATTTACTTGAGTTGCTCATACTTTTTGTTTACTGTGACAAGGTGCGGCTCTACTCAGAAACCCACACTTGATCTCTGGAGGTTGCATGAGGATTCCTTCCAGGCACCCCGGGGCACTGTTTAAGAGCAGGTGCTTCAGAGTCAGGCAAACCCCAGCGTAGCAACAGCCCTGTGTGGGGCCTTCAGCAAGTCGTTCTGTATATCTCAGGCCCAGTTTCCTCTGTTGTAAAAGGGAGATAATAAGTTCACCTCACTCTGACCATGCGGCTTTTTCTTCAGAGTTTACCCCACCTCCTTTTCTCATGCCCACCACCTACTTGAGCATTTGTCTTGTGATTTCTGCTCCATTCAGGGTTTGACGCTTGTCAAAATAGTGATTCCCATTTCTCTCCTTCTCTTGTCTTTCTCCTTTCCCTCCCTCCCCTCCTCTTCCTAGTTCTTCTCCTCCTTCTCCATCTTTTCTCTCTCCCCTTCTCTCCTTCCTGTCCCGACCTCTTTGTCAGTGTATTATCCATCCTTGCAAACCCTAGGAAGATGTATTGTGACTCTCAATTCTACAGATCAGATGAGGGGGACCAGTAAGGTTCTTGTTGATAGTGTCACTGAGGAAACTTGTAGCATCATGGCACATTGAGACTCTTAGTTCAGGGTGTCTTATAATGATGACCCACCTGCCTTCCTAGTAGGGAGTGTGGGAGCTGATCTTATCTCTGGCTGATATGTGAAAAATGGATAAGGGGGACACCTCAAATAGTTCAGGATTATGTGGAAAATGTGGATAGTAGGCCAGCATCACTCTCAGAGGACTCAAGACAAAAAGGGCATTGATCTTTATTATGTAATGTCCGAGTGTCTCACAGACTTCACGCACATGGAATTATCAATCCCTCTCTTAAAGGATGAACTGGAGTCAGCACTGGGGCCTTATTTCTGCTTCTCTCTGCACACAGAAGAGCTGTTTTCTAAGTCCACATGGAAGAAAATGGCCATCAGCTTCTCCTGGGTTTATATCTCTTCTTTTTAAGAGGGCTGAGACAGAGACTTGCTCCTTTAATTTGATTACTGTCACTTCGTTGGCTTCTTTTGGGTCAGGTGGTCGTCTAAGGACCAGTCAACAGTGTCCAAGGTAGACAAGGTCATGCTTCCAAAATAGTCACTGGGGTAAAGATATCCAGAAAAGGAAAATTCCTAATGGACTCTTTGATGACTTCACATCCACTTGACGAATAATGGTCGAACACTCGCTGTGTGCCAGACACTAAAGCAGGTCTCTGCTCTCCTGAGCTTTATGGTCTCTGGCATTTTTCTTGGTTTATTTCCCCCAGCTGTCTATAGAAGGAACATTTACTTCATTGTTGCTTCACTAGCTTCAAGCTTTCCACAGAGAGGTTAAAGATTCACCTGTTTTATTTTTTTGTGTGTGCAAGTTTTGAAGATAGACTTGATCAAGAAAACTTTCTGAACCAAAAACAACCCACTTGCCAACCACCTCATGTGGGGTCAGGCAGGTGGACATTACTACCCACTAACTCTCAGCTACTGATGGATACTCACTGTGCACAGGGGGAGAAATAAGAGAAACATCCTGCAAATAGTTTCCACTCTTCCTCATATTGGCTATTAACCCCTTGACATAAGAACTGTGCATTGATGCGAGTCGAATTTTTATTGAACATTTTACCAACCACTATTTTATTTGAAATGACTTTCCTCATTTTCTTTAGGGAACAACAGGTATCTGAGTTTTGAAGGCATCTGCTGCGATGCCAGTTTGTTATCAGAGGCCATGAAAATAGAGCATAAATGCTGGGCTAGGCACACTTCAGAGATATGTAACGACCAGCGCTGGAACTGAAAATCATCATTTATGTCGTAGCAAACAATCCAGGTCTTCTCTGATTGAAGTTTACAGCTGTCTTGCAGTGTTAGAAATCAGAACTTAAGGTAACTGAAGGGAAAAGAACAAAAAGAAATTGTGAGAGTCGCATTCAGAGGCTGGCTTGGGAATGCCCACTGACAGAAGATGAACAGATGGACGTCTAAGCTAGTTCTTATTCTGGGGACATTTTTGATATAAAAGCATCCAGAATATAATAAACCATAAGCCACATAGTCAGTATTTGTGAGATTAGTGGTCGTTAGGTATTTCTGCTACTAACAGAACTTCATATTATATAGAACAAAATCAATCCTTCCTTCCTTCCTTCCTTCCTTCCTTCCTTCCTTCCTTCCTTCCTTCCTTCCTTCCCACCTTTCCTCCTTTCCTTCTTTTCCTCTTTCTTCCTTTTTTTTTTTTTTGACAAAATCTCACCCTTTTGTCCAAAAGAGAATGCCATGGCATTAGCCTAGTTCATAGCAACCTCAAACTTCTGGGCTCAAGTGATCCTCCTGCCTCAGCCTCCCAAGTAGCTGGAACTGTAGGCATATACCACCATACCTGGCTAAACTTTTTTTTTTTTTCCAGTAGAGATGGGGTCTCCCTTTTCCTCAGGCTGTTCTTGAATTCCTGACCGCACCTCCTACCTCAGCCTAGAATTCCTAGAATCCAGAGTTCTAGGATTACAGACATGAGCCACCAAACTCGGCCATCTAAAACAAATTTCATCACTTGTTTGTGGACACTTTGTTGGATCAAGATATTTTTGGAAGTTAATTTTGACCCTTAAAGAAGGGTTTATAGTTAGATAAGATGAATGTTTAATTCCACCTCTCTGATGAGATAACAGGCTGAAGCAAAGTGTCTGGTAGTTGAGGTGTGGACTTTCACCTTTGGGTTTCTGTTAGAAGCCTGGCTGTACCACTAAGTGGCCATTATTTTCACTGCATTAAGTGGTAAGAGCCAGTATGATATGCATTTATCAAGAGATACATGGCAAGGGACTGGCAATTGTAGGGGCTGGGTAGGGGACTCTGAATCCACCTGCAGGCTTTCAGGAAGACTAACGGAAAACACAGGGAGGATCTGATGCTGTGGTACGTGGGGAAATTCTTTTATTTTTTTTCAAGACAAGTTCTGCCATTCAACTGATTAAATTAGTCTCACCCATATTATTGATTACAACTCCTTTACTTAAAGTCAGTTGATTACAGAGGTTAATCACATCTATAAAATACCTCCAGGGCCACACCTAGAATCAGTGCTTGATTGGATAACTGGTGACTATAGCCAAGCCAACTTAACACATAAACCTGATCATCACATCTCTTTTTGAGCTTTAATTCTTTGTTAGTAAAGTGAGGATTAGAAGAGTATCCTTCTAAAAGTAACCTTACACCATTAACAAGGTAATAACAAGATCATTGATTTTTCATTGAGGTCCTTACAATATATAAGACACTGTTCTTACTGCTTAATTATTATCACGCATTACTGTGCTTCTATTGGCAATATAAATGTGAATCAAGAGATATTAAATATAAGTTACTTAGCACAGGATTTGACCCATAATTAAGAGTTTATTAAAAATGAGATGGCATGTTTTAAGTTCTTTATAGCACTTTTCATAATATATAATTGTTTTATGCACTTGTTTAGATGTTTGGGGGATGTTTTTTAATATCCTTTCTAATTATCTGAGAGAGCAGAGATCAAGTTTTAGTTCACTCATAATCTCTGTGATGCCCAGAGCAGGTTTTCAACAAATGTCTTTTCAGGGAATTAGGTATATATTAAGTAGAAAGGTTTTGCTAAATCAGCCATGATATTCATGCATGCTGAGTGACACTTACAACATGGCTTATGCCCCCAAACAAAGAAAGTCACAGAGTAGTTTAAGACCTGGATGTGAGGTACACTCACTATATCTGTTGTATGATCACCAGTGTGGATCTTCTTTCTTAGAAGGCTTTGATTTAAATGACTCAGAATCACCATTTTGAGTCAGCTGCTATTTCTCTATTAATTTCTGAGAGTTCATATGATAGAGCAGTGAAGAGCTAAATTTTAGAACTTTGGCACAAGTTCAAATTTTTGACTTAATTCATTCACCCTCCCAAACTGATTTTGATTGATTCTTATTTTGGTTTAACTTGCATTGGCTTGGATAGACAGACAGATTATTACACAAAGTATACATAAATGCTTATTCCTAAATAAGTACAAAAATAAAGTTAAGTCTCCTATTTATCTGTTGCTATTTAGAGAGTATTTGTCATGAAGAAATAGCTCTTTTTTTTTTTTCAGTTTTTGGCCGGGGCTGGGTTTGAACCCACCACCTCCGGCATATGGGGCCGGCGCTTTGAGCCACAGATGCCACCCAGAAGTAGCTTTTTCTTTGGGCCAAAGGCAGGCAGGAATTGTGCTTGGGGTTTCTGGGAGACTGTTAGAGTTTTTGGAAAAGATAGGTTTAAATACTATGATGGGGGAGCTTAGAAAGATTAGAGAAAATTTTGTAAAGAAATTTGTAAGAAAATAAAATCTTGGGACAGTTTCATTTTGATATTTCGTAAATGGAAATCCTTTCCCCCTGAAACTCCCTTTGGGAAAAATCATTGTAGTGCCATGTCTTCCCTGAGATTTGGGGGTAGCAATTGATACTTCTTCATTTTCATTTTTCAAAGTATTCCATGGTGCTTATTATTATATAGTTGCAAGTGAACAGTAATAATTTATTTTTTTCCTCTGCTTTATTTTATTTATTTATTTATTATTTATTTCTTGTAGCATAACTATGTACATTAATGCAAGCATGGGGTACAGTGTGCTGTTTTCATATACGTTTTGAAATACTCTCATCATAACCTAATTATAGCCTTAGAACATGGGAAGGGGGTGGGAGAGGGGAACAATAATAATTTAAAAATCAGCTGGACAAAGTTATCCCAAGCTAGTAATCCCAGCACTTTGAGAAGCTGAGGGAAGAGAATTGCTTGACCCCAGGAGCTCAAAACTAGTCTGGGCAACATAGCACATTCATTTCCACAAAAAATAGAAAAAATTAGCCAGGCATTGTGGCAGGTGCCTATAGCCCCAGCGACTTGAGAGGCTGAGGCAGGAGGACCACTAGAGCCCAGGAGTTTGAAGTTGTGTGAGTTATTATGTGATTTCACTCCACTCTAGCCCAGGAACAGAGTGACATCTGCAAGAAAAAAAATAATAATTTATATTTTAAACATATATACTTCAAACATATATACTGTTTGAAGGTCACTGCCCATAAAACCACCTGCAACTTTTATAAAAACATATTTTTGTAAGGCCTAATTTAAAAATCATTATTAATCCTTAGGAATATTCATCTGGTTTCTGGGCTTGGAAAGAAACCTCTTTCCAGAGACTAAATGTGAATGACTTTAGAAAGCTTCACAAATCTATGAACTTAAAATTCATTTGTTTTGATTAAATAAATCTAAAGTTCTTAAATATTCAGGGATTAGAAAGACCGGAACCAAATGACATCGGCTCGCCTGCTCAAGAACAGAAACCAACTGGTCTCCTTGCCCTGCCTGCAAGAGGCATATCCTGTGCCACTCACACAGCATGGTGACAGGAGAGGGCAGAAATACTGGGGTCTGGACACCTATCTGAGTCCTTAGGACCACAAGTCTCTGAGAAGTCTGAATAGTGTTTATTTGATGTTTCCTTTTTAACTTAATTAGTTGTCTGCATTTGCAAATTGGCAAATTCTTAATGCACATCTAGATTTCCTCCTGATTGTGAAAAATGTAGAACTGTATAGCTCTTGAAGCCATGACCTTGTCTGCCTGCCGTCCCGACATAGCCCGTCAGATGGGAACTGCAGTCTGAGTTGGGCACACTCCTCTCTGCCCCCTTTTGCTCCGACACCAGGATGAGGGGCACGTGGTATTCTTTGTGTTGCCCCTTTCCTTACGCCAAAGCTCAGGGAACGTGAGGTATCCTGTGCTCTGGCCTCTATGGATAGTGGGCATGAGATGATAGAAGCAGCAAGACCAGAATTCCAAGAGATTATTTGAGTCTTTGTGGAAATCAAGGGTATCTCTTGACAGACCATTAATAAAACAAACATTGTCTCTGTCAAAAGTGTTTATTCTAAGACCCACTGATGTTCACTGGCTCATGGAACTAAAAGAGTCATTTTAGCTTTTGGGAAAGTGGGATCCTGAGGGATTTCAGGGGCTGGTTTCTCTCCATCTCCCAGTTCTTTGTTCTGTGTTCCATTCTCAGGAAGAATTCTATCTCTGTAGCCACCACTACCTCCTTTATATCATTCCAGGTTTAAGTCCAGCAGACAAAATCATACCAACAAAAGCCACAGGTATGAGCAGAATTGGGCCTGATGCCCATTGCCGAATCAGTCTTTCTGTGGATGTGGGCTGGGTCGTGCTGCTTGGCCAGGCCTAAGTCCTGTTTCCACCTCTGGACCTGTGGTAGGGATTAGTTCAGCCTGAACACAAGCTGCAAGATGGAGGAACTTCAGTTTCTCAGAGGAAAAACTCAAGGAGTTTTCACCTGGAAAAAGGAGTATGGAGGCCGGAGAGGCAGAACCAATGGCCCCTTTGCATTCCAATGGCAGCTCACATTTCTCGGAAGACTCAGTATCCACCAGCACCTACTGTCTTAATGTCCAGTCTGCCACGTGCTCCATGCCAGGCATCACGGCAAGGCCGAGAGCCAGAGGAAATTCCCCTGTAAGGATCTGTCAGTTTGGTTGGGGACAAAGATGCAAAACATTTGCTGCATACCTATTCTTAAAGAGGTTCTGAGAGGATTAGTAAGAAAATGAATCAGACCCAGATCTCTGTGGACTTATACACAGGCTATCAAATGTGGACAAGCAGCATGGAATATTCAAAATTCACACCAAAGTGTGGCAAAGTCCATAACAAAAAATACCCTTTATGTGCTCTAGAAACACAGAAGAGAGAGGCTAGTCCACCTTTTGATTATATTACTGTCTACCTATTAATAGCCACTGCATCTCTGTGGTGTGCAGGTGTTATTAGTTCCCTGTTGTCACAGCAGGCTCCATAGTGTTGAAGGCAAAATGAAAATGGGGGGCCCCATCTTTTAAACAGCAGGAAAAACATGTCTCCAAATGCACTAAATTATAAAGTGTCTGCCTTCTTTCCTCAGTCTTTCTCTTAACATGACATGATGCGTTAAATTTGCTATTTAATGCCATTAAAGTAGAGAAAATTTTAAATTTAAATTATTGGTCGGAATTTTATTATTCATATTTGTATCATACAATGACAGATTCAAATTCAGATAGAACAGGATTTAACTTGTCTGTGGAATCTCTTAAATTAAGCCATTTGTGTTTGGTAGTCATGCATGCAAATGTATTTTGCTCTAAACAGAATGGTAGAAGCACAGAATGAAATTAGTTCAACTACCTTGCTTCCTTTCTCCACATAGGTGAAGCCTCATGATGCTCCCCACCTTTCGGCTTTGCGGATGAGTAAAAACAGACTGAAAGGATAGGAAGCTGTGGATTGCCCCTTCTCTCTCTTTACTCCTTGTCGCCATTATCAGTGTAGCTGGTTGGAAGAACAGCAGTAAGAATCTTAGGGGTTCCTTGGCTGGTTTGCTTTTAGGACACTGCTATCCTTTCTCTGTATTTGAAGCAAGTTGCAAGTACCTTCCCTGCTGTGCACAACCCCACCAAACTTTACTTACACGAATGAACAATATAAAGTTGATGCTATTAAGAATTTCAAGGCAGCAACCTCAGAGCAAGCTCAGGGGCCCTCTGAGGTGGGGCTTCATGTGAATGCACACGCCCCAGAAGCTGGCCCTAGTGGTGGTGGCAGATGTTTCTTTTCCCTGAAGAAAGTTTCTTTCCCTAAAAAAGAAATCATTATATATAATTTATAATGCATGTATTATGCATTTGTAATAATACACTTTTTCTGTAATGTCTTTATATGGTTTTGATATAAGGGAATTGCTGGTCTCAGAATGAGTTTGGAAGTGTTCACCACCTCTCCTCATCCTCCTTCCTCTTTATTTTTTTCCCCCTCTTTCTTCTTCTCTCTCCATCCTCATCCTCCTCTTTCTCCTACCTTTCTTCTTCTTCCTTTTCTCCTTCTTGGAAGTGTTAGTGTAGAATAAGTTTTAATTCTTTAAATGTTTAGTAGAATTCAACGAACAAGCTATCTGGGACTATGATTTTCTTTATGGAAAATTTTCCAATTACATATGTTGAACCAACCTTGTAACCCTGGGATAAAGCCAAGTTGATCATGGTATATAATTTTTTTGGTGTATAGTTGGATTCTGTTTGCTAGGATCTTATCAAATATTTTTGCATTGATATTCATTAATGATATTGATCTATAGTTTTCTTTCTTTGTTGGGTCCTTTCCTAGCTTGAGGATCAAGTTGATATTTGCTTCATAGAATGTGTTGGGGAGGATTCCTTCCTTTTCTATGTTTTGGAAAAGGTCATGTAATATAGGTACTAGTTCCTCTTTGAATGGTAGAAATCTGATGTGAAGCCACCTAGCCCAAAACTTTTCTTTTGGGGAGATTTTGTATAGTTGATGCTATTTCAGTGCTTAATATAGGTCTATTCAAAATTTCTAATTCTTTCTGGTTGAGTCTAGGAAAGTGGCATAGTTCTAGGTAGTCATCCATTTCCTCCATATTTTCATATTTCTCAGAATAGAGTTTTTTGTAGTAATCATGGAGGATTTTATTGAATTTCTGTGGTATCTTATTATTTCTCATTTACCATTTCTGATTGACATAATTAGAGATTTTACTTTTCTGTTTCTGGTTAGGCTAGCCAAAGGTTTAAAAGTTGACCTACCATTTGATCCTGCAATATCATTACCAGCATCTACCCAGATGAACAAAAATCATTTTACAACAAAGACGTTTGCAACAGAACATTTATTGCAGCCCAGTTAATAATAGCCAAGTCGTGGAAGCAACCTAAATGCCCATCAACTCAAAAATGGGTAAACAAATTGTGGTATATGTATTCCATGGAATACTATGCAGACATAAAAAAGAGAGAGACTTTACTCTCTCTTCAGTACTATTCAATGTACTCAGTACTATTATGAAACCAATATATAAATGCTATCATATTCATATGAATATGTACTCAGTACTATTCAATGTACTCAGTACTATTGTACTCAGTACTATTATGAAACCAATATATAAATGCTATGTACTCAGTACTATTATGTACTGAGTACAATGTACTCAGTACTATTATGAAACCAATATATAAATGCTATCATATTCATATGAATAATAAAACACAAAGATAATCCAGAAAGAAAGAAGGGAAAGGAAGAACAGAGGAGGGTGAGTGGAGAGATCTTACCTAATATACACAATGCAAGGGTACATTACAAAACAACTAAGAGTATATCATAAACGTCTTACCGTAAAAATAAATGTATATCATAAATGTCTTACCATAAACATAAGTGAGGTGATGGTTATGTTAATTAGTTTGATTTAAGCATTCCACACTGTATATCAAATCATCACATTGTACCCCATGTACATTTACATCACTGTAAATGTATACAGTTATGATTTAATAAAAATTAAGTTGAAAAAAAGAAATTTTCCCAATTACTACCCACTGAATTTCTCATAGGTCTATCCAGGTTTTCTAAGATTTTCTAGAGGGAGGTTCAATTTGTCTGAGTTTAATGCTTTGTTGTCATATAGTTTTACAGAGTATCAACCTATGATCACTTTTATTTCAATCTGGGGCAGTGAAACCCCTACTTTCTTCCTAGTTTAGTAACTTGAGTCTTTTCTCTTTTTGACCTTAGACAGTCTGGCTAAAAGGGTTGCCAATGCTGTGGATCATTTCAAAGAACTAATTTTTTTGTGTTTCTTGTAGAGAACTATTGTTTTCTTATTCTTTATCTCATAGTTTTTGCTTCAATCTTATTATTTATGTTGTTAAGTAGTATTTGGGTTTAGTTTGTTATCTGTGATAATATCTGTTTCAATTCAATTTCATATCTTCTTATTATGTTTTAAGGTAGAAGACTTGGTTATTAATTTTAAAATATTATTACCTTTTGGGCCAGGCATAGTGGCTTATGCCTGTTATCCTAACACTCTGGGAAACTGAGGAAGGTGGATTTATTGAGCTCAGGAGTTCAAGACTAGCCTGGGCAAGAGTGAGACCACATCTCTAGGGCATTGTGGTGGCTGCCTGTAGTCCTAGCTACTTGGGAGACTGAGGCAAGAGGATTGATTGAGCCAAGTTATAACTCCATGACATTCAACCCAGAGTGAGACTCTGTCTCAAAAAAAATTATTATCTTTTATATGTGTTTATAGTTATAAATTTTCCTTGATTGTTGCTTTAGCTGCATCTCATAGGTTTTAATATGTTGTGCTTTTATTTTTACACATACCAAAGTAGTTTGTAACTTTACTTATTAATTCTTTGACCCATTGGTCAAGTAGGAGAGTATTGTTTAATTTTGTGAGTTTCCTAAATTACATTCCATTAATAACTTTTAAATATAATTTATTTTTATCTGTGGAAATACTTTGCCTTTTTTAACCCTTTTAAGCTTAAAAGCTTAACCCTTTTAAGTTTGTGTTATGGCAGACATACAGTCTATCTTAGAGAATGTTCAGTATGCACCTGAGGAAAATATATATCCTAGAGCATTCTATAGACACCTGTTTGATACAGTTGTTTTATAATTGTATTTAAGTCTCCTATTCCTTTGTGAGTACTGAAATCTTCAAATATTATTTTTGAATGATTGTTGATGGAGTGATTGATTCACACATTTTGGGATCTCATTGTTTGATTGCATTTATTATTGTTTTCATCCTGATAGGTTGACTCTTTTATCATTTTCAAATGACTTCCTTTGTTTTTGGCAACACCTTTTGCCAAAGTCCCTTTTGCTTGATATCACTACATCCACTCCAGATCATTTTTTAAACATAGCTTTGCTGGCTATGGAATTGTTGGCTGACACATGGGCCATAATTTCCTGTTTTTGTTGAAAACTGAATATTTTAAGTAATATAATGTGACAACTCTAGAAATCAGATTCCCATTATTCTCCACAGTTGTTACTTATAACATTTATTATTGCTGCTGTTGTCCTTGTTACCACCATTTATTTGTTTGGTAACTTTCCTGGACTACTTCTCTAAAGTCAGTATCTCAAGATTTGTGTGTGTGTGTGTTTTCTAAAGTCTCTCCTTGATTAGATCAGAAATTAGTTTTTAAAAAGTGTGTAAATAAAAGACATGTACCCCCTAATATTTTGAAATAAAAAAAACCAAAGACAAAATATATACCATGGAATACATTTTAGCCATAAAAAGATGGTGATCTAGTATCTTTCATAACAACCTGGATGAAATTAGAGACTGTTATACTAAGTAAAGTGTCACAAGGATGGAAAAGCAAATACCACATGTATTCAATACTAAATTGAAACTAGTTAGGCCAGACACAATGGTTCATACCTATAATCCTAGTACTCTGGAATGTGGAGGTGGGTAGATTGCTTGGGCTTAGGAGTTTGAAATCTGCCTGGGCAAGAGCAAGACCCCATCTCTGCTAAAAATAGAAAAACTAGCCAGAGATAGTGCTGAACACCTGCAATCCAAGCTACTCAGGAGGCTGAGGCAAGAGGATTGCTCAAGCCCAAGAGTTTGAGGTTGCTGTGAGCTATGATGACGCCATGACACTTCAGGCAAGATGACAGAATGAGACTGTCTCAATAACAACAACAACAAAGTAAGTAAGTAAATTAATAAATAAATAGGAACTATTTGGTCAGCCTTTTTGTGCTCATATGGAAGCAAAACTCAGTGAAATTCAAGTGAGTGGGAATAAGAAGGGGATAGGTCAATCCCTACCCAATGGGTACATCACATGGGTACATTGCACACTTTCTGGGTGAGGCACACAATTATAACGTGGGCTTAAAATATACAAGAACACATTATGTAACCAAAAAGTGTGTACCCTGATAATATTCTGAAATTTAAAAAATGAAATAGAAAGAAATAGACATTCCATAAGTGCCATCAACCAATGCCCCTCCTCACCTTCACCCTTGGAGTTCTGTGTGCCTTCAGAGTCTTGCAGATAATTATAACTCTGCCCTTGCTCTCACTTCCTGCTTGCATGGAGCCATTGGTGAGCCAGACAAGAGAGATCAGGGCCTTCTGAGCCTATGCACAGCCCTGCATATGCAGGTGGCCTTCTATTTTCCCAAAAATACATAGGATCTTTCCATGGCCCTGTGAGCATATCATTCCCAAGGTTTTCCTTCCCAGATTTTTTGTTAGCTTCTTGTTAGCTCCAATTGCTACCATGGCCTCAGGCAGCTGCAGTGTCATACATCTGTGTCAGATAGCTTTTGACAAGTGTTACTGGAGACGGATAGGGGGATAGGACTGTTCTCTGACAGAAAGTTCTGAATAGACTAGATAAAAAATAACATGGATAATAGAGATTTTGTTTTCAGGGAGCTGAAAGAAAGATCAAAATAATAAGAATTCTCCAGAAAGTGGGTTTTGAGGGGTCCTCCAGCATGATTTCCACCCTCTGGTTGGGATTCTTCAGTGGTAACCACACCCATTCTGGTTATCAGGCTGTGGGTTTTTGAGATTTAAGAGTGGGGTGGTGAAAATACAGCAAGTCAAAACATTACAAAGCTCATTGTCATACTGAGATCCAGAAGGGTTCTCTTTAAATAATCCTGAGATAGTTGCAAGCCTTTTGTTAGTTTCCAAGTTCCAAAAACGTTGATTTTGACAATTGTTGCCAGTGTATTATGGCTTGGGTGGAAGAGTGAATTATTGGAAGTCTGTCATTCTAGGAATGCATCTCCAATCACTTGATTTTTAAATTTTGCTAATGAATCAAGTGAGATAATAAAACACTTCACCAGCCTACTAAGAACAGTGTGCACATAAATTTTGCCTGCTGGCTGGTCAGTTTACCTTGTTATTTATGGGAAGATGGAAACAACAACAAAAACAGTTCAAAAGGTAGTTCTCAGCCACAGGTAAGAGGGTGACTAAGAATATTTCTGAAGATCCTCCCAGGGATACATGAAAAGAGCATGAAATTAGCAAATAAGCTCATATCCTCCCTGTGCATTCATCTTTCTTGTAAGATCACCAGGCTGCCATGGTTTAGAATAGTGCTCTAAGGGCAGCAGCAGAGTCATGTGAGCTGACTTGAAAAGGAGATGCACAGAAAACCTGGAGGACTTCAAAGCTCTGTCTCCTTGGGATTTGTTGGCAAATTTCCAATGAATTACCAGGCATGAATGCCCTTCCCTTGTTGCCAGGAACCAAGCATTTAAGTGTAAGCTGCCACTCAGTTTGGATGTTATTAAAAATGTGCTGGAGCTTTAAACAGCAGGTTCTTGGGTGGTCAAAGAACTGAAAGATTTACCATTGAGGAACACAGAGACACAAAAATAGACTAGGATGGGTAACTATTCTTTTGTGAAAAGACAGCCAGAAAAAAGAAAACCTGCTTGCCATCCTAGGGGGCAATTCCTCCATGTTCCTTCCAGGGAGGCACTTCAAGCCATACCAGGGAGTACCCTGGACCGAGGCTTTCCATTGACACAACCCTTTTGAGCCAATAGGACAACCAGGATGAAATAAAGAGTACACGCCATGTTAGAGTATTCAGAGTTCATTGATAAACATAAAAAGATCTACAAAAGATAAGACAAGACTTAACAGTACATGGGTAGCAGAACAGGCTCACCAAGCTTTTTCCAATTTCTACTTCTTACATATCTAAAGCTACCCTTTTTCCAATTCCTTCTTAATTTGCATAAGCAAAGCAAACATCACATTAATCCTTAGCATAACTGAGTGACTCATTACAACATTCTATTTTAAGAGTTAGTCTCCCCAAATCAATCCACCTAAACTACTCAAGATAGATATCCTTAGGATGGGAGGTAAATTTACCAAATGGTAAGAATGGGAGACAGTAAAAGTCAGGCAGGCCCTAAACTGACCACATCAGCTGTGTCCCGTCTCCCCCTACCTGCCTCACTCCATCTTATTCTCATTCCTTGTGCTTTCACAGAGCCCCTCTCCCCATTGATCCATCTGCCTTTGAATAAGTTCATTCCCACATTAATCTCTGTCCCTATGCCTTGTTTTGTCAATTTTTAAGTGCTTCCTTCAGGGTTGCTCTCTGAATAATAGACAGAGGCTGCTTTTTGCTCAGAGATCCCCTCATTATGGCCTAATTTTGTCTTTCTTCATAACAGTAACTTAGACATTTATTTTTCCTTTCTAACTGGAGGTACGGCATGCATTTCCTGTTGACTATATAAAGGCCTTTGTTCTTAACCTTTTGTTCCCACCACGCAGATTGTGGTGTTGATATTAATTAGACAGGTTATTTTTTCTTTCTTCATTTCTGTTTTGGCTCCTTCAATTAAGAATTAACATCTTTAGTTGAATTCCTGTAATGTGGCATCTTGAAGCTTCAAACTTTCTGCTCGCTTCCTGGTGTGGTGACATTGCTGGGGGTTTTTCTCCTTCCTTGTCCTTGTGTCACATGTCGGTGTCACACGCCAACTTAGGACCCACTCTGGGAAGACCATGAATGTGTGTCAGACCTGAGATCCTGTTTAAGCATTGCCCTTATTGTCTTGTTTTCTTTATTTTGAGCTTTGTAAGAGAAAAGACAACCTTTATTTCTGCACTGATGCACAGCTTACAGTTTATTTTTTAAATATTTTTTATTAAATGATAGCTATGTACATTAATGCAAACATGGGGTACAGTGTAGTGTTTTCATATACAATTTGAAATATTTTCATCCAACTGGTTAACATAGATTTTGTGTCATATATACTCAGAAGATCAAAAATCACATTACAATAAAGATATTTGTATCAGAATGTTTATTGCAGCCCAATTCATAATTGCCAGGTCATGGAAGAAGCCCAAGTGCCCAATGATCCACAAATGGATCAATAAACTGTGGTATATGTATAGCTTGAAGTTTAAACACCTGCCACGTGCAGAGTTCAACAGCCTCCTCTTCCTCTCGCTGGGTGCCTGCAGAGGTTACTGTGAGCACTAACTGGGATGCGTTCAGTTTTATGGGACCGAAATACAACCCAAACAGGGTTAAGGAAGGTGATGGGATATCAATCCACATCATTAACCAATTCAGATGACAGCCCAGCTGGATCTTGGCTCACAAGTGGGGCATTCAAGGTGCTGACTTCAGTGTTTGGCTTGGCTTTCCTCTTGATTAGAACCACTTTCAGGAAATTAGAATCACTCCCTTGTTGGGCGGCAGGCAGTCCCAGGTTTAAGGAGCCCAGTTTTAAGGGAAATTCTCCTTCCAAGGAGTTGCATCAAAAGCCTTGGAATTTAGCTCTGGCTGGGGCAATTACGGTCACATAGTCTTTCCAAAATAATTGCTTCAGTCAAGGGAATGGAACGTGCCAATCGGTTCTGCTTGTATCCCTTGGATCCTGGCTCCAGCCCTACCCCAATAGTATGTGATCAGAATTAGAAAGTGAAGGTTCCCCTTCCACCAAAAAAAAAAAAAAAATCAGAGTGCTTTTACTACAAGAAATAGAAAGGATTATTGGGCAGTCAAAAGATAACAACACACTTCTAGTCTATCATATCTCCCCTCTTAGAACATGAGTATAGTACAGGAGAAGTGTCACTTGAGTGATGGTAACAACAAATGTCTTAGCCATGGTTACCAAGTGCCAGACACTGTTCTGAAGAATTCATGTGTCCCAGCTCCCTGAAGCCTCTGTAACTCTGAGGGAGGTAATTTTACTATCTCCATTTGACAGATGAGGAAACTGAAGGACAGAAAGATTCTGCACTTGGGCTAAGATGTCACAGGTGGCGAGTGCTGAGTCTGGAATTTGAACTCAGGTACCTACTGTTCCCCTGTTTGTGTTCATAACCACCACTCTACTTTGCCTTAATGTAGAGAACAAAGGCCATTTTCCTACCTCCTGACTGTGAACGTGAGCAGGTCAATTCAACTCTGAGCATCTCAGTTTCATCCTCTTTACAGAAAAAGATAAGCTCAGGCTACCTCCCAAACACCATTGTTATGTTACATTATTCATGAGTCAGTTAAGCACCAATGTTTATCCTTCCAAGTGTTTCTTTAAACAAAATGGGACTCAACTACGAGCAAGGGATTTCCTCCAATTGGGAATTTGCAAAATGCAAATCGTGAAACAAATTTAAAATTTGTTATAACTATTTTTGCAGCTCCTGGAAATAGTTCACTTATGTCTCTGCACAATTAAAAGACTGAGCAAGTGAGCATTTTCCAAGTGTGCTGAGGACAGGATGGACATCCCTTTCCCTGTTACCACTCATGAAGGGCCATGGCTCAGTTATGTTGAGTTTTTGTCTGGTTCTTTTTACTAAACTTTATAAGCTGCTATTAGTCACAGCTATTAAGGCTGTCAAATTCTCCCCTTGTGATCATTGATCTAATATAAAGTGACATTCAGACATTCCCAAAGTTGAGAGGCATCACTGCACTTCTCTATTCACTTGCCTAATACCTCTCAGCGCTGCCTCAGCCAAGGCAGATTACACCGGGATGACCTTTGAGGGCAGCTGCTTTGTGGAGTTCAGTTTCTCCCACTTGGCTTTGTCACAGAAACTCGCCCTTTCCATAAAATACTTGAAGGCGTAGTGCCTGCTTTTACAAAGGAGAGAGCAAGTTGCATTTAATGATGTGTACAGGAAGAAAACTGGAGTTTTCTGATCACAAGACCCCCCCCCCAGCTGACCCTGAACAAAGTAGGGAACTTGCTCCTTGCTAAGTGTGCCTGAGGGATGTACAGATTCCTAAGATTTGATCAGGCAGCTCCCAGGGAGGTGGCTGGATGTTAGCCTGTGAGCCATGTGGGCAAATCTGCTTTCTTTCCAAGTTCCAGGAGGGGCCTGATCCCTTCTTTGCACTGCTCATTCACCTGGAGGCTTTTTCATTAGCTCCCTACTGCATTTTTAAATTTAAATAGATTTTGTGAACATTCAAATTCCACTCTATCACCTTATCCATCACAGCCCTCCCTCAGCATCTGTTTCTTCTCTAGCTCCACACACACACACTCCTTCCACAATGGAAGTAAAATATTCCATTCTTATTTGTTTCATGTTGCTGATGGTATAATTCAAACAGCCCTTAGGATTGTGATTGTATTTGGGTAAATACCCTGTATGGACATTAGCATGGGCAGTGCAGAATCTGGAGCCACCCAGTGAGGATTAAAATCCTGCCTCCATTGCATTTTCTTACCTTGGGCAAGTTGCTGACTATGCTCAAGCCTCAGTTTCTAAATCTTTTCAAAAGATTTATTTTATTCAACCAAAGTGTCCTCTGGTTTGCTTCAGGACTGATAGAAGAGTTGTCACACTCCTCAAGTTCTTTCACATTGTCCTTTCTCTCCAGCAATATTTTTCAACTTTTTAAAAATCTCACAGCATGCTTGAACCTATAGTTAAACTTCTCAGCACAATTAAGTTACATTGATCAAAAAAGAGCAAAAAATATATATATACTTACTGTGCTTTGAATTTCTTTCAAAAATAATTTGAGTAATGATCTTTAAAAATGTTCTTGGCACACATAAAATACTTTCACGGGGTGGAAAGGGCAGAGGCAAGATGGCTGACTGGAGCCAGCTTTCCATAGAGGCTCCCATCAAGAAGGAGAATTAAAGGACAGAAGTTTAGCAAGTAAGCCAATGGTTTGGAGCAGAGCCAAGAGAGAAGGTTTAAGAATGCACATCAACCCTGCTGAGGCGAGCTGCAACCCCAAGGATACAAACAATAGGTACAAAATCCATCACCAATTGGATAAGAGTTCCCCCCTGCCTCCCAAGAAAACAGCTCTCAGTATACTTTCTGTAAACAAGTGAGTAGAGTTCAAACATCCTCCCATTTTATCCCATGGGAGAAACCCTCTAAAATTGGACCTTCTTCCCCTACTAGGATGCCATGGCACTCTCCTGCCAGGCATAAAACTGTATAAAACTGTACATATTCTCTACTTGCAATTTTGAACTCCCAGCACACCCCTCTACTCTCACCCCGAGGTCTGGAAGCCTGTCCCCCATGGAGTCCAGATTCTTGGGCATTCTCTGGAGGGGTGTGGACAGGGTGTGGGCTGTTGCAGGTCTGTGTTGATTCTGAGGCATAGGGCTAAGGAGGAGACAGTGGATTGAAGGAACCATACAGGAGAGGGGGAGGTGGTGCCATATGGCACAAAGCAACAGAGACAGCAGCGGGAACTATAGGGCTCAAAACCCTAGGGATAACTGGAGATTAAAAATGTCCACTGGACTTTTGAAAAAGTTGACACCCAAAATTCTACCAGGCCTATCAATATTCTCAATTAATGGAATGGCTTAAATTGTCCTCTAAAGATGCACAGGTTGGCTGACTGGATACAAAAACTCAGGCCAGATATTTGCTGCATACAAGAATCTCATCTTACCTTAAAAAGATAAATATAGACTGAGGGTGAAAGGATGGTCATCTGTATTCCAGGCAAATGGAAATCAGAAAAAAGCAGGTGTTGAAATTTTATTCACAGATATAGTAGGCTTTAAACCAAGTAAGGAAAGATAAGGATGGTCACTTCATTTTGTTAAGGGTAACACTCAACATGATGAGATTTCAATTATTAACATTTATGCACCCAACCACAATGGGTTGTGGTTTATAAGACAGACTCAAACAGACATGAGCAACTTGATTTCATCCAGCACCATAACAGTCAGAGATTTTAACACTCCTTTGGCAGTGCTGGATAGATCCTCCAATAAGAAGCTAAGCAAAGAAATATTAGACATAAACTTAACCATTCAACATGAACATTCTTCTCATTAGCCCAAGAACATACTCCAAAATTGATCACATCTTAGGTCATAAGTCTAACCTCAGCAAATTTAAAAGAGTAGAAATTATTTCTTGCATCTTCTCAGACCATCATGGAATAAAAGTTGAACTCAGTAGCAACAGGAATCTGCAGACTCACACAAAAAAGTGGAAGCTAAATAACCTTATGCTGAATGATAGCTGGATCATAGATGAGATTAAGAAGGAAATTACCAAACTTTTGGAACAAAATGATAATGACGACATGAATTATCAGAACCTCTGGGATACCACAAAGGCAGTCCTAAGAAGGAAATGTATAGCACTGCAAGCCTTCCTCAAGAGAACAGAAAGAGAGGAAGTTAACAACTTAATGGGACATCTCAAGCAACTGGAAAAGGAAGAACATTCCAATCCTAAATCCCAAGAAAAGAAATACCCAAAATTAGAGCAGAATTAAATGACATTGAAAACAAAAGGATTATACAACAGATCAATAAATCAAAAAGTTGTTTTTTTGAAAAGGTCAATAAAATAGATAAACCTTTGGTCAACCTAACCAAGAAAAAAAGAGTAAAATCTCTAATCTTATCAATTAGAAATGGTAAAGACGAAGTAACAACAGACTCCTCAGAAATTCGAAAAATCCTTAATGATATTAAAAGAAAATTTATTCTCAGAAATATGAAAATCTGAAGGAAATTGACCAATACTTGGAATCACGCCACCTTCCAAGACTTAGCCAGAAGGATATGGAGATGTTGAACAGGCCTATATCAAGTTCTGAAATAGCATCAACTATACAAAATCTCCTTAGAAAGAAAAGCCTGGAACTAGATGGCTTCACATCAGAATTCTACCAAACCTTTAAAGAGGAACTAGTACCTCTATTAATTAACCTTTTCTGAAATATAGAAAAAGAAGGAATACTACCCAACACATTCTATGAAGCCAACATCACTTTGATCCCCAAACTAGGAAAAGACCTAACAAGAAAAGAAAATTATAGATCAATATCACTAATGAATATTGATGCCAAAATATTCAATAAGATCCCAGCAATACATCATCCAATTTATATACCATGACCAAGTTGGTTTTATCCCAGGGTCTCAAGGCTGGTTCAATATATGTAAATCTATAAATATAATTCATCACGTAAACAAAATAAAAAAACAAAGACCATATGATTCTCTCAATTGATGCAGAAAAAGCTTTTGATATTATCCAGCATCCCTTCATGATCAGAACACTTAAGAAAATGGGTATAGAAAGGGTATTTCTTAAACTGACAGAGGCTATCTACAGCAAACCCATAGCCAATATCATACTGAAAGGAGTTAAATTGAAATCATTTCCACTCAGATCAGGAACCAGGTAAGGTTGCCCATTTGTAAACTCTATTTTGGTGACCTGGGAAATGATGGAGAAAAGTTTTGAAAGAGATATGTGAGTTAGGAGGGAGCTGAGAAAGTTTGATTAGGAAGACAGTGAGAATAAGGAACCTTCCCCACGAAAAAAGTATTGGCTGTTGAAGATACGTCTGAAGTACTTGGGGAAGGGGAGGAGAAGGCAGATTCCCTGAGTGCTGACTGTCGGAGAGGTGTTAGGGAATGAGAATGGAGAGCAAAGGAGGCCTGGAGGGAAAGAGCCCACAAAGGAAGGAAGGGGTTTGTAGTTTACTCAAGTCAGAGAAAAGGATAGTGGATGGTGCTCATTGGGTGAGAAGCTTGGAAAATCGGCTTTGAAAAATAATGAAACTCAGGAAGCAATGCAAGAGGTAGAAAGAAGAGAGGGAGGGGTATGTCTAACGTTCTCTTCCAAGGATCAGAATAATTCACTGACATGCCAGAGAGGAGACCAGTTAAGAAATGTGTGACAATTTAATTGAAAAGTCTAAGGCTTAGAGTAGCGGGAGCCACAGTATTACCTCTGTTACCTATGCTCTGTCCCGCCTGAGGCCTGGGAACACATGGATCTTGCCTACTTCTTCTCAGACCATTCTCCTCCAGTCCCCAACCCTCTACCCCATCACCTTCTTTAGTTTTGTTTTGTTTTATTTTATTTTATTTTATTTTTTTACATTTATCAGTAGCTGGGCTTTTCCTTAAACTTGTTTTGCCTGCTTGGTTACTGTCTCTCACAGCAAAATGCAATCTCTGCAAATCCCCACTTCTCTGTCACCCACGCATTTACTCATGACATCTAGCACAGCATCAGCCACCCCAGGGTGTTCAGCCAATATTCACGGAGCTTGCTCACCCCTCCATAGAGTCTCTATTCAATCATTTTTATATTCAGTCATATGCTCGGTGTAGCTTTGAATGAATACCTACTTCAGTCAGTGCACTCAAAAGAGCATTCTCAGTGGATGTGGGTATTTGAAAGGAAACATTGCCCGGATTGAAAAACAAAAACTGGCAGATGTTTCCATTGATGTTTTTGTACCCATGTTTTAGATTCTGCAAGGAGGCCCTGATGGATGGGCACCATCCCCAGTGGAGAATTCTTCCTCCTGATAGACAACCCAAAGAAAGAAGATCTTTTGGAAATAGCCTTTGTGGATGGATAGAGAACTCTGGAATGTAACAGCTGATACTTAGAGTAAAGAGGGAGTTTGTGAATTAGAGCACTCGTGGCTCTAAACCACAGCGGGAAGCTGTAGTGATACAGCTGCTTGGGAAGCAGTCAGGGGTTCCTCAAAATGCCGGACAGAGAGTGTTCACACAACCCAGCAATGGAAAATATATGGTGGCACAAAACGTGTGCATGAGTGTTCATAACAGCACTGTTCAGAATATCAAAAACATAGAAACAACCCAAATGTCCATTTACTGATGAGTAGATAAATGACTGGTGTATCCATAGAATAGAACATTTTTCAACATGAAGAATAATAAGTATTGTCAAGTCCTACAACATGGATGGACCTTGGAAATATGATGCAAAGTGATAGAAAAGAAGATGACATGCTGTGCGATTATATTTCTATGAAATGCCAAAATAGAAAATGCTTATACTAAGAAACTAATGAAAACAAGGAAGCCAATTTACCACTGAATCTTAAAATATTAAATCAGTAGGGCTTCAGATGATATGTCAACATGGCAAAATTCTTAAGTATGGTATATAAGGTGTCCTAAGTTGAGAAGCACACAGACTTTCACATATATATAGATAGATAGATAGATAGATGAATACATACATACACATATACATACATACATATATACACACACACATGCACATATATGTAATTACATTGAAAATGTCAAATTCTATCCATGGTGGTTATGTCCTTTTATTTAAGTTTTGATTATTATTGTGACAGGTGAGAGATACAAGGAAGAAAAGTCGGTGTGATCTCAACACCAGGAAGCAAGCAGATGGTCACAATGGAATGCTGTGTCCCCCGCAAAGGTGATGAATGTGCCCATGCTGGGTAAGCAGATTGGCGCACAGAATCCCCAGGCATGCAAATCTAAACAAAAGACTTGAATCCATTTTCTGAAGGAAGCTCTACCTTTGTGCCTTCCGCAGGCTATTCTGGGCCCTGAGTGGTAACCAGATCACCTCATTGTGTGGCATCTATTTGAACACAGGACTCTTTTGTCGAAGGCAGGGTTTTGTAGTTTACTTTGATAATCTCATCCGGGGTGAACTAGGAAAGAGGGTCTATATATTAAAAATGATTATTGTAATTTTGCGCTTTATCTCGCTGTGAGAGAAGGTAGGGTCAGAAAACGTATTCGATTTATAGAAAATAAAAAAGGAAGTTTTACAGCTTATGATGGTTAAAAGAAGCCTGCCACATTTCAAGAATAACCTGTGGTATTGAGGGCAGATAATTTTCAGACTGTGTGTTAAGTTATAGTGAAAGTATTTGGTAAGTAGACAATGCTTTTATCCTCATTCCTCTCTTTAGTCTTGTTACCCAGCACCCAGGAGCACCTCCAGTGGTGTCATCAAGTGACAATCAGGAATTATTTCCAGAGGATTTCACCAGGGCCCTTTTAAGTGGGCATATAGAGTGTCTCAGCTACAAAGGTCCTAGGTCAGTGTTTTCTAAATATGGTATATGCTGTCACTGGTGGTTGAAAAATAGTGTGCAGATTGGGACTTGAAGGTCTTAAGAAGGTGCTAAGGACTTTAGACTTGAATGATAGCCCAGAATGACATGGAAAAGCCCAGTGTGGCTCTCTTGAGCCTGTCTGATGGAGACAACCCTCATCAGCCCCAGCGTGCTCCTTGCTGAGTCCAGACTCCTCCCCTGAGTGGCTTCTGTGAATTGATTGGCCGTTGACAAATGTGATGAAACCCACACTTACATTAGATCCTGTGACGACTCAGGGAAACTAACAACAACTGGAATATGATGTCAGTCAGGCACAGATTTGTACTGGATAGTTTATACATTAAAAAAACAACAAGACCATAAACTCACCTCAGGTCCTTTTCTCTCAGCATCAGAACTAGCTCTCAGGGAAAATGCAGTCCCGACCTGAGACCAGCCTGGCTCAAACAGCTCTCTGCTTTATTAATAGTTTCCCTCTAGTGGCCAGTGTTGAAAATCCATAGATTTTACCCCAAACCTCAATTTTCTGCTTCTCATCACTAATTAGACGCCCTAGAAAGACTGTCCCTGTGTTCCCACACGACCTCACTAGTTCTCTCTGACTGGTGTCTGACTCCTTTGAGGGAAAGATGCTCATTCCAGTTTTTCTGGCCCTCAATATGCCCACCAACTGTACTGGACCAGATATGATGCTATATCACATCTATGGCCCATGCAAGGAATTTTTTTTTTTTTTTTGGTCCCTATATAATTAGTTAACAGCAGCACCGAATGGAATGCCATTCCTATGCAGGAGTCCTGAGAATGGGTAAATTACATGCTTGTAAATGTATCTGCAAGATAAGAAGATGAGTGTACATGTATATGTGTGTGTGTGTGTTTTCAAAGTAAGAAATGTATAATCTCATAATCTCACGATGGCAGTGTGAGTGGTGAGGAGCAGAGGCTGTCTACACAGCATGTGTATCCACAGTTGTTAATTAAGATTTATTTCTATTGATGGGTTTAACGCTTGCAGACAGAAGTATTTTTGCAGCAGCTCAGGAAAAGGCTGATATAGGCAGGGATTTCATTCACCACTAACCATGTGGGACAGAAGTCGAAGTCCAACAGCAGTAACTCCTTTTGAAATGCTAACGACATCAGTGTGCTCCAAGCATTTTCTCATAAAACCCTTGGGCTTAACTAAATTCTGAAAGTCTGAGTCACTTGAGACATACTTAGAGTGCAAGTCTGGAAGGCCAGTCTCCTCTGGATAACAGGGAACATATTTTGCCTCTGCCCGGTCTGGTCAGCTTGGGTCTTTCAAAGTCCTTCTGCTTCTCTTTTGGTTTGTGGAATAGGAGGTTTGGAGGCCACCAATCATGTTTACTTGTCAGCCCTCTCCTATAATCACAGAAACAAATTTTCAGTGTTTGTGCTTCATGCCCTGAGTTTATGGTATGTGGTTTTTTTGCAATGTTTTTTTCCTAAAAGAAACTTCCCCAGGTAATTTTCATAGAAGTTTAAAAAACGTTGAAGATCTTCCTCTCTCTTATTTTCTCCCTTGAAAACTTGCTTATCCTGCCAAAGTGCGTTCCTTTTATGTGTCTAATTTATGTGTAAACCTGGAGCACCTAAGCGTGGGGCTGCAGCAGCTGTGCCAAAGGCAGCTAATTAACAGGCCGCTCTCCAGCTGGTTCTGTGGGTGCGCTTAGAACTGGAGCAGGGACTGGGCAGCACCGTTTGCTGGACTCTCACCAGATAAACAACTCTCCAGGTCTTCAGAGGCACTTTTTGATGAATACAGAGTGCTTGGATCTTTTCCGAGGCTCAAAAGTGTTGGGGTCACTTTTTAAATATTCCATGTCAAGGAGTAAAATGCTAAAATGAAGACATCCTACAAATCAGCATAAGTTGAACTTTGTCTTTGGCCGGGATGCTCTGAAATGTTGATAAGGATGAATGTTTTGAAAGACACCTGAGTAAAGTGTTACGACCTGCCATTGGATTCTGCAATGCCTCTACTAGGAGTATATCCAAAATCACGTTGCAAAAAAAGATATTTGCACCAGATTGTTCATTGCAGCTGAAATTATAATAGCCAAATCATGGAAGAAGCCCAAGTGCCCATCGACCCATGAATGGATTAATAAATTGTGGTATATGTATACCACAGAATACTATGCAGCCTTAAAAAAGATGGAGCCATCTCTTTTATGTTTACATGGAGGAACCTGGAACATATTTTCCTGAGCAAAGTATCTCAAGAATGAAGGAAAATGTATCTAATGTACTCAGTACTTCTATGAAACCAACTTATAGTTACTCACACTTTCTTATGAAAGATAGAACACAACTACAGCCCAAGATGAAGGAGAGAAATGGAGTGGGAAGGGAGGGGTGGGGGAGGTTTGATAGAGGGAGGGTAAAAGGCAGAACCACAACTATGGAGCATATTGCAAGGGTACAAGTCAAATCTGTCAAGTGTAGAACATAAATGTCTTAACATAATAATCAAGTAAATGAGGCAAAAGCTATGTTGATTGGTTTGATGTAAGCACATCAGATTATATAAAAAAAAAACACATTGTACCCACATACCCCAACACATTACCCCACATGCATAAATGTATTCATGATCTATGAGTATATGACATAATTTAAAAAAAAGAAAAAAAGAAAGAAAATATTTCCAGCAGGGCTCTCCCTAGGAACAAAAGACCAACATTTCCTGTGTATGTGTGTTTTTACTTTTTCATAGAGGTGGCTGGCCACGAAACAAAATCCAAAAACATTAGTTCTGTACATTCTTCCCTTCCAATGGGGGCATTGCAGGCCCTATGAGATCAGGGTGTCAGGAAATTCTGTCCTGAAGACGTCTGCACAAACCGAATTAAAGTCAGCAGCACCCCCTTTTCACAGTTCTGAGGTGAAAACAGCCAGAGTATAGGTCTCCCAGAGCATCATGGGAATGACTAGGGGAAAATTAAAAGTAAAATTTCCTCCTAACCCACAAAACACATCCAAATAGAAAGAAAATCCTTTTATTATTAAACAAGCGTTCAACTAAACTGTGGTGCTCATCATAGAAATCTACTAAGAGATGGCAAAGACGGAGGGAACTGGCCCTTCTATACACCCAAGCAGACACAACCTGCGGGCCCACGTGTTCTCCAGATAAGTAAAAACTAGTTCACAAGTGAGAAGACTTGGTACCACTTTGGGTCACACATAGTTCAACTAAGTCTACCTGGCAATTCGGGTAGCTTCGTGTATTTACGGATTGTTTTTATCTAAAGGAAAAAACTTTCTGTGTATCCTATCACAGAAAGTAGGTTTGTAACTGGGAGCTAGAGTCCAACTAAAGTTAAGCTCCTGCCCCCCGCTCCCCCGAAACTGGTAGAGATATTATCCAGCAGTCCCACTCCTGGGTAGATAGGCAAAGGAACTGCAATCAGTACGTTGAAGAGATATTTGCATTTCTATGTTTAGTGAAGAATTATTCAAAACAGTCAAGCTATGAAATGAACCTACCAGTCTATCAACAGATGAATGGATAAAGAAAAGGTAGCTATATACACATTGTAATACTATTCAGCCTTTTCAAAAGAAGGAAATCTTGTCATTTGCAACAACCAGATAAACTGGGGGGACGTTATAGTACGTGAAATAAGCCAGACACAGAAAGACCAATACTTAATGGGTACAACATGCACTATTCAGGTGAGGGTTACACAAAAAGCCCAGAATACAACATCATGCAATATATCCAAGTGACATCGCTACACTAATATTCCCTAAATCTGTCTAATAAAAGAAAAGATCAGTTATCATCTTGCTCTATTTTGCCTTTTCTTGAGAATTAAAATTTTTATGTTTTGTATCTTCCCTGAAGAATATCTTATAGTTTTTATCTAATATCCCACTCACTTCATGAAGAAAGCTTTAATTTGTTCATCTCTTCATTAAGACATTTGTTTCTCTATAACATCTTTATATCATTTCATCTGTACCATTGGCAGTTTTTAATGTATAACATACTATGAAAGGATACTGTAAAACCTCTCGAGTGCTGAGATAGCTTCCACCCTCCGCGTACAGGGCCTGAAGTGCTCACAACAGTGGTAGGGTGTTTGAACTTGGAGAAAATTTAGAAGCCATTTTCTTCAGCCTCTTACTGAGAAATAAGAAATGAACTGCCTGCCTATTGTCTCACGCACATTTCATAGTGAAAAAAGGAGAAATTTACTGAGCAGATAGTACATATATGCCAAGCATAGTCCTAAAGATTTAACATAGGATCCCATTTAGCCCATAATATCCCAAGACCGTGAAGTCATGATTAAGTCAATGTTAATATCCACTCAGTATATGAAAGCTTCATAAAGTGGTTTGGCAACCTCCATGCCCCAGCCAGTAAGTGTGGGAGCACGGATCCACCTGACTCCGCAACTCAGGTCCTGGCCAAGATTACTACACAGGTTTTTCTTTCTTTTTTTAGAGACAGTCTCACTTTGTTGTCCTCGGTAGAGTGCTATGACATCACAGCTCACAGCAACCTCCAGCTCTTGGGCTTAGGCAATTCTCTTGCTTCAGCCTCTGGAGTAGCTGGGACTACAGGTGCTCACCATAATGCCCAGCTATTTTTCTGTTGCAGTTTGGCTGGGGCCGAGTTTGAACTCCCCACCCTCAGTATATGGGGCCGGTGCCTTACCCACTGAGCCACAGGTGCCACCCTACACAGGTTTTTCTGGTGAGATTTCTGGTCCCTGATACATTCCTGGACTCTCCCCACTACCATTTTTGTTCCCTTTGATGATTTGTTTCTAGGAGATATCTGTGAAAAATGCAAATTGGATTGAAAATTTTTAGAAATAACACATAAGCTATCACTATTTATTAATTCTTTTCTTTCTATTCTTTTCTTTTTTCTTTTGAGACAGAGTCTCACTATGTTACCCTTGGTAGAGTACTGTGGCATCACTGCTCACAGCAACCTCCAACTTTTGGGCTTAAGCGATTCACTTGCCTCAGCCTCCCAAGTAGCTGGGACAACAGGTGCCCACTACAACGCCCTGCTATTTTTTGTTGCAGTTGTCATTGTTGTTTAGCAGGCCCAGGCTGGTTTAGAACCCATCAGCTCAATATATGTGGCTGGCACCATAACTACTGTGCTACAGGCACCGAGCCTAGTTTGATAATCTTTTTTTTTTTTTAAGCTCACACAGTTTTATTAGATATTGCCAAACCTTCCACTTAAAGGTTATAATGTTTTTGTTTTGTTTTCTTTATTTTTTTATTAAATGATAGCTGTGTACATTAATGCAATCATGGAGTACAGTGTAGTGTTTTCATATACAATCTGAAATATTTTCATCAAATTGGTTAACAAAGCCTTTAAGTCATTTTCTTAGTTGTTGTATTAAGACATTTATATTCTACTTTTAGAAAGATTCACTTGTACCCTTGTAAGAAAAACCACAGAGGTGATCCCACCAATCACTCTCCCTCTACCTAGTCATCCCCCTCCCCATCCACATATTCTTAGGCTATAATTAGGTTATAACTTTCATATGAAAGCTATAAATTAGTTTCATAATAGGGCTGAGTACATTGGATACTTTTTCCTCCATTCTTGTGATACTTTGCTAAGAAGAACATTTTCCAGCTCCATCCATGTA
>NW_003852494.1:6938963-6995581 GCF_000181295.1 Otolemur garnettii
TGTTAACATTTTCAGCTATTTCTTTCCTTAGAGTTTCATAGTTCTCTTTATAGAGATCTTTCACATCCTTTGTTAGGTAAACTCCCCAATATTTCATCTTCTTTGGCACTACTGTGAATGGAATAGAGTCCTTAACTGTTTTTTCAGCTTGGCTGCTATTGGTATATATAAAGCAGCCACCCATGGGTCTAGAAAGCAGTTCTAGGCCTGTCTGGCCCAGGTGCCAAGAGTAGGGAACTCAGCTGCCACCTGTGGGTCTAGTAGGCAGTTCTGGGCCCACCCAACCCAGGGGCCAGGAGCAGGGAACTTAGAGGCTGCCCATGGATTGCGTGCAGGTCTAGCAAGCAGTTCTGGGCCCACCCAGTCTGGGTGCCAGGAGCAGCGAACTCGGTGGCTGCCCCTGGATCTAGCAAGCACTTCTAGGCCCACCTGGCCTGGGTGCCATGTGGGACTCGCATGGCTCTTGAAGGTCTCAGGCCATGGGAGTGGGGCTCTAATAGGTCTGGCTGCAGGGTCAGGACTAGGCACTTGGTCCCCCAAGGGTGGGGGATGGTGCTCCTGTGCCCCCCCCGCCCACTGTCTCTGTAGGCAAGGGGGCAAGGGTGGACTGGAAGTTTAAAATGGTAGTGAAAAAAATTCGTTCAGTTTTTCTGCCAGGCAAGAGAGTGTTTGAGATCTCAGCAGGGTCCCTCTAGGCGAGTAGACCCCGCTTCCTATAGCTCTCACATGTAGGGTGAGATAATAGGTCCTTAGTTCACCATTTGCCTGTATAAAACTTACAGGAGCAGACAAAGAGAAAACAAAGAGAAAAACACAACTTTCTTGGGGGAGGGGACGGAGACTTTTCCTTTGGGATGAATTATGTACCTGAAGATTGCTTTCTTGGAGTCTCAACTTGCCTCAGCAGAGGTGTCCTGCAGATATTACTCTTCTCTCTTGGCTGAGCTCCTAATCTTCAACATTATTCAGTATTTTCTGGACATTATCCTTCCCTCTGGACAGGAGCTTCTGTCGGAGGCTGATGCCTGTTGGCCATCTTGTCCCTCCCCACAATGGTTTGATTTTTTTTTGAGACAGTCTCCCAACAATGCCAGGGAAGCTGGAGGATCTATGGATTTGCAGCTCAGTAGAGAGACCAGAGCTTCACACACACAGAGGGGATTTCTAAACTAACTGCAGGCTGTGACCACAAGAGCCCCGTGAATAACAAAGCAGGACATGCTTCTCTAAAAGTATCCAGGTGGTCTTGACCCAGCCTTATCATGCACTGGGCCTCTAGTTCTTCATCTGAAGAACAAGAACGTGAGACCCTTTTTGGCTTGTGATTCTGGGAAGAAATTTTCTTGGACATGGTATGTTTTCCACAGGAAGTTAGACTCATTCTTTCTCCTTCTCACATTTACATAGACAGGATGTTTTCTAAAGGCCGAGTAAAGAAAGTCATAAAATGTCTTATTTGCTCAACAGAAACTTATCTAATTCTTAACCTGCTAATTAGGCAGCTTCCTCGAAAGGCTAAAGATAAAGACCATCATGAAAATACTATTCATCACTTTTATTCTGCAAATTACAGTTTAAAGGAGTAAAAAAAAAAAAAAGAAAAAGAAATTACTTACATTCTCATTTTCAATGCCTTTATTGAGGACTTTGCCCACTAGAATTTTAATCTTTCAGAAGACCTTACAGTTTGATTGCTTGAAAGGATCCTGTTTATGGTTGACATAAAACTATTTCTTAGTACCATACAGCCAACATTTCTGTATTATCAAAAGTGGTCCAGGCATAAAATTTGATGCATCTGAGATTTGATTTTTGGAGGACTGAATATATCTGGCAAGGAACACACACCCACACACACACATACATACACACTAGCTTATGTAAGTCCATGGAACTACACTTAAAGTTTTCCCAGTCATAAGTGATTAGAACTAAATGCTTTTTCTAGAATTTATTTGTCATTATTTCACTAAGTAATGCTCAAAAATCACTGTCTTGCTTAGCTATAGATCCAACTAGTCTGGTTGTTTAGGTGTTTAGCAAATCACGACACTTGTGATTTCATAAAATTTCATTGCTGTGGGATCTTGTTTGAGTGCTTTCTTCTTTTTCTGCTGATGCATCTTAAGATCTTACTCATTTCCCAAAGATTTCCAACAACTATAAACCCGTTTTTCTGAGTGGAAAGGACATAGAGAAGAAAGAAGATGGGCTTGTACACGTTACCCCAGCACCTCCTCTCCCAGTTTGAGGTCACTGCTGGGCACTCTGACTCCCCACAGACTGAGATCTCAGATGAAGAGCTGAGGGAGATTGAGGGCTGGAGGCTCCTCATGGCCTCCGACAGAAGATGAGGGCCAGAAAGAGGACAGTGGATCTGATGCCCCCTAGGGCCCAGAGCTCTGTAAATGTAATAAAACTGGGCCTCAGGGACCCAGGGCCCAGGGCAGCAGCATGCACAACAGGCAGCAGCACACACAACAGGCAGCAGTGGTGTGGACTTGGTGTTCAGATGGATCCTGGATCTGACTCTGCCACCCATGTGTGGTGACAGAAGCCAGAGGGTGATGATGTGGGCAGAGACACTGCAGCCTGACTCTGCCCATAACTCACCATTTGAAATGAGAAAATCACTGAAATTCTCCATGCCTGTTTTCACATCTGAAAAGAGGAATGTGACAGTATTGACCTATCAGAGTTGTTGGTAGTATTAATTAAAATGTGTGTAAATACAATCATTTATATATAGCATTGAGTGCAGTCCTGGCACTTAAGAGAAACTCAGTAGTTACCCTTCATTCTCCGTTACCCTGAGAAGCATTTTGTTTTAAATTTATCTGTTTAAAAATTTTAAGAAGAGATTTCCTATAAAAGGCTCAATTTTTGCTGACACATTGGGAGATCGGGGATTGTGGGTGTTCCAGAATTGAAACGCCCAAAGCAACGCCAGGTGATGAAACAGAAAGAGTGGGAAGACCATGGGCCTCAGGGCATATTTTCCAGGGTGCTTCATTTAGAAACTGCCCTCATGTGTTTACTGCTTCTAGCTCCTCAATCAAGAAGCGAGGTAGCCCAGATTAGGACAGCACACTTGCAGCTTCTTGTTGCTATCACAGCCACAAAACAAATGACAGCAACCAAAATATGCTTTTTTAATGGCTTTTCCGTAACTGGTGTTGCAGAGAATCTATAAAGAGATATGCAGTATAAATACCCGAGGGAGGAGACAAAGGAAGAAAAGCAGAAAACTTTCCCAAATGCCATCATTAATAAGTGATTTTTTGGTTGTTGTTGTTGTTGGTTTGCTTTGACTTTAGAAATAGTTATCAGCTCATGAAATCTAGCACTTTTGAGGCAATGAATTCCCCAGCATGGGGGCCTAATGAGGGAACAGATAGATGCCTGGGGCTGAATATCTGATTTTTTTGAGGCAGAGGAAAAGCTGAAATGAGAGAATAAAGTGCCCATCCTGTTGTGTAAACAGAAAGTGAATTAGAGAGGATGTGTTTATGTCCTATAAAGTCTAACAGCCACTTAAGTGGATGGTATTATTTGAGAAGACAGAGTTGGCTGCTAATGGCCACTTTGCTCATCTCTCTGCCTGGCAGCTGCTTAGATTTAAAAAAGACACAAGGGAACTGAATCCCACCTAGTGAGCAGACCGTGAGTGCTGGGGGTGATTCTGATGCCTATTCATAGGCAGCGAGTGACCAGGAGTAGCCTGTGGTTAGAAATTAGGCATATGCTGAAAATAAGACCAACGATGATAATAGCTAATGTCTTCCTGAGTGCTGATGACATCCCAGAGACAATTTTAAACATTTTGCATGAATCCACTAACTTAATTCTTACAATTCTGCAGAGTGAATTTTATACTCATCCTATTCTCTAGATGAAGAATTTGAGAGTTTATTTCATGAGCAGTAAGAGATTTCGGCCTGAGTGGTTTGGTATCAGTGCTTACACTTGGCACAACTTTTTAGCAGTGGACCAGAGAGTAAATGTTTCTTTTCTTTTTAAAATTAACTTCAGAATATTATGAAGGTACACATGTTTTAGTTACATAGTTTTCTTCTGTACATTTTACGTCAAAGATAAAAGTATGCCATCACTCAGAAAGTGTGATTGTACCTGTTAAGTGTACATTTACCCATCCTCTTCTCCCACCCACTTCATTTCCAGTGAGTATTTCCTTCCAAAAGTGCACGTAAGTGTTGATTATTGAGTACACACAGTGTTTTTGTCTTTTCATTCTCGAGATACTTTACTCAGAAGAATGTTCTCCAGATCCAGCTAGGTGGTTACAAAAGATTCTGAATCTCCCACGTGGATTAATAAAATCTGGTCTATGCATATTAGAGAGCAAATGTTTTAGAGGAGTACCAGCCAGATGTTCTCTGTCATAACCACCACTCTGCTATTGCAGCACAAAAGCAGCCTCAGGTGATATAGAAGAGAATGGGCACGGGTGTGTGCTAATAAAACTTTATTTACATCATCTGGAGAGGGCCAGAATTGATCTGTGTGTCTTAGTTTGAAGACACCTGTTCTAGGCACACTCCATTCTGCTGATTAGGAGCACGAGATTCCAGAGGCAGTGGCTGATAAAACAAGGCTCTCAGAGTTCAGGAGCTTCTTCCAGGTCCTAGTGTAGTTCCCACCTGCCCAGAGCTCTCTCTTTGTCTTAATTCCTTAAACAAAAACTTACATATCCTTTCCTCGATTTTTTTTTCTTTTGCAAAGTTGATTTGCTCTATAGAGTTTGGATGAGGGAAACAGTACAACTGTTTCCAAAAGTGGATGGAAACTTCCATTGAGACATGTTTTGTTTCCATGGCCTACACCCACATTTTCTAAACTCTTCCTAAAAACATTGATTTCCTTAAGAGAGAACGCTCATGTCCTATATAACACTAATTGTGAGATTCTGTCTGGATAACTGAGAAAAATTAGATTTGGGTACTTAAGCAGAATTGTCACAAACCTGCCCATAGGTCCTCGGGTCTGCAGACTTTTGAGGGTAGGAGAAAGTCTCCTCTCTGCTCAAATTCAACACCTGGGTCTTGGCCTAGAGCCACCTGAAGTGTTCTCCTATCTGTCCTTCTTCCAAGTTTCCACCTTTCAAACAAAAAAATTCTTACCTACTTCCTCCAGAGTAAGGCGAAATACCCTCCAGAGGTGTATCTGTGTGTGTTTGAGAGAGAATAACAATAAACCAAAGGCAGGAATCATCAATCTTGATTAGGCATATTCAGAAATTAATTTCTAATGAAGGAAGCATGGGAAAACTTCTGAAAATTAGAGACACTGTTGAGATAAAATGTCTCATCCTTTTGGCCAGTGAATGCTAGTTTGAACTGCACAATGAAAGCAACTCTTTCTCTCCAGGTACCAATAGTTCTTAACCTCAGAGGAAACTCGGTGATGTCCAGGCTCGTTTCTAGTCGTCACAGCTTAAAGGAAGGGCAGTTACTGGCATCCAGAGGTAGCAGAGCTCGGCAAGGCTGCTAATTCTCCCACAATGCACAGGCTTCCCCACCACAATGAAACACAAACACCAGCCCCGTCAGCCCAAAACGTTAATTGTGTTCAGGTGGAGAAATCCTGCCGGTTCCACACAACATTAATAGAAATTAGCAGAAAATTGTCAATGCTGCGTATTTTCTAACTGAAATCTAAACATTAAGCTTTGTGCATCTTGGGGTATCTAAAAAAACTGAAACATTTGAAAAATAGCACAGTACTTCCTAAGCAATTTCCATAAGGGCATTCACTGAGCAGAGGACTGGGAGAATGCTTTGGTGGCAATGTCAATTAAGGAGTTTGAAATGGTTGGGAGCAGTGGCTCACACCTGCAATCCCAGCAGTCTTGGAGGCCGAGGCGGGTGGATTGCTTAAGTTCACAAGTTGGAGACCAGCCTGAGCCAAAGCAGGACCCTGTCTCTATTAAAAATAGAAAAAATAGCCAGCCATTAGAGCAGGCACCTATAGTTCTAGCACTCAGGAGGCTGAATCAGGAGGATCGCTTGAGCCCATGACTTTGAGGTTGCTGTGAGCTATGACACCATGGCACTCTATCCAGGGCTACAGAGTCTCAAAGAAAAAAAAAGAGTTTAAAGTGTTTGTGTGGAGCAGAGACATGAGCTTCCATCCTCACTTTCCAGGTGCTTTCGCCACTCTCTGACCCCATCCTGGCTGAGAAGACAGTGATCATCCTGGATCACAGAGCTGGATGCGCAGTTGATGGCTGGCATGTCGCTCTCCCTGCAGCCTCACAGAGCAGACAAAAGGGCCATCGTCTCAATGGCAGCTGCCCAGGACATCCTTCAGTCCCCTCAGCAGGTGAGAGGCCCAGATGGGGACATGTCCCGTGTCCCTAGTCAGTGGTGACACCTCTTTTTCAGTTATCGCATCCTGCAAAGGAGATCAGTAGGCCGCTCATAGCCAGGGCTGGGGATTCTTGAAACTCCTTCCTGCTTCTTAACCAGGCTGGTCTGTCTCTGAGGAAAGTATTGAGTGGCTTAGATACACTTCCTTTTACACATGACCACAGGCCCATGTGTCATTTTTCAGCTGGCTAATCTGTACAAGGGAGACAACAGCCAGACCATTGCTGAAAGACCACACATTCTTGTTTTTCTGAAACAAGTAATATATAATACTCGAAATTCTATTTCAGCTATTTAAACAAGTATAGCTAAAAGGCATCCATTTCTAAACCTCTGTCCATCTTTAAACTTGAAGCAAATCCCTTTGAATTTGACCAAGGTCACTGTGTCTTTGAAGCACGCCAAAGCCCCATAATGTGTCTTTTCTCAGATGCTCGAAGCCAAGCATGTCTTGCTAATAGAGAATGCTCAACGTGATCCTACCTGAGCCTGATTAGCTGCTGCATTCAATCAGTTGATGTACCTGTGACCGCATTCATTAAAGTATATCATTTGTTCTTCACGCCACTGGGGCCAGTTCAGTGTAGGGAAGCCCCTGTTCTGGATTTTAAAACATAGTGGTATGTTTTTCTCTGTCTATATATTGACAACATCCCATAGGAAACCACATTGGTGACCATGCTTACAAATTTGAAGGAAACTGATTAAAACATAAGGCTTTGGTTTCATTGGGAAGCACAATTGACATCGCCTGTTGTTGACCTGAGAGCTGATGTATAAAAAATATTGCTGAATGGGGCTTCCCTTATTTGAGATGGGCACTGCTCTTGTTTTGGTAAACCTACGCACAGAGCCGGGCATGAGATCCACCTGCTCAAGTGCAAATGCTCGGGTGTGCCCTGTGCTCTGAGCATGATACCTGCTGAAATTCTGAGCCGTAGGCCTCTCAGTCACCTGTCCCTACTCCCTGAAACACATCAGGCTCTAGTTTCTATGGCCTCTAGAATTCTTCTGGAAGTGTGATTAAGGGAAAAAAATCAGAATTTTCTTCAAGATCCATTTGATTGGCATATCAGTTTTATTTCCCAGGATTTGCTATATCATGTCATTCACTGGGCATCTGTCCTGGATGTCAGGTTTTTATTTTTCACTTTTCCTCGCTTCGGGGTTTAGGAGCAGCACCTAAAGTCTTATCCCTCCTTTCTTTCCTGGTTTCCTTTATGAAATCTTGAAATCTCTTGTGTCTGAATTGAACAAGAGGCTTTATTTAATACACGAGTGTATAATAAAGAGCACTATTTTATAATTTTTTTTACATAAACCTTGTAGAGTATGGGAAAACATTTAGAATCATAAACCATTTTTTTTCTCTCTGGTAACTGTAGCTTCAAGGGGAGTTAACATTTCCAGTGGGAAATATCTCTCAATTGAACAACTTTTAGCTATATACATCCGAGCACTTTATGACTATCATATTCTAGGATCTAATACGAAATCCAAAAATAGTCCTGATGCCCAGAAAAAGGAAGCATCTGCAGAGGAGGCTTGCCATTTGCCTGAACAGAAATAAAAACAAATAAATGAAATAATGTTTCAATTTAACACTATGCAGAAATTCATCTGTGGGGTGACCAAGAAATATGCACAGTTATTTTTTTTCCGGCAAAGGCAAAACGTTCTCAGGATGCCGAGGAAGAAAAGCAGTAGGTAGTCAAAAAAAAAAAAAAAATCATTCAAGTAAATGGCAATTCTAAAAATTGAGAAGCCATTGTCAGGAATAACACAGGGGCTGTAAGTCATAGTGGCATAGAAAAAAATGCATAATTTATGCATTGATTTTGATCTATAAAATGTTACCGAATTAACCACAGGGATGGTCTTAAGCAGATTTAAGAATCCAGGAGTAGAAATTTAACAAAAATTTCACTTAGGCAGATGGATGAGCTGCTAAACCAGGTAATGATCAAGAATGGCCTAGAGTGGTCTCTAGAACAGACACTGGAGTCACGTGAGGTAGCTCCATGCTTCAAATGGTGAAGACTCAGCTGTTCCAAAGAGACCCCGGGCATTGGTGATTATAGCCATCCATGGACAGATGCATCAGAAGGACTTCCTGCATGTCCTTCTCATCTTAGCAGCTGCAAGTCCTTTCTGCATCTTTTGTAGGACCACACTGTGTCCATGGGCAGTGTCCAAGTCATCATTGATGAGGCTCTGTCCCTGAGAGCTGTTGTTCCCTGAGTCTTATAGATGTTATCATTGTGGTTGAGCAATGAAGCTGGTAAATCTTGATTTCTTTTTCTTTCTTTTTTCTTCCTCCCTCCCTCCCTCTCTCCCTCCTTGCCTCTCTTCCTTCCTGCCTTTGTTCTTTTCTTTCTTTCTTAAATTCAAATGAAGCCAGGAAACCCAAGTCATTTGCTGTTAAAAAGATTCTTTAAAATGATAACTAGCACTTGTAATCAGAGATCTTTTGCTACCCAGGACACAACTCCAGGGTTTTCTACGTCAGTGTTCTTTGGGGAGGCAGCCCAGTGCAGTAGAGAGAAGTCCGTGCTAATTCAGACATAATTATTCAAATGAAGGCTGTTGCTTTGCAGAGATGCTTTCAACGTGATTGACATTTGGCCCAGGCATAATGGGAATTCATTTCTGAAACGGAAGCATCGAAATCCAATTATAGGATGAGTCATACACAGTCAGCCAGAAGGACTCCCTCTGGGGAGGGAGACTTTGTAGAATTTAGGAGTTTGGGGATGTGGGGGTTGCCTGGTGGGTGAGGGGGGCAATGGAAAGCACTTTAGTGATGAGAGACCGAATTAAAGCAGCCTGAAAAAGGCAACAGTTCCTCTGGCGAAAGTGCTTGGCAGGCATGGGAAGCGGGAAGCAAAGTCAGAGTATGACAACGTGGCAGAAGTTCTTATCTGAACTAGAAACAACATCATTTCCCCAAAGAGGGCATTGTAAGGGGAACATCTGGAGATGACAGAGTTGCTTACAAGATACAGTCTCTCCAGTGCGATGTGGTTCCCTTGCGCTAAAACTCATTTGATTTGTGATGTAGGAAACCAAAATAGATGCTCCTTTATCAACTAGGAAAACCATAAGTTTAAGGAAACAAATGGTCCACACAGGCTGAGGGCTGAGGACTGGGCCTAAATGTTTGTGACTGTAAGGAAAACTACACTCTTGCTAAAATTACCAATGATAGGATCTGTCAGGCAAAATGGCAACATCTCCAACTCTAATTTATGAGCCAGACTACTCCAACTTTGATTGGACAGAGGAATAGCCTTAAAAACTTTCTCTCCTGACAAATGGGTACAACCCCAAGCCACTTCCAGCTGGTTTATACATAATGTGCACCAAGAACCGAGTACCAGAGAAAACATAAGAAAGAATAATACATGAGAATGAATGCTGCTGTATTTCTTTTACCTTCCTCCACTTCCTCCTCCTTCTTCCTCTTCTCTTAATTCTCTCCCCCTTTCCAAGCTCCCATCTCACTTGGGATGAGACATAAATTTTCATTTAGACAGTTTGAAGTTGGTTTTCTAAACACTGGGCACCTATAAAAAGGTCACCAAAATTATTTCCCAAGGAAATAAGAGCAACCTATAAGCCTCTACAGGTACAATAATAGCCATGAGACAGCAGCATCACTAAATAAGTGTAAAAACAATAATAAACAGAGCTCATGCCTCCATTATTCACAGCTGCCTTACTCTGCTTGGGCTGCCACAACAAACAGCACAAACTGGGTGGCTTAAACAAAGAAACTTATCCTCATGAAGTTCTGGAGGCTGGACTGTTCAATGCCAGGGTGCCAGAACAGTCAGGTTCTGGGGAGGGTTTGGTTTGTAGATGACAGCCTTCTTGGTGTGCCTTCACTTGCAGGTGAGAGAGTGAGAGTGAGCTCTCTGGTGTCTCTCTTCATAAGGGCACTAACTCCATCCTGATGGCCCCATTCTCAGACTTTAATCTTACCTCCCAAGCCCCCATCTCCAAATACAACCTCCTTCAGGGTTAAGGCTTAACCATTTTAATTTAGGGTGTAACATAATCCAGTCAATAGAGATTATCATCCCAGACAGGTAGGTGTATACATGATTATTCAAGATCCTATGAATGAATAAATGAATGAATGAAAGATGATCAGAGGTAGATGTTGACCTGAACTTACAAGTGCTTCCTATCTTGGGAAATACTTTTACAGTACTCTTATTTTATCTTTTCAAAAACGCTGTAGGTACCAGTAGCTGGGCACACTGTCTCACATCTGCAGTCCTTGCACTCTGGGTGGCTGAGGTGTGTGAATCACTTGAGCTTAGAGCTCAAGACCAACCTAAGCAAGAGAAAGATTCCATCTCTACTAAAAACAGAAAAACTAGCTGGGGGTGGAGGCACATGCCTGTAGTCTCAGCTATTTAGGAGGCTGAGGCAAGAGGATTGCTCAAGCCCAAGAGTTTTAGGTTGCTGTGAGCTATGATGCCATGGCACTCTGCCCCGGGTGACAGAGTAAGAGTCTGTCTCAAAAAAAAAAAAAAGAAAGAAAGAAAGAAAAGAAAAAGAAAACCTGGAAGCAGATAGGTCAGAATATTAGTGTTTTATTTTATGGTGGAATCCTAGATATTTAGAACTGGCCCCCAAACCCCAGAGAATTTGTGGAGTAACTGCCAATGGGAGGAAGATTCAAGCCTTCTTCACATTCCATGGCTCATTCTGATAACCACAAGTGAAAAGTCCCACATGGTCCTTAGTGAGACATGAGAATGTCTCACTTCTACAGCTATGGAACTTAGTGCTAGAGACCATTCAGCCCCTTTTCCTGGGCCAGCTATGCTGGGCAGTGGCCAGAGTATAAGATGGGGTCATCCCCACATGTGCAAAATACAGAAACCCCTGAAGTCAACCCCATGTGCCAAAATACACTCAGTGCAGCACCAAAAGATCATGCCACCTTCATGCATTTTCGCCCACCAATGTGGATGAGAAAGGCGATGTGGCATCGGGAAGAGGAGAAGGGAAATGGGCTGTGTCAGCAGGTCCCAAGACCCTGAGCAGCACAACAGCCCAGCACTGATAAATATTCATCCTAGTAGCAAGTCTGGTTGAGGTCCATTTAGCTTGAAGGTGTGAACTGTGAGACAAAAGCTCAGGAGCTCGTTGTCACCGCCCACTCGGAAAAGTTTGGAGCAAGTTCTGAAATAATTAAAACTGCATTTGAATAATGCAAGGAACATGCGTATTTATTTTATGGTGGAGCTGCTTTCGAGATACCCCACGACACTCCCTCCCGCCGAATGCCTGGTGGCAGTAGGCCTGCCCGTCATCATTTGGAAGAAGAATTAGGAGTGTTATTTTTAACTTCCCATTATTAGAGGAAACACACACATCTGGAACATTGTGAAGGGTGATTATTAGCTGTTCAGCTGAGAAATAGCCTGGTGTCTACAATGCATCATTTTCCAATTATTTTGATATTTTTCAATGCCTTAAATACTAGAGGCATATAAAATCCAGCTCATTTAATCTCTCTAAATTATACTTTTTCCATCTGCCATGATCTTACAGCTAATAAAATCTCTACTTTTCCCAAGCCCAATAAAATCATGGAAAATATTGGGGAAGCTCAGTTTCAGCTTGGTTTTATTTTTGTTTTTATTGCTTTTGCTTTGGGGGGAGAGAATTGATGTATCCACAACTGGAAAATAATTTTCATATTTACAGTCTGCTGAAAGACTTTAGGGATTTTTACAAGGCCACTTACCAAGATGACAAAAAAATGTACTTTTATATTTTTCTTATGCGATATTCCAAAATACTCCAGTATTAGAGAATTGTGCTTTTCACTGGAAACAGAAAGAAATAAGCCGGATCACTCACACTCCTAACTCAATTCCAGATCCCCGTGGTTGTGACTACATTTATCAATCTTTCTTTATTGAAACTGTCTGCCTCACATATATCTAGGCCGGAGCTCCAAAATGTTGAATAGAAGCAGGGGAGAGGTCTGAACTCTTGGGTGAGTTTGTGCCATGAAATAAATCAATACTCACATATGCATGGAAGCGTGTTTGACATTTGCTGTGGCAAAGAAGGGGTAGTTATGCTAAGGTCAATTTTGCTCTAAAACAATGACAAATGTTCTACTTTTTTTTTTTTTTTTTTTGTGGGCCGGGGTTGGGTTTGAACCCACCACCTTCGGCATATGGGGCCGGTGGCCTACTCCTTTGAGCCACAGGTGCTGCCCCCAAATGTTCTACATTATTATTATTATTATTGTTATATTTTTATGGCATCTGGGAAACCTACATGGTATCTCAGAATATAGTTTTTATCTGAGTATTATATAATAGTTTCTGGAACTATATCTTTAGAAAATCAGATTCCTTGGAAATACTCCAATGTGACCTTGTGTTGGTGCTAACTAACAAATACGCAGTGGAAGGATTTATAAAATAGGATTCTGTTATTTCATACAAAAAGATGTCAACAGCTGCGCATCATTTTTTCTCAAGAAGACACACTAGGGCTTATTTTCAGGGGATGTCTTATTTTTTTTAAGTATAATACAACAATCTACATTTATTCAAACACAGTTAAGTCATCTTCCTCTAGAACCTGAGGGGGGAGCCAATCTTGTTGGTGGAGCTGGCACTAGTGATGCGTGAACTCCTTTCCCCTAGCCGTTCGCACGTGTGCGATAGGATGGCTGTGACCACCACATGCGCACCCGTGCAAGTGAATGGTTGGGAGAAAGGAACTGTGGCAGATGAAAGGTATCCCAGTCTTCCTTACGGCTCTGTGCTGAAATGTATGGTGTGGCTATGCAGCGCCCATCTCTAGGTCATCTTATTGGGTAGGGCTTATATTTAACAAATGCATGGAAATCCTGCTAGGGCTTATTTTGGGGGTAGGTCTTATTTTGGGGGAAACATGATACCTTTAGAGACATGCCCAATGAGATTTCCTCACAGGTACCTTTAATGAGGATTTAGTCACATATCCTAAATAGAAGAGTTCAAAAATCCTCTCAAAGTTAGTGAGTTCCATCAGAAAAAAAATAAATAAAAAAGCAAAATAGCTGAGGACAGGCAATAGAAAGCTGTCCACACTTACCAGTGCTTCATTAAGCGTCCTTTGATCTCTAAAAGCTCTTTGTGATTCCTCAATCTCATTAATTCAGATGCCTTTAATTTGAAGTTCTTGATAATGTGGAAAAGGACCAAAGTATAAAATAAGAAAATATCTAGTAAACAAAGAGACTATATCAAAATTAATACTATAAAATGACAAAAAATACGGAAATAATACAGTTATAATATATAAATATTATAACTTCTTCTGAGGAATAAATAAACAGGCCTACACTTATACTGACCTGATAAGACAGTGACAATTTATTCCTATCTAGTCATTTAAAAGGTTGTAAGAAAAAAAAAAACTGTGGTTACACATTTCTTAACTTTATTCAAAATGCCTTCGGTACCATATTTGACAGTTATTATTTAATATACACAGTAGCCCTTAAGATCATGTGCAATTTAAAATAGTGTCCAATTTAAAATTGCACACAAACTTTATGGCCATCCTGCATTTACTCAATCTGAAATTTTTAATAATTCAAATAACTAATGGAGACTTAATGTTTTGTCAGTTAGAAGAGTCTAAAATTTTGCTCTACCTCTAATCTGAATTTTTTAAATAGAGGTTTCTTTGAAAAAGGAAAAAAAGTACAATTGAATGAGAAGGGAAATCTCAGCTTATTTTGGCTAGTTAGAAATTGCTCACTCTTCCTCACCTAGGGTTTTTAATATTTTTCTTTTGGAACATCAGATCCTTTATGCTTTTTACATAAAAATATTGATCCAAGCTGAGAAAATTAAAATCCGGACAGAGTTGAAGTGTTGTATCCTACCGTCTCCTGACTATGAAAATAAGCTGCGTGTGCTATGGTTTGCCCCAGGGGCAGCCTGAATTTGCTGAGCCTTGCATCCTAATTTCCAGCTTCCATATATAAAATTATCACACTGTACCCCATGATAGTATTAATGTACACTGCTATGATTTAATAAAAAAAAAAAAAAAGAATCCCATGTTGGAATGGTAGAGAGGAACTAATAGACAAAGAGACCTGTGGGTGAACTCATGGATTTCAAGGAACAAATGTGAAAATTATAATACATTCCTGTTCCATGAAAGAAACCTATTTTAATAATAAAATGAACAAGGGATACAAAAAAATAAAAAATAAAATTATCACTAGGATTCAGATATTTTTCTCTACCTGGCATGAATTGAGTGCCTTTCTAGGGGAAACAGGAACAAAACTAAGACAACATTAAATGTTACTAACAGAAAAACAATAAAACAACACTTAACAACATTAAGTGTCTCTAACCCTGCACAAATGGCCCATGAGATGTCATATACATGCCCAAGTGTCAGACATCCAAGAATCTACTAACCTTGTTCATACCTGCTTACGCCACGGTTACTTACAGCATTTAACTGTGTCCATTTTGTATTCTTCACTGGCACAGTCACCCCCCAATTAATCTGTACATATCCACCTCTGATTTCAAATCTAAAATTCTAGGGCAAAGTAGTTTCTCAATGAATGAGAACAGTTTTGGATGGGACCCTGATAAAGATACTAGACAACAGATGCAACAAAAGTATTTTTTAGGATGTTGCACCTGTCTCAGTTTGATCCAGGAAAAGAAGCTGCCACAATGTCATGAATACAGTATTAGGACTTTAATGGTTTTAATACTGGAATTAGACTGTGGATGAACCAAGAGAGGGAAGATCTAAAGAGATGCAGCAGGAGAATCCAAGGAATCATCAGACTTTAATCTGAAGCAGCAGAGATCTGAAGCCTCTCCATGCTCCTGGACAGCTCTGTGAAGCCAACACATCTGTCTTCGTGGCCTCCCAATAACTAGTTGCAGCACAGTGGACTGGGAGTTCCACTATGCAGGGACTTAACCCACCTGCCCTGGGTCTGACAGGTAAAGGGAGAGAAAGCACCACAAAATTCACACACACACATACACACAGTGCTTCAACCCATGAGGGACAACAACATACCAGCCCCCTAGCAAGGCTAACAGGTGCTGTCTGGACCAGAATATTCAAGGCCTTTGATTAGGGGTTTGGGGGTTGTGCACATACAAAGCAAGTGAGAAGCTAACAGTTTCATGTTTCAATTAAACAGGTAGTTCTTTGTTCAAGTAAGAAAGCTATCAGGCTGAAGGATGGAGGAGCACTGAACACATAGATCAAAGGATATTTTGGTTGGGATTTAACGAAGGGAAGTTACAGTCCACAGGTTAGATAGTCACAGTTGCAGAGTAGTTGTCAATTGCTTTCTAGCTTTGTTTATATCCTCTCGCTAAGCTGCTGATCTCTATCTAGACATTTCTCAGACTATTTTCTCATCTACTGTACTGGACATTGCAACCTGCACCCTGCGCCCACCTCAGGTGTGCATTGCAGTGGAAGTGTGAGGCTTGGGGCCATGACCTGCGCAAGATTTCAAGGACGCCAGCTACTCTAACTTCCATTCCTAATAATTGCCTTCACATCGTTTCTACCTTATAAGACTCACTTGATTTTCTCTCATTGGAAGATATTTCTGGACAGCAATTTCTAGGTTTAAATTGGAAGTAGGCGGTGGGGCTGAATTCGCAAAAAAATAATCCAACCAAAATTTGCATGCACCAAGGAAGGAGAATAACCAAGTTTGCCACCATCTTTCGTTCATTCATTTATTCATTATCTTGAATAATCACATATACACCTGTCCCTGTCTGGTATCCGGGATGACAATCACTACTGACTGAATTATGTTCCCTCCTAAATTCATATCTGTAAGCCTTAGCCCTGAAGGTGGTGGGAATTTAAAGATGGGGGCTTGGGAAGTGAGTGAAATTAGATCAGGTCTGAGAACAAGGTCATCGTGATGGAGTTAGTGCCCTTATGAAGAGAGACACCAGAGAGCTCACTCTCACTCTCTCTCACCTGCATGTGAAGACACACCAAGAAGGCTGTCATCTACAAACCAAACCCTCCCCAGAACCTGCCTGTTCTGGCACCCTGGCATCGAACATGCCAGCCTCCGGAACTTCATGAGGATAAGTTTCTTTTGTTTAAGCCACCCAGTTTGTGCTGTTTTTTGTGACACTCTAAGCAGAGTAAGGCAGCTGTGAATAATGGAGGCATGAGCTCTGTTTATGATTGTTTTTACACTTATTTAATGATGGTGCTGTCTCATTGAGATCATTGTACCTATAGAGGCTTATAGGTAACTTTTATTTCCTTGGGGAATAAATTTTATGACTTTTTTTAAAAATAGGTGTTATGAGGGTTACAAAACCTCCTTTAAACCACCTAAATGCGAATTTCTGTCTCATGTTAGATAGGAGCTTGGAAGGGGTGAGATAATAAAGAGGAGAAGAAAGAGGGGAGGGAAAAAGGAGGATGAGGAGGAGGGAGGAAGGCAAGAGAAATAAAACAACACACAGTTTCTCTCTAGATTCAGAAAAGCCTCCCCAAGATGGTGAGATGTGCGTGATGATTGGCGGCAGCTTCAGCAATGATAGGTTAAGTGCCATGAAACTTGTGGAGTTCTTTAACGATCGGACTTTCTCTACTTCTTTGCAGAGTCAGTTTCTACAGGCAATAAATGAGCCGTGTTGGGATAGCCCAGGTTCTCATCTTGCATGAGTTTAGTGAAGACAGCGTGTGAGTTTTAGCTCGACTTCCCCGAAATCCTTTCCAATAAGAGGAAATCAAATAAGATTTCTACGACAAAAATGAAGTGAAAGCAATTATCACTGGAAGGCTGTGCGGAGGGGCGCGTTGCCTCACAGACCTCTCCCCACGCTCAGAGCCAGTCCTCTCCCTCTCTGTGAGCTCAGGCTCTTCTGTTGCTTCAGGCTGGAGTCATTAGTAATGTTTCCTCAGATCCTACACCCTTGGATCAGAGGGCAATGGTTTTTCCACTCCTTTCAAGAAGAAAGGCAGTCACAGACGTAGGCATCCCTCTGAGTGCTGCAGGAAAAGGAAATTAAACACAATTCTCAGGGAAGGTTCTGAGTTTGCTTTGACGATTTTACAGTTTCGCCTGAGTGATTCCTGCAGCAAATATGCGTATTTACGTTCAGATTAAACTGAGGCAGCGCAGCCCACTACAGCTCGTAATTCCTGCCCTGTAAGTGGAGGATGTGCCCTAATGAATTTCAGGTTTCTTAAGGGTCTTACTTCAATGAATTCATGACACCAAGAATTAGGGAATACACATATTTAAAGAGAAGCGCATTCTAAATGAGAATTGCCGAGCCTGGGAGGTTCCTGTCATTTATTGGATTAGTTATGGAACTGCACACAAGCCGGCAATATTTGTTTGGTGGCTCTGGTGTGACTGGTAAGATAAAAAGATATGCTGGGGAGAGCTCCCCAAGCGTGCCTCTTATTTCTTCCAGCATTTTTTATAGTGCTGGGAGGACTCTGCCACTCAGAGTTTAAAACTGATGTCAGACTTGTCTGAGCAACAGGAGGGAGGATATGAGATGGAGACATTTTCTCCGCAGAACAGTAACTCCATCCATTGAGTTATGTGTGTTTAAGGCAGGCAGAGAGATGTACTGCCGGTGGGAAGGAAGCCACCATGGCTCCCAGCTGTGGAAGGGGTGGTGGAGGGGGCATGTGCCACTGCTGAGCTGGGGGGAGGACGCCTGGTCCACCAGATGTCCTGAGCGCGCACATCTGTTTGTTTGGAATGTCTTGGAATGACTCATGGATATTGACAGACTGAAATTCCTCCACCTCCAACTCACAGATAATGTGGGATATTTCCAAATCTCCCAAGTTAATTTATAACCGAAGAGGGAATCTCCGCCTCTTCGTCTGTATGGTTGGAAAGCTGGTTCGCGTAAATCCATGTTTTCCTTGGGGGCAGGTTGAGGACATTTGCTGAGAATTACAAATCCTTCCAGTAGTAGAAGTGTTTCTCTCCCCACCCACAATAGCATTGAGTGGAAGCATGGGGGGTTGAGACATCATGTATCTGTCTAACCACATTCACTCAGCCCGTGATGGGCCCGTGGCCTTCAGAGATGATTGTGTAACTATGGGATGGATTTAAAGCTGGGCTTCGTCTGTGATAGAAATGAAGAGAAATTGTACACAGTTGATTGACTTAAATAGTAAACCATGAATCTAAGGGAAAGAAAGAATAGAACTTGGGACTTTTAAATTTAAAACAAAGCATAGAAACACGTCGTAACAGCACTCATGAAACTTTCTCTCCATCCTCGGGGCAGCCACGCTCACACCTCTCTTTGGTTTTCTTTATCTGTAGTTCCTGCTAAGAGAGGAATATATTCAGAGTGTATGAAAAAGTAAAATAAATAACATTTTCCTGGGGAACATGATAAATGTCTGCATTTATTACAAGAATTTTGGAGGATGGAAAGAAAGGAAATGGGTTTCTAACTCTCTCCGTTAGGGCCTGATGCCCCGTGTTAGGCCGGCTACCTCCTTCTCACATGGACTCCGTTCTCCCACATATAAAATGGAGAGAGTGAACACCTTGGTCAATTCTAGAATGGTTCAGATTAAATGGGCACAGCATAGGAGACTAGTGCTAGTCGTTTCTGCCCTTTGTGGGACACTTCCTATCAAAGCAATCATTTAGAGAAGGCTGACTTTACTCTGAAGGGTTTATTATTGGCTGTGTTTGTCTGTCTGTTTTTGGTTTCTTGTTTGTAGATCTTAAGACCCACATTCAAATGGAAGAGCACTGATTTGGTGCAAGCTGACACTGCTATTGGACTGAGAAATGAAACCAGGGTGGGAGCAAAGACTTAGAGACACAGGATTGCTGACTCCGTGACCACAAGTGCAAGGTCTGCTGTGGGGTTCGGCTCCCCCTCTCCCGCTGAGCCGGCCAATGTGTCCACCACTCCTGTTTCTTGTGCACCCCACGTGAGGTTGACAGATCTGTGACCCCCTTTCTATTATTTGATCCCTTAATCATTTTGTAATTATGTTAATGTTTTGTAAGTTTATGCAGAAAGTCTGTACAGCTTGATCCTTGATCAATAGAAATTCTGCACCCCTAGATAAAAATCCAGAATCACCAAGGCCCTGAATAAAAGTAGAAAACATTTCCAAGATGTAAAACAACAAAATGTATGGAATGTGGTTATAGGGACACTTGCTTCTCCCCATGGGACACACCTGGAGTTGCCAGTGGGTCTCCATCTCATCCCTGTCTTACTCTGACTGGGCTGTTGTACCACAATACCATCGACTGGGCAGCTTAAGCAACAGAGGTGCATTTCTCAGAGTTCTCAAGACTGAGAAGTCCAAGACCAAGGAACTAGCAGATCTGGGTTAAGGGGAAAGTTAAACTTTTCTTGGAAGCCCTGGTCCTTAAGTAGGTAACAAAAGATAGACTAAGAAATCCAGTTATTTCTAGGGAAGTGTGAAAGCTCATTATTGTTTTTGGAAGGTTTTTAGAATGTGAATAAACAGTATGGACCTTGGAGGGGGGTGGATTTCCCAATATACGTAGAGTGTCACTCATTTCACCCACCTGGCCCCTTGTGGGGACCTGGTTTCCATCCCCAACCCAGTGAGATGACAAGGGTCACTGTAAATTCCTTGAACACTGGAGCCAAGTATAAATGTGGTGGTGGCCACAAGGTCAGGTCAAGGTTAATGCTGCGTCTCATTTATTCTTGCTGTTCTTCAAACCCTGAATGAATTAGTTGTCTGCTTTAAGGAAATCATTTTATTTGAATGAGGTATTAGAACATTATCTGGTCCCAGAACACAGTGGACATGACAGCAGTTACCTTGTCCAGAATTTAGCCAAGTTGCTGTGTGTCCTTTGTCTCAACTCTACAAAGTTTTCCACGACTGGAAACTTGAGGAAATTTATTATTTAGCTGATGCCTTCATTTTGTCTCATTTATGCATGAGCATTAAGGAGGGCAATAAAATAAAGTTGGGTAAAAATGAAAGAAGCCCTTCTTTTGCTAATGAGAGACATCTGTTTATTTCTCCTTTTTGTTTTAATGTTCATTGGCTTAATAAGCAAGTATTTTTTAAATGCCATTCAAGGCTGCTATGACTTTGGGAAATTTATCAGTCACAGCCTTTGTGTGTGTGTGAGAGAGATTAAAGATGGCATTTTGTAAACTGCTGCTATTCACTGAGAGGAGGAAGACTGGCTGGGGGGAGGAGAAGAGGGGCAGGTTTAGGGAGAAGGGATGAAATGAAGGTCACGGGAAAGGGAGTCCCAGAGGTGGGCAGAATAATGATGCCCTACAAGTGTCTTCATTCTGAACCCTGGAAACTTACATGGGAAATTGGACTTTGCAGATGTGCAGGAAGATGCCCTGGATTATCCATGTGGGACCAAGGTAACCACGAGGGTCCTAATCAGAGGAAGGCAGGAGGGTCTGTCTGAGAAGATGCAATGATGGAAGCAGAGGTTGAGATGCTGAAGGGGCAAGAACCAAAAAATGTGGGCACCTCCAGTGGCTAGAAAAAGCAAAGAAGTGGATTATCCCCTACAGCAGGCGTCCTCAAACTACGGCCCACGGGCCACAGGTGGCCCGCCCAGGACATTTATCCAGCCAGCCGGGTGTTTTTGCCACCACTGCCTGTCCCGCTTAGCCAGTGCCTGTCCTATTAAACTATAGTCTGGCCCTCCAACGGTCTGAGGGACAGTGAACTGGCCCCCTGTTTAAAAAGTTTGAGGACCCTTGCCCTACAGCCTGCAGAAGGAACACAGCCCACCCGCACTGTGACTGTAGGACTTATGGCCTCCAGAACTATAAGATGATACATTTATGGGATTTTTTTTCTTTAAGCAGGTGAATTAGTAGTGATTTGTTTCAGCAGCAATAGCAAACGATCATAGACTGTAAGCACTATGCTCCTTGAATGGTAGAGAGCAAATTTAATATTGAGATATTTCATTGGTATACAGGCCAGGAGTATGATCAGGTAGAGCAATTTCTTGGAATAGGATAAAAGCACAGTGATAAAGGTCAATCTCTGTGTGGTGTTTCCCGGGACAGCACTGCTATGGTGCTTTTTTACTATTTCTCATGTGGTTCTCACAGTACACCTCTGAGGTGGGCATTATTATCATTTCCATAAAGCAAATGGAGAAACTGAGGCCTGAAGATGTAGCCTCTGCAGCTTGGGATCACCCAGGCAGCAGACAGGGGAGGCGGGACAGGACTCGGGCTGTCTGGCCCCTGAATCCCTGACCCTAACCAAGTGGCTCGGAACTGCCTCTGCTAGGAGTTTGAATTTTGGATGAAAAACATCTAAAGCAATAGAATCAAAAGGTCAATTTGAATGAGCAGAATCTGAATTATAGAAATTATACAAATAAATGTACATTGGAGATTTGCAAATATGTATTCTGAATTTGCATCAAAATTTAACAAAGGCTATCCAAGGAGAGGACTTCATAATGCTTTTTGGAAGAAAGATTAGCAGAATTATTTGCTTTTGAAGTTATTATTATTGTACAAATAATATGCCATCTAAAAAAATTTCATTTTAATTTAAATATCCTCAATCCTTTTTTATATCCTAGCCCAGAAAATCCTTTTGTCATAGACCTGACAAAGGTACTATTGATTCCAAATTAGACTGATTGTTCAAAGATTCTGCATAAATAATGGATTCTAAATTACTGTAGCTCTATAGAATTAGCAAACTATTTCGTGGTAATTGTTGACTTACAAAGTTTGGCATGGAGACAAATAATGGTAGATTATTTGGAACATCTGCAAATGACTTTGTAAACAATTAGAATATTATTTCGCTGCACCTGAGTAAAAACTGTCCTTTTACTGTTATTATTATCATCATTATAAAATCTGTTTACATTAAGGTATCATTGGAATGAATAATTTTATGTAAAATTAACCTTACTATGTGACTAAATTTTCTTACGATCCTAACTTTAACCTTAAGCTTTTTCCTTCTCGCTTCCATAATTTCAGTACATTACAAAGAGGTCACCACTGACCTCCTTATTGGTTTAGGGTGAATAATTCCTTCATTTTACCAGGTTTTTTTGTTCATATGGACGTAACTGTGTGTGCTTTCGGGGGTTTGTTTTCTTAACATACGCAGAATACCTAAGTTTGCATCACTGTCTAGAAGGCTAAATGGAGTCAAGAACTAAATCTACATTTTTTTCCATTGTATGAAAATTTCCCTTCATCAGCTGCTTTACCAGCTCTGCCATTTCTTTGGGAAGCTGGTGTGTCAGGTGCTTTCTTTCTTCCACACTTTAGCTCTTTATCCCAAGACTGGGCAAAAAAAGGTTCTCTGGAGGTTCCTCAGGACTGGACGGTCGTCCCTCTGTGCAGACACCCTCCCAGCCCTTCTGCTTCCTCCCCCACTGGCCTCCTCTCTCAGAAGAGCCTGCAGCCATGTTAAAAGGGAGTAAAGAATTCAATATGTGATTTTAAAATGCAATCCCTCTCCTAATGCCCAAACGGTTGCAGTTTGGCTCATGGAGTTCACATTGACCTTTCAAAGGATTTCATCGGGAATTTCTCACTGTGCCAAGATGCCATCTCTGCACTTAACTTCAGGGCAAGCTGATTTGCACTGAATAAGTTGATCTGGTTCAGGGAACAGAGGGGACCTCCTGGGCTTTGAGGTGATCTGAAGATACTAGATAAACATGCCCCCTTCCCCCATCACCTGTCTGTATACGTGAAGGTTGATCATTCCACCTTCAAATCTCATGTGTAACTAAGCAGATTCGTTGGGAGCCAGCCTGTCAAATAGATCTTTATCCTGTGCTTCAAAATCTAATGAAGAAGAATCTTTTTCCTACTCACACTCCCCCGATTAAGGGTGAGAATGAACTTGTGCTTTAGGACATGCAGTCTTTTAGACCGTCTGTCCTGTGGGTACCATCAAGCACCTGCCAATTCCTTCTTCTCATGGAGGCATTTGGACTAAGGAAATGTGAACTATCAGCTGGGGATTGGGGGTAGTTTCTATTCACTTAGGGTTTAGGGACCTTTACTTTCTCTTCCTGTTTTCTATGTTCTATTTAATTATAGACCTAATTATTAGGTCCTATGTGGCTCAATTCAATTCTAATATTATTTTTAAATAATTAAATAGAATCCACCAAACGCCTGGCTTTGTGTATAGTTCTAGGGTCCACGGAGCAGCCCCCTATGTGTTCACAGCCCAAGGGAGAGATGGCCATGGAGACAGGGAAGACTCTCAAATGTAATAAAAATGTATGCTGTTTGGGATTGTCACTGGCTTTTCATTTGACTGGGATAACTTCCCTGACATTGTCCTGTATTTACAATAATTTGTCTTTGGAGGATCAATTGAGTAAGATTGCATGCCTAATAAATTGGTCGGTCCGGATATGACAAGATTTTCTCACATTGCAGCAGTTTGTCAACCACCAGAGCCATTACCCCTGGCTTTTTCTTGACCATTTGTCATTGCTGATAATTAATTACAGCTCTTAAATTCAAGGCATTGTTACGGATGTAATAAATAACAGAACCCTTTCTGCTGTAGTCTCCGCTTACTTCATTGTGTATTCCTCTTCCCTCTCTGTACCCAGAGAGCTCCTGGAGTAGGTCTTTGTGTGCAAAATTCTAATTATCATTCTCATCATTCTCTCCTGCATGTGGCAAAAATGTCTATTTCTTAATATTGTCTATTATTCCAGCACAAAAGGGAATCAATTAGGTGAACCTTGACCTTGGTATGGGCAGAATATTGATTAGCATTAGGAGAAGTCCCAGAGTGCCTTCAGGTGCCATCAAAGAAACCATTGTTTTACTTTTAATTATGAAACTGTGCATGAAAAAGTGAGGAGAAGAAAGAGGTCTCCATTGTTGAAAAATGCAGCTAAAATAGGGGTACCTCTAGGAAAGGGATTTCTTAATGTTCTGCTGAGGATTCGCAGGAGCCTGATCCTGATTTTGTTGTGAATTGAGGTTTTGATGCATCAAGAACTTGTAGGTAAAGTGGTTGCAGTTGAAAATATACTACTTTTGATCTTGGAAGATGTTTATTAAGTCTACTAAATAAGTCAAACAGTGCATTTAAGTGACCACAATCAAGATTTCTAGTTCTTACCCTGCAACAACGAGAGACTGAGCTTTCTGCTTTCCTTCTCCGGACCCCATTTTCCCTCCTCAGTACGATGCCAGGGCTGGGTAAGATTTGGGTAAAAAATAATGCATCAAGTATTGTATTGGCCAAACCAAAGCTCTTTGACAGTCGACCTTGGGAGTCCACACAAACTCTATCACCATCTTAGAGTTTCAGGAGGTGCTATATTAATTATTTCAAAAAGACTTTCATTAAATCAAGCTTTTTAAATTTTCCTGATACTTTATTGATTGATCCACTTCCTTCTCACACATTTCAGAGACCATAAAAAAGGGAGGGTTCTGAATAGAACACGTAACTTAATAAAATAGTTATTTGAATCAATAACATGTCCTCCTGCTTCTTCAAGGCTGCTGTAACAAAGTACAACAATTTGAACATTGTCCCCTATGGAAATGTGTCCCTCACTATTCTGGAGACCAGAAGTCTGACATCAAGGCATTAGCAGGGCCGGGCTCCCTTGGAAGGCACTAGGAATACTTCTTCTTGAATCTGGTAAACTTTTGGTATTTCTTGGTTTGTGACACTATAACTCCAGTATTTAGGTGGTGCTCTTCCTGGGTGCATGTCTGTGTCTGAAAAATCCCGCTTTTTTAGGACACTGGATATATACATTAGGATTCTGTACCTCTGCAAGGGCACTGTGGGATTTAGGACTCCAAGCTATGGGTTTGGGCAGGGTACACAATTCAACCGGCGACACAGGTGGTCAACAAGTTTTCCTTGGTGGCTTCTGAATCCCTGCATCCCACACTGTCTTCTTCCTCATGTCTACTGTGGATATTCTTCCTACCAGTTGGTCCCACATGTGTCTGTCCTCTTAGTACCTGTAATCTAATACCTTTATTGCAGCCAAGATGATCTTTCCAAATTGCAGATCTGGCCCTCTCCCCGCCTCCACCTGTCTGTCTCCATCTGTCTTGAGACCCCTCCCTGACTCCCTCACTGCTCTTGAGACAAGAACTCAAATTCTCAGTCCTGTGCTGGTCAGACTTATATCGTGCTGTGCTCTACCACCTGCTCTGGGGGCTGCTGTCCTTCTGCAACTGGTTCTTTTCTTTTCTCTTCTCTCTTCTCTTCACTTCTCTTCTAATCTTTTTTTTTTTTTTAGACAGAATCTCATTCTGTAGCCTTGGATAGAGTGCTGTGGCATCACAGCTCATAGCAACCTCAAACTCTTGGGCTTAAGCGATTCTCTTGCCTCAGCCTCCCAAGTAGCTGGGACTATAGGCACCTGCCACACTTCCCAGCTCTTTTTAGAGATGAGGTCTTGCTGTGGCTCAGTCTGGTTTCAAACTTGTGAGCTCAGGCAATCCACCTGCCTTGCCTCCCAGAGTGTTGGGATTACAGTCGTGAGCCACCATGCCTAGTGGTTCTGCTCTTTCTTTAGCCCGTGATCCCTTACCTAGGACACTCCCTCCTCTCCAGCCTGTGCTGGGCATCCTCTAGTCAGCACTGGTCTCCCCTGTGGGAGTTGGGGTCACAGCTGTTTCCACCCACCATACCCCAGGCTTCTGACTTAAGGTGTGGTATACAGTGGGAGCCAAATATATGTTTGTTGAGTGAATGAATGAAGAATTAATGGATAGCAAAGACTCTGAGCTAGGTTCCAGAGACAAAATCATGAAAAGGCAAATGAATATGCAATTGCCATCAGTGTGTGCCGGGAAGCATGAGTAGAATGTGGCTGCTTTGTGGGGGTTAGGACACAGGCAGGGAAAGCTCCCCAAAGGATGCTTCATTTGAGCTCAACACAGGAGAGAAGGCCAACAGTAGCGTGAGTCATATATATGTCTATTTGCCTGGCCCATATTACTAAATGCTTATTCTGCTAATAATATGAAATCAGCTTTCCTGGGGGGACCAATTTCCCTCATGTGGTTCTGATAGAACAAACCTAGATCTGAGCCTATAACTCATTATCAAAATACGGCCCCTAACTTGAGGGGTATGTGGACACAGGCTTATACCAGACCTCTGCAGGGCAGGTCCTTCACATCCCCCTGGGAAACAGCAGGTGCGCCAGCCCCCACCTTCAGAGTCCAGCAGCAGCATGGCCAAGTGAGCTGTCCAGGGATGGACTCAGAACCCCGTTTTGGCTAATGAGAGCCAGGGCCACACTATTTGGAAATGGTTACTCTTCAGTTGCTATTGTTTTTTACGAAAATATTCAGGCGGGGGGCCAAAGTAAACCAAAGTGGGGAGAGGTGAGTCCACCTTGGTGACCCTCTGCGGTCGCCCTCTGCAGTTTCCCGTTCACTATTTGCTTTTCCTTGCCACGCATCGGTTCACTCCGTCAACTTTACCCTTTCCTAATGCCATGATGTTAACTTTATTTTTCTAAGAATTACCTTTTCTATTTTACTAGAAAGTCAAATCTTCATCTTGATTTTACAGTGGATGCTTCTTTGGAATTAAGAGGAATGCTGTATGATGAAGAGGAACTCGTAGAATGGCACACAGAGAAGATTCAGTTGTCGCCTGTCTGGATGACACAGGCCAGTGGGAGGCAAGCCACTGCCAGAATGCAGAATCCGCCAGGGTTTCCTGTGCTGTGATGTCAAACATCTGGATATTTGTAAGCATCCTCATGCAGGGTGGTAAATGAGACCGACCATCTGGTGGTTTGGATGAAATTGGCACTATTCACGTGGACTTTTAAGAATGTTATAAAGACAATCTCAAGCCCCACTCACTTTCCTGGCATTTAGAAGCAGCAAGAAATGAAACAGAAAATGAGATAGGATTTCAAAATTTGCAGTGATGTGCTTCTCTCCACACTGGAGCTGCCTGTGCTATGAATTGCAGCACTGTTTTCTGCATCTCAGTTTGGGAAGTTAACGCACAACACGCTTCAAGGTTTTCTTCCCTCTTCAAGTTCCCATGCACTAAATTGATGACTCCATTCTTAAAACTTTGACTCATGATGCTAAGCTCTGAATAGGGTCTCTCTGTTCTAGACTTTTAATACAGTTCTAATTTCTCTCCCCTTGGTCCTACCTTCCTGGAAACAGTCCTTTCAGCTTCCAGAAAATGTTTTAAATTTGTAAGCATGCTCTGAATTTCTTTCTGATATAGGCATGTCTTAGGGGGAGGAAGTGTTCAAACACGTCTTCCTCTGGTTTTGGAGGAGTAAGGGAGACAGAGCACTAAAGTAATGGCTGGTCAGTGTTGACTCCAGGGAGCAGGGGTTCACCTGATTCCACAGCCAGAACCGCTGGCTTTTGCCTCACATAATATTCAGTCTGCATTTGGTTCTTAGATTTTAATATTATTCTTCAGCCCTACGCTCAGGATCTAAACAGTGTTTCCTCCTTAGCTACTGTTACCTCCTATCACGTACCTTGCTTCTGATCTTGCAGCCAGCCCTTGGATGTGCTGGAGAGACCAGTAAGTGTCTTTGCACACGAGAACACTGGCCCAGTTGGATGGAGAAGAAAGTTACTCTAGGTTAAAGCCAAGTGAAATAAAACAAGGCGGCAGCACGTAACAGCTATCTCTAGAACGTCTTGGCGGCTAAACAAGCACAGCAGGTGCCAATAAGACTAAATGAAAAAGTACGCCTGCTTCGCTGTTGAAAAGGAATACTTCTTTTATACAGCTAATGGTATGTTACATCGTCTTAAACACCGTAATTTTGTTTCATTTGTTTTGTACGGTATCTTTCCAAAAAGAGTTCTACATTTACTTTTTTTTTTTTTTTTTTTGAGACAGAGTCTCACTATGTCACCCTCAGTAGAGTGCTGTTCAGTCACAGCTCACAGCAAATTCAAACTCTTGGGCTTAAGCAATTCTCTTGCCTCAGACTCCCAAGTAGCTGGGAATATAGGTACCTTTGCATCTTTGATACCTGAAACAGAGTACAAAGGGTATAATGGCTACATGTATGTGTGTGTGTGCTGGCAGAGAAATGTCATGAAAGTACTGGCTATTTTAATCATCTTCTTCTTTTCTTTCTTTTTTCCTTTTTATTTATTTATTTATTTATTTTTTGAGACAGGATCTCACTCTGTAGCCTAGGCTAGAGTGTAGTAATAGGATCGTAGCTCTGTGTAGCCTCTAACTCTTGGGCTCAGGTAATCCTAAAATCTCAGCTTTCCAAGTAACTAGGATTATAGGCAATTGCCACCACATCTGGTGATTTTTTAAAACATTATTATAGACTACAGGGTCTTGCTATGTTGCCCTGGCTGGTCTCGAATTCCTAGCCAGAAGCAATCATCTCACCTGGGCTTTCCCAAAGTTCTGGGTTTTTACCATAAGCCAACATGCCCAGGTGCCCAGCTATATTTAATTGTCTTTAATGCACACAATTAGTTTGGTTCAATTTTTACAAACTTCTAAAAAATTTTTCCTTTTACAATCTTCTTCCTGGCCATGCTGTCTATGACACTACATGCTAGCACGTTTCACTGTTCTCAGTGTACTCTCTTGGCAGGCCCAATGCCATTGACTTTGCTTCTTGTGCTTGCCTAGAAACACATATAACCCCGTATGTAGGGAGAGAAGAGGGTTCGTTTACCGTGTCCCTGCCCCTGTCTTGTTTACTCGCAGTGCTTACGCATTGCTTCTCAACAATTATCCCACCTTCTTTATCTGGACAGATCTTTGCTGATGAGGCTTTGGGAAATCTCCGGTCCACCACGTCCCCTGGGGTTTGCTGCGTGTCTGCAGTGGAGAAACCTGCAGCTATTCTGAGCGCCCCACCTTCTCCTAGACTTTGTTCTCTGGGCTCCTCTGTCTTCTTGGAGTGTGTTAAGTGTCATCAGCGTCATTTGCAGCTGTTGGTGTTTATTTCCCTCCCAGATCAGTACAGGCCCCTGGTTAGGTTACTTCGAATGGACTGGCATAGCCGTGGACGCCTGTGTTGTAGCTGAGAACCGAGTGATGACATTCTCCTTCCTTCTGTGTCCTGTGTGTCATTTCTTCCAGAAATAAAAGATTGGCGTGATGAGAAGGCGGCGGGCAGGCTGCTTGTTTTGCCTACTCTGGGCAATGTATGGGCTAATGACCTTCTCAGATGACCATTTCCCTGTGGAAAATTAGACTCAAGAATCCACAGACTGAGTATAGAGATAACACTTGGTAACAGTTTGTGTTGCTAAAAAGGAAGCTCATTTTCAAATATTTTTGCCTAATGAAATTCAAACGATTTATTTTCTTCAGTTTAATATGGCTCGCTTCAGAAGTTTTAAAGTCACACTAGAGACATCCACTAGAACCATTTTCACACTGTAAAATTATTTGGCTCTGGACATGTGTAATTATCATCTCAATAGCTTTTATTTGAAAAGGAGTTCTACTGATGCGTGTTTCTGATTATGGAGTTTCCAAAAAGTATATATAGTATTCACATCCTATAGAATATTGACTGGAAACATTTAAAAATATAAAAACCTTCATACGATGGCCAGGCTTTAAAAAAAATATTACCTCCTTATTAATTCTAGTCTCCAAAACTGACATTTATTAAATATCTCAAATATGATTTTATACTGTCGTTTGGATTATGCATGAGCTCATGTTTGATTTATTTTTCCTGAAGATTAAAGGGAAGAGACGACGGTTACGAGATGATGTTGTTTAAAATGCCTTCTCTTTGCCACTCTTCCATGGAGATTGACACCTCTAAGAACTAAGAAAACCATCAAGGAGAGAGGAGATGAATATGCAGGTGGGCTGCACGCGTTTCACAGAACGCCAGGTGAGATCGACGTGCAGCTATGGGGGAGCTGGGGTGAGGATTCAGGGGAAAAGGATTTGACTTGAAATATTTGACAGCTACAGGGAATCCTCAGATATTTCAAGAATATAGGCCAGTGCTGTGAAAGACTAGAAAGGGAGTTCATTTGTAATTAGGGAAGGAGAAATAGAAGATCAATCATGTTATAAGACTGTTTCTTGTGGTTTTTATTAGTTTTGCTTCTGTGCCTTCCCTGGTACATTTTTAGTCTGACTTAGGAGCATGTGCTGATGTCTGGGCATATGGTGTGTGGTTTGGGATAGATGGATGGAGGAGGCAGCAGGGACCTGCAGACGGAGAATGAGATTTCTGCTTTGTTTTTGTCTTCGTTTCTTTGGTCCTGATTCAGCTATTTCTACTGTGTGACCAAGGGCAAATTGCTGGAACTCAGGTGGCAGACCCAAGAAGTGGAATCAATAGGCCCAGCTTCAAGAATCTTATGTGAAAGCTGTGGAAAACCAATGAGCTAGGAGGTAAAAATAGTGGTAGTTAATTATAACAGTAATGCGTACTAATAATTAATAAAAATGACATAAAAAGATTAAAGTTTTATGTCAATGGAAGAGAGTAATACTATAACTGTGGTTAGATCTGACTTTTCCCAGAGCTCACTTTTCTCATTCACAACACCTACCAAATATGCAATGTTGAATTAATCAATATAAATATACGTGAGTGTATAGAGATGTAGAAAGATATAACCTGCATCATTCCTGATCCTGTGGAATGCAGGAATGGCCAGTGTGCATGTGTATGTAATTCAATAATATCCCTATTTTTTTTCAAATCTTACTCTTTACTTTCTTTTTCTCCTTCCTTGAAATCTTTACAATCTATACACATCTCTTCGGTGTCTGGACATACAGAACACTCTCCTTAAGCAATGAGTTGCGTTCTGATTTGTAACATTTTTGGTCTTTATTATAAAAAACATCTTTTCAAAAATAAAAGTATAGGGCAGTGCCTGTGGCTCAAGGAGTAGGATGCCGGCCCCATATACCCAAGGTAGTGGGTTCAAACCCAGCCCTGGCCAAAAACTGCAAAAAGACTAAAAATTAAAAAAAGATAATGATAATAAGAAAAAGAAAATAAAAATATAAGTCATTTTTATTAATATTTTGGAATTGAAGTTGTTAAGGATTTTGATGAAAAAAATAATTTAAGAGTGCTCAGCCAAATTGCAGGCAGCTAACCAGTACTTAAGAGTTACGCTTGTGACATTAAACAGTGTTCAAAGTATCACAGCCGTAGGGATTCTTAATGACAGTGGATGGACCCAGGGATTCACAGAGTTTGGAAGCAGCTGTATATGTCAGATGCAGCGTGTGCAAACTGTGGCTTCCCTGGAGGTCAGAACCTCACTGGGGGTCCCCTTCTTGAAGCCATTGAGAAAAAGATTCCCATCATCATGGAATGGAATAAAGTTGACATTGAGCCTCTAATGGGGCATCTCACTGGGTCATGAGTCTGCCCATCAACAGAGAAGAGCGTTAGCACTGGGGGTTCACTGACAATACCCTTTGTTAGTTCTAACATAAGAAATTAAGGTGCGACTAGAAAAGAAAAATGTCACCAAGAATCCACAAGGAAAACAAACAACAACAACAAACAAAAGCCTACGCAGAATCTGATCTGTTTTTATTTTTAACTCCAAGCACAGTACCCTCAGGGATTTGTGTAACAAGTGTTGTTGACACCGTTGGTCACTAATATGTGAAAGTTGGCCTTGCCTGTCATTATGTAAACAAAAATTCCAATATCATACTGTTAGCCCGAAGGAGGAAAACAGCTGATTTGCCAATACTATTGATTTGCAGCCCATTATTTAATTCCTTGTGAATTACAGTGGAAGCCAATCAGATGAAAGCAATTACTCATTAGAGTTAAAAAGCATAGATTTCGTTTATTAAACATATAATAAATTCTGACTTAATTGAAATATCCAAATTTGAGTTACATCTTCATTTTCCCCTCTTTGAGGAATTACAGTTTCAGTATAAATACCTTCTGCTACAAACAAGACCTCAGAGACACAGCAGGGGCTCCAGATTAACCCACAGCCGGGGCTCCAGATTAACCCCACCAGTGTTTCTTTGGCACATGAAGCTGAGAATAAGATCTGGGAAAACATATGTGACTTTATGATTATGTAATAAAGGGGAAAGGCCCGGGAACCGGGAAATGCTCACACTTCACTTCTCTGTATTAGCATCAGTTTGACTTTGTCTCAGTTTTTCTGCCCAGATAGTAACTAAATTCTCATCTTCACACTTTAAAAGTCTGCAGGGGCACTCACATGGTTTGCTCCTGTTATAAGACAGACTGCCAGGTTATGTCAAGCTCTTTGTCATTCTCCAAGGGCCCCATCCCACTTCTCTTGCACCTCAACATATAACCACTTGCAGCCTTCTTTGATCTAGTTTCACTATTTAACATGACCTCACTCCTTCCTTGCCTTGTATGATGTGTTACCTTGAACTTGGGCTAATAGGACAGCTACTCACTGTTCTTTTGCCTATTGTTTATTTGCCCCAATGCATCTAATACTGGCCACCAAGTTAATTCTCTTCCACGTAGTAGGCATCTTTGGAGTTGCCTACCTTTTATTTAATTGCATAAAATCATTAGATATTGTGCAAATATAAAGAATGAGCATGGAAAAAACAAGACGTGCCATACACGTATCTATGAAAACCAAACTCAAATGCATCTTTGCTGGTGCCAGGCAAAGTCTACCTTCGTTCCGGCCTTTCTCTCCTCTTCACCTCCCCACTGGACTGTGGGCTGTCCTTTGGAGTCCAGTTCCGAGTCTCACTCATCTTTGTGCCTCTGTGTCTCCTGAGCAGAGACAGCTGTACACATCACCAAGCGTTCGGTGGGTGTTGTCAAATTAAAGGGACCAGGCTGTTCACATGGTCTGGAAAAGCTTCCCACTGTGATAATTTGAGACTGGAGTCTGTTTAGCTTCCAAAGAGCAGACTGACAAAATGTCCTTGCTTTTAGAGAATCTTAGGACCAAAGGTGCCCGAGAAAAATTGTGAAATCTGCCCTCTTACTATAATTAGAAGGCAAAGAAGGCTGCACCCAGTATTTCATAATCTAGTTGTAGGCTGTGCCTGAAATTATGGGCAAAAGTCAGGTATTTGTGGGTAAAATCTTGTTGAGGGAACTCAGCAGGGTGAAATCAATGAACACTTTTCTCCTCCCTCATTTGGGCCACCACTAGACTATCCTACAGTAACTGAGCAAATATTCCCTTTCTCAAGGGATGACAGCCTAGAAAGGATGGTGTGAGTGACTGCTTATACTACCTGGGCACTGTCCTTGGGAGCTGTGCTCTCACCACCGCCCTTCAAATGGGCTCCAATTAGGATGGGTTTTTAGCCATCCAGGATAAAGTGTTCATTGTGGCCCATGAGCTTATTGGTTCCTTTGTAGTTGTTACAAAAAAACTATTTCCAATATCTAGTGTGGAATTAGAAAATATCCCTAACTCATTAAATGTCAGTCATCCTGCGTCCCTGCTGTGCCTGCTTTGAGTACAGAAGTCCAGATAGGAGAGGGAGCTTCCTGAACATGGCACTTCCTCCACCTTGCTATGCTTCCTCTAGCCACTCTCAACTGAAACCTTCTGTTTTCACCTTTATAGTGTCAGATTCTAGGGGGAAAGACAGAGTTTTAAGTGCCTGGGGCAGGTGGAGAAGCTGCTTTGGGGCTAGGTGCTGAGTCATCAGCCCCCAATTCCTTGGGTTTGGTGGTATCTTCAGAGACTCCTGCAACTCAGCTCTCTTAGCATGACCTGCTCCTCCTGTCTACTCACTGTCCCTAAGGTGGCTCCTCATGGACAATCCCATGTGGACTCTGTTCAGTAGGGTCTCTGTCCCCTGGGAAAGCATTGCAGGTAGAATCCCCTGTTATATTTTCCTACGCTGCCCCCTCTCACTAGGTTCGCATTTGGTTCCAGAACCACAGGGTTGTGGTGATAGCCACGAGCGCCTATGCAGGTCCCACTGTCAGCAGCTGTCTCCTCCAACCCACCACCAGGTAAGAAGCTCCAATGCAGTATCTCACTGAGATCCCCATCCTTGATTTTCACAAACTCCCATTAGAGTGAGTCAAATTCTTTGAGTGGTTCCCTTGAAAGCCCTCTCTCTGGGTCCAGGGTTGGGCCAGGCCCCCCACCATGCCTACCTACAAGGAACAGAGAGACAGACCTCAGTGAAGACCTTACAGTGACAACTCTGGCCCTGAAAATAGACTCTTGATCCCTGGCCTATATTTCCAGGGACTTCTGTTATCTGTCAATTAGAAATCAATACATATTAGGAGCCCCATTTTAATAAAGGCAGGCCTGTCTCTGTTACGGTAATGACTACCATTTCCAAACACATCACTGAGCACAACAGCCTGCAATTTAGGCAAGTTTTCAGCAGGGTCCAAGTAGGGATGTTTGAACAATTAGCTCTCAAGTAGTGGGGATGCATTTATTTTTTAAAAGGATATCTTTCCCTACGTCTGAATATTCTGATAAGGTATAAAAATATTCTTAAACTTCAGTGTTGTTTGATTCAGATATTGCCAAGATAAAGCATTTTCTGTCTCTCAATTACTGAAACATAGTGTTTCTCCAGTGGAAATATCCTAGAAGACCACGTTGTTTCTAAAGACGAATATTAGTTTTATTTTTAAAAAAATTTTTGCAAGGGAAATGCTTCTAGCATTCTCTGAAGATTAAATGAATGTTTTTCTCTGAGTGACATGACAGCCAAATAGTTTCAAGATACTTGCACATAAATTCAAAGAAGTTCAGTGCCCCCTAGTGGATAATCTTAGGACCTCCACCAGTGCTGAATGCATATCCTTAGGACCACCACCATCTACCGATGTTAGGATAGGCAGGGAGGATCACTGGGAGGAGGACTTTAGTTGGGAGAAAACATCACAGACCATTAACCCCAAACACACACACACACACACCCCACTTAGAATATTAAAAAAATAAATCAAATACTCAAGAGCTTCTGGTTCACTTTCCTGAAAGTTGTTCACCAAAATGTTGTTATCACATAAGATTCATGCTGCCGGAAATCCAAGACATAAAATTAATATCTTTTTCCTGAATTAAGCAATGTAAATTCTACTCCCAGCTTTCCCTGACTCCAATGCACATGTTAGTTATTTCTCTGAACTCCGCTCACGTCCCTGTTACATCTTTTAATTCTTTGATCATATTAAAAGGATTGCTGGCAGTGCTCTGTCACCGGAGGACAGTAAATGAAGTCAGGATTATCAAAACCGGTAATTAGGGGCAAATTCATTTTTATGTTTTTGGCAAAGCTTGCCATTTGTAGAATTAAATACCTTGTCACATGTGAAATCAATGATAATTATAAATGATAAATTATTTGCAAGAAAGCAGCAAAAAAGTAGTTACTAGGCCTTTTTCCAAAGGTAGAATAATTATAAATGAGTTAACATTGACTGATTATATGGAAAGTTTGCTAAATGTGTCAAGCACTGCTGGCGGCAGAGGAATTATTAGGCTAAGTAAGGTAAAATTATTATATAATGAAATAGATTACATTTTTTAATGAAATAATGGAACCTATTAGGTCTAGTGTTTCTAAGTTTTAATGAAAATTTCCTTTGTATGGATATTCTTGCTTTGAGTTGTAGATAGTGTATTTAAGTTCTCATGCTGCAAACCACCCAAATCCTCAGTTAATGGAGCCATGAAGATTGATTACCCAGACATAGAAAAGTAGTTACCTCTATGTAGAGAGAGAGATGGTTTGGGCACAGCAGAAGGTGGCTTCAGCTGTATTTAATACGTTCTTCTTAATTGGAGCATTGATATATTAGTCTGGGTCTTCTGATGCAGAAACCAAGATGGAATTAGAGATTCAAGATACAGATTAGGGAAAGTATGGTAGAACCTCCATAGCTGACCACCTCCCTACATGGACCACCTCCTTAAGTTGACCTAATTTTTATAGACCAGACAGGTCCCACATGTATCTATCAGTAGAATAAGCCTAGCTCCTCTGTTGACCACCTCTGTATGTTGACCAGTCAGTTATAGTTCCTTCTACTATTTTTAAATGAAAATAGGCAGGGAGCCAGGGGAGAGAGGAAGAGCCCACAACCACAAAACAAGTTAAATTGTCTAAGAGGCAAAGACAATTGGGTGGACGTTTCTTAGATGGCCATGAAGATTGGAACATTTAGAAAGGTCAGCAAGGAAGCCTCAAGCCAAAGTTTCCATCAAAAAGTCCCAGTCTCTCAGGGTGATCGGCCTTAGAGCCCCCAAGGGCCTATCATTGCTGAGAGCTGCCCCTGGAGGCATGGTCTCAGCACAGACTTGGTGATGATGTCTGCAGGGCAGCACAGGAGACGTCAGTGGCACCTTTCCTGGCCCTTTCCATTGTCCAAATCTGTACCACACATACATTTAGGCTGCCTCTCTGTGTGTCCCTGTGGGCCTTTCTTGCTGGGAGGACATTAGAAGAGCAAGGTTCTTGGGAGGAACTCCAGCCCCAGCATCTGCGCTTAATCTCAGAACTGTGACAGCACCCAGGCCCCCCGTAGGACCTTCTGAACACCTCAGAACATCACTGCCATGCCCAAGGCAATGGACACTCAGTCAGTGTTGACATCCTGGTCTGCTTCATCCTGACCCCAGAGGTTGAACAACTCACCTAGGTCGTGCTGGTACATGCACGCTGATCCTCCCATCGTCTCAGTGCCTGTTCTGTGCTCTTCCTTTTCAGCATCAACACACACCCACCTGGATTTTGCTGGGACCAAATTCTCATTATTAGTCTGGCTGCCTATAGGTGGAGAGGGCAGGGATGACAGGGGTCATTGCTTGGAACAGAGTAGGGATGCTGTGATAGCTGATTTTATTATTATGTATACAATTCTGATAGCCTTAGTAGCAATGCATAAGAATATTAACTAAGACTTAAGTCATTAATATAAATAGAGACCCAGTGCAATACGTTGCCTGCCATGTATTAGTATTAGATGACTACTTGCAGGCCGACTTCCTTCACTAACTTCCTTCCCTCTCCTTCCACATCCATTAATAAGACGGGTTTGGGAGAGGTGAGATATTATAAAGGAATGTAGACTTCTATCAGAGGAAAAAAGGTAAGCACATTTTTTAGATACCAGAGATCCTCTGAAAATGTTACTTGATCAAATTTTGGGAACTGAGATTATAAAAAGCATCAATAGGAGGCAGTGCCTGTGGCTCAAGGAGTAGGGTACCAATCCCATACACCGGAAGTGGTGGGTTCAAACCTGGTCCCAACCAAAAACAAACAAAAAAAGCATCCATAGGGACCAGAATGTTTTAAATGATGTTTAGGACAATTTAGTCTATTGTGTTATTGTGATAGAGACGGAAACCGCCAAGAAGAAGAGAACTATTCTTCAGGAAAAACAAAGCTGAAAGCTGTGGCTTCCCTCCAGTAATCTTTTCAGATTTTTTTTTTAAGTAAACTTTAAAAATCTCTGCTTGAATTAGCTTCTGTGAGTACAAATGACAGGTAGTTTAAGTCAACATTGTTAAAAAGTTAAAAATAAAAATACCACTCATAGGGGTATGTGTGTGTGTGTGTGTGTGTGTGTGTGTGTGTGTTTTATCATTTATCCCTATAACTGATACTCCATTTTAGGGCTTCAAAAATCCCCCCAAGCACTGAATAAGAGAAATGCATTAATTAAGAGGAAAGATGGATCGATTGGAGCAACATGTTTGGATTCTTTTATAAGAAAAATAGAGAGTATCTATAAATTGGTTGCATGGTGTTACATATCATTAAAATTTCTCCATTATTTCTGTATATATCAAAACAAAAATAGGATGACAGAATAGAAACTGCTTGGAAAATAAATACTGTAAAGGTGCTATGCAAATGTCTTATACTTACACATGCATTCAGATAGACTTAGTTCCTTTCACATGTGAATATACAAATGAGAATGTGCCTGTTTGTAATCTTATACCAGATCATGGTACCAAAGGAATAGACGCAACTGTTGTGAAACTAATTTGGGAAACTTAAATCTCAACCTGAAGCCCAGATGCCTTCCCTACCATCAATAAGTTTACTTCCATGTTCTGATATTAAGAATTGGATCAATTGCCGGGTTATTAACCATGACTAAATATGCTAGCAGTTTGTCATACTGTGTATACACTTTGTGTAATGAACTTGGGGTACTGCCAGTCATTTGAAGCCAGGTGATCTAGTAATTTCTAGAATTTTCTTTCATTTTGTGTGCTTAATAAGGAATTTATTTTAAAATAGATTTGGGACTTGGCACTCGTAGTTCAGTGGTTAGGGTGCTGGCCACATGCACTGAGGCTGGTGGGAACCCGGCCAGGATCTGCTAAAACAACAATGACAACAATAACAAAAACAACAAAAATAGCCAGGTGTTGTGGCGGGCACCTGTAGGCCCAGCTACTTGGGAGGCTGAGGCAAGAGAATTGCTTAAGCCCAAGAGTTTGAGATTTCTGTGAGCTGTGATGCCACAGCACTCTACTGAGGGCAACATAGTGAGACTCTGTCTCTAAAGTAACATATAAAATAAAATACAATACAATACAACAAAATAAAAATTTTGGATTAAAAAAAACTTCAGTTGCGGGTCAATATGAAATAATGGGGTCTGAATTTATTTTCCTGGCTTACAGAATGAATGGGGAAAAAATGTGAAAAAAAGAGTTTCAGACTCTGGGCATCAGGAATTTCAGGACAATTGATCCCTGAGAGATGAGAATAAATGAGGGGAGTCCTACAATTGCTTTAACTTACTGCCTAAGGAGAATTTCCAGGCTGAGAGGTAAAGGGTGACATACTGCAGAGCCCAGCTGTCTCCAACTAAAGAGGCAGAGATGAGATTCCAGAGAGACAAAAGTGGCAAGAGTTTCTGGGTGGAAAGCTGGAAAATCAGAGTTGCCACAATCCAATTATTCTAAATAAATAATCTCTATCAGTATGCTTTACCATAAATAAAAATTAACTCAAAATGGGCCAAAGAGCTATAACATTTCTAGTAGAACATTTAGAAGAAAATTTTGTGATGTTAGTGAAGTCCAAGTTTTATTTACCATCTATACTATATTTTATTTACTATCTTAAGCACCATGAATACTAGATTTTAAAAATAATACAGCTTAATACAATTAAGACAAGTTGATCAAAAGAAACAGAAGAGTATCACTATTTGTGAATTACCTATTGTTTTCTGGTAAAAGACCTAAATTCAGAAAATATAAAACCTCTCCCAAAATGACATGAAGTTAAACAACCTAAAAACATAAGAAAAAGGATGGAATAGAAGTGTTTGCAAACATGCTAAACATCATTATCCACCAGGGAAATGTAAATTAAAACCACAACCGGACACAACTGCACTCCTGTTTGAATAACCCACATTAGAAAGATTGACCAAATTCAATATGGACAGGGTAGAGAGCAAAAGGAACTTTTAGACATCTGCAAAAAAAAAAAAAAAAAAAAGTGCATTATTTGCAATACTTTGGATACATTTGGGGAAGTTTCTTAAAAAGTTAAATATTCATGTACCCCAGAACTCAGCTATGACACCCAACGTATTTACTCAAAATAAAAGAAAGCTTGTAGACACATAACAAGTTGTATATGAACATGTATAGTGTATTTATTTACATTAGCCAATAAAGTGGGAACAGTTCAAACATTCAAGTGGTGCACAGATATAATTCATATACTGAAATACTACTCAGAAGTGCAAAGGAACTGTTGATACCCCCAGTGACAGGCAAGCATATCCAAGTAACCACACAGAGAGAAAGAAGCAGACAGGCTGAATGATTCCATTTGTACAAATTCATGAAAAATTTAATCTGTAGTAGAGGAACGTCAATTAGTGGTTGCCTAGGGCAAGAGAGAGAAAATAAAGAGGGATGTGAGCAAACTTTTTGGAGAAGATAGTCTTTCTCATTGCTTTGACTGTGAGAATGCTTTTATGAGTATAAACATATATTAAAACTTACTAAATCTTCTGGGATACCCAGAAGATCAAAAAGCACATTACAATAAAGATATTTGTATCAGAATGTTTATTGCAGGCCAATTCATAATTGCCAGGTCATGGAAGAAGCCCAAATGCCCATCAATCCACGAATGGATCAATAAACTGTGGTATATGTACACCATGGAATACTATGCAGCCATAAAGAAAGATGGAGATTTTACCTCCTTCATGTTTACATGGATGGAACTGGAAATGTTCTTCTTAGCAAAGTATCACAAGAATGGAAGAAAAAGTATCCAATGTACACAGCCCTATTATGAAACTAATTTATAGTTCTCAAATGAAAGCTACAACCTAACTCTAGCCCAAGAATATCGGGAGGGGAGAAGGGCGGATGGGTGGTGGGTGGGTGACTGGAAAGGTCACCTATGTGGTCTGTCTAACAAGGGTACAAGTGAACTTTTCTAGAACTAGAGTATAAATGTTTTAACACAATAACTAAGTAAATTACACAAAGTCTATGTTAACCAGTTTGATGAAAATATTTCAAATTGTATATGAAAACACTACACTGTACCCCATGTTTGCATTAATGTATACAGCTATCATTTAATAAAAAATAAAAACAAAAAAACTTATGAAATCATATACTTTAAACATAAACAATTTCACATATATTAATTATAAGGCCATAATACTATATTAAAAAAGGCAATTGTAAAGGGTAACAAAGCATCATATAAGTGAGATAAATAAATAAGTTATTCTCCATAAAAGCACCAGTAACTAGGTAACTGGATCTACGGATTATCTGTCATGCAAAGTTGACCCACAAAAGGAAAAATTAAATGTGCTGCTTCCTTTAAGCAATTTACTTAGTAACCTACCAGATTCAAATTTTGATAATCTGTACCTTGCTTCAAGGAAAACAAAGTAAGGATTAATCATGTAATTTTTAGGTTAGGGTTGAGCTGACAAGTTTAATTTCCCAATTTATTTTCTGGAAACATGATTTGCATATATGAATAAATGTGCATTTGCATTTTTAATACTGCCTTTAGTGTTATTTATACAAAGATAATAAGAGATACATTATTCACTTCTTCAAAATTCACCCTTTATTCTAAGGGTGGTAGCAGTGCTGGTGTCTGGTGACACTGGCATTATGAAGTATCACGTATTAGCTGTAGGGTGGTCAGAATTTTATGACAGAAGGAGACTCTCATTATCGGCTTTGTATGCATTTCGTGAACATGGAGTTATTCCATGAGACAAAAATGAAAGGGTGTGTGAGAAGTTATTAAAGGTTTCCTTTAATTGGCTTCAGTAAAGACGCTTAGTCACCGACGTCTTGCCCCAGTGTTGTGAATTGTGAGTCTATCCTAAATGTATAGAAGACGTGGCTAACCAATCCTGTCTCTTCCCGAGTTTGAGTGTTTGAAATATTCTCAGCACACTACCTAAGGCCCATATGTGAAGACAATGCTTGGAAGCCGAGCCTCATTTGCCATCCTAGCCCTAGAGAAATCTGCGGAAACCCACTGTTCTGGTCGTGTGCAACTTGGCGTGAAATGTGTAGTATCTGCCCAATAATTAGGAGGCTTATTAGGAATAACAATGGCAATGCATTTCCTTTTATATAAGTTCCTATTTTAGTACAAATGTAATACATGCTCATTAGAGAAAATTTGGAAGATACCAAAAATCGCAGAGAAAAATAATTATTGCACCTAATCCCACCACCAGGATAAAAACACTAGCGCCATCTTGCGGTGATTTTTTGGGGAGACGTTTTGGACTTGAAAGAGTAAGGTACAAATGAGCGCCTGCCCCGTGAATGTACCTAATTCTTCCACACTTGCTGGGGACTTAAAATGCTACTTGAAAATTATTCAAGTACTAAAATCGAGCTTCTGCGTAGTTGATGCCTTTCTGTGAAGATACAAGGACAATCCATTTGCTGTGCAAGCAGAAACTACTGGGGTATTTTATGGTAGACAGGACCCAGGGGTTTTCTTATATTCCATTGTAATTGTAAATGAGAAACAAGTTAGCATGAAAACTACGGAAGGAAGAAAAGTCTTTATTATGTCATGGGTGAGAACTTATTACAACAACCCAATGCATTGGAATTTTTTAATGTGTAAATTAGTAAAAAATGTTTGAACAGGATATTCATTTTCTGTGATGCTAGATGACTATAACCATCAATTACCCCAATCACAGGTTGGTTCTGTTCTTCAGTATTGAGTAGATATTCTTACTACACATCTAGTTTCTTGAGATCAGCGACACCTCATTCATTATCCTGTGTAGAAAAATGTAGCAGTTGTGTTTGTCAAGACTGACTAGGTTATGCTGTGTAAGCCCTCAACTCTCAGCAGTCAAAAGACGAGTTTTAACCAGAGATTGGAAGGTTTACACAGCATAACCGAAACAAGCCATGCCCAAGAGTTGAGCCAAATCCACAGACTGCTTTTTAAATGAAGTTTTCTTGGAACTGCGCCATTTCCATTGCCCTACTGGTTGTCCATGACTGCTTTCATGCTACTAGAACGCAGGTGAGTACTTGCGGCAGAGAATCATCTACCCACAAGGGTCTAACATTCTTGCTATCTGGGTGTAGAGAGAGAAAAATGTTGCCAAACTGGGGTTTAAAGCAACAAAGACCTATTTTTCAATCACGATAAAGGTCCACAGAGGATTGGTCTTGGAGAGGCTCTGCTTATTGTGTTTACCCAGGGATGCAGTCTGATGGATGTCAAGTTGGCATATGCTACCATGATTACAATACAGGGATGGGAGTGGAAAGGCACGTGCTAGGAATTAAACCTCCCACCTGTGTTTAATTTCCTCTCACGCATTATTAGCTAAACAAGCCGGATTCCCATGCCTAACTTACAGGAAGCCAGCACACAGTGCCCTCCCCTGTGTTCAGAAGTGGACAACTGGGAATTAGTATCTATCACAATACTGGGTAAAATCTTGTCTTTTTTTAAACTATGAATTCATTTTTTAGATAAAATACAGAGATCATTGGGATATTTGTTTATTTCTGAGGGAACTTTGGGAGTGTTCCTCTTTCAAAGTACGGGGATATCTCATCTAAGTTATTGATCTCATTGACATAATGATGTTTGTTACGTTCAGTTTTCACTTTTTATTCTTTTAATGCCTATAAAATAGTGATGCTCTCTCTTTCCTTTTTACACCTTGTAATTTGCACATTTTAGCTAGCTTTTCTTTTTTGGTTAGGTGGTACACTTACCAGTTGTATTGCTCTCACGAAGTTGTCTGCAATTCCTTTCAGCTTTGTCATCTGTAATGGTTAGAATTCAGTCAGAGATTCCGCCCACAGGTAATGGGAAGAGGGACACTCAGATGGGACTTCCTGAGGAGGCTGCACCTGCCGCAAATGTTCCTTCTGTTCCATTGATTTTTCTCTTTTTTTTCTATTTCATTGACTTTTATTAATGTCTTTATCATTTATTTTCTTCTCTTTCCTTGGGTTCTATTGGTTTTTTTCTTGGTGTTTTAAACAATCAGGCCATGGATTTTAATACCTCTGTTATTCTAATACAGGTGTTTAAGGATAGGTTTTTTTTCTAGTCTAAATACTACTTTATTTTCACTTGTGTTTTCATTTTTATTCAGTTCCCAGTACTTTATAATTTTTCTCATCATTGCTTCTCTGAGCATGGGTTATTTAGAAATGTGTTGTTTAGCATTCAAATATTTGAATATTTTCTAGATATCTATTATTACCATTTTATGTAATTCCTTTATGACAAAAAACAATACACTATATAATTTGAGTCTCTCAACTTTTATTTCAAGTGGTTTTATAGCCTAAACTGTGGCTTATCTGGATGATATTCTGTGTGCACTTGAGTTGAAGGTAATGTTTATTGTTGTTGGGTGTAGTGTTCTACGTATTAGAATCATGCCAATCAATTAGGCATGATTGGTTGATAGTGTTGGTTGAGTATTCTTCATCCTTACCATCTCCCTGTGAAGAACATTGAAACTCTAAATGTAATTGTGGGTTTGTCTATTTCTCTTTTAAGAAATACCAGTGTTTCGGCTCAGCGCACATAGCACAGTGGTTATGGCACCAGCCACATACACTGAGGGTGGCAGGTTCGAACCTGGCCCGGGCCAGCAAACACCTGCAACCAAAAAATAGGCGGGTGTTGTGGTGGGTGCCCGTAGTCCCAGCTACTTGGGAGGCTGAGGCAGGAGAATTACTTAAGCCCAAGAGTTTGAGGTTGCTGTGAGCTGTGACACCACAGAACTCTACCCAGGGCAAAATAGTGAGACTCTGTTTCCAAAAAGGAAAAAGAAAAAGTAATATCAGTGTTTGTTTCCTATGTTTTAAAGCTCTTTTATTAGATACATAAACATTTAGGATTAAGTCTTCTTGATTGATAACTCATTTTTCATTAAGAATGACCCTAAGTATTAGCAATATTGCTTTTTCTGAAATATACTTTATGTTATTAATATAGCCTCTTCAGTCTTCTTTCAATTAGTGTTTTGACAGTGAATTTTTTCTATATATTTTTGCTTTTAATCTAATTAAAATCTAATTTGTAGTTACACTGGGTTATTTTGTGCTTTTTTTTTGTTTTAAGTTTCTTTTACATAGCAAATATTTTGCTTGCTATATAACCAATTTCACAATTTCTCTTTTTTATTGCAGTGTTTAGACCATTTATATTTTGATTACCAAATGATTAGATTTGAATAAAAAATGTTATCTCTTCTCATATATGTCTCTTCTGACATTTTTATTCCTTTTAAACAACATTTGCCTTTATTTACATTTTGAAATATTATTTTATTCCATTTAAAATTCCATATTCCCTTATTAGCTGTATATATTTTAGTGAGTAATTTAATATTTATGGTGTATGCTAGGGATAGACAGGGAACAGGGTAAGAGAAGAAAAAGTAAAATAAAATAGAAACAAGAATAATAAAAAGAGAGAACAGAGAGTTTCTGGTAGAGAGGAAATGGCCTAAGCCAAGATGTTCTGGTCCAGCTAAAAGAGCTCTTGCTGGACAATAGGACCCTGAGATGGGTGCACACTCAACCCTAAGAGCCAGATGTCAGTACACAAGAGCTTCTTTGGTATATGATGACAAGCATACATGATGCTAGGTAGGTCCTAAGTAGAACCTAGTCCTAAAATTGACCTTTCGATGTAAATTCCTTCTTTGTAATATCATTTACATTTGCCACCACCCCTGCATATAATTAAAAATGGAATTGGGGAAACTATTATGGAATAGAAGTGATATAACCTAGCTGATGCATAATCATGAGTTAAGAAATGCATAAACATTAGAAGTAGGCAGAGCAAAGCTAGGAATTAGGGGACAGATACAAGGGGAAAAGTTTGCAAAGGCATCCTCTCTCACTCATGAGGGAGAGACCCGTCCTGCTCTTTGGAATGTACTGTCTGTCTAAAAAGATGTCAAGACTGTGCTGTTACCTTGCATTTGCTTGTTTACTTTGTGGTTTTGCGCCTCCTGAGTCAAAGCACTTTCAGTTTCTGGTAATCACTTGCTAGTGGTACCCAGGGAAAGCCGAAAGAGGGCTGAGGGTCTTTATAGCTCCCAGAGATTTTATAATTTATTTATTTATTTTATTAAATCATAGCTGTGTACATTAATACTATCATGGGGTACACTGTGTTGTTTCTATATACAATTTGAAATACTTTCATCCAACTGGTTAACATAGCCTTCATGCCATTTTCATAGTTATTGTGTTAAGACATTTATATTCTACATTTAGAAAGATTCACATGTACCCTTAAAGGATAAATCATGGGCGTGGTCCCACCAATTACCCTATGGGTCAATAAATTGTGGTGTATGTACACCATGGAATACTATGCAGCCATAAAGAAAGATGGAGACTTTACCTCCTTCATGTTTACATGGATGGAGCTGGAAAACATTCTTCTTCACAAAGTATCTGAAGAATGGAAGAAAAAAGTATCCAATGTACTCAACCCTATTATGAAACTAATTTATAGCTTTCATAGGAAAGCTATAACCCAATTTTAGCCCAAGAATATGGGGAAAGCGGACATTTTATAATTTAAGTGTATCACAGTCCACTATCAAGTAATTAGTTCATCAATGGTATAAGTCTTACATAAATATGATTTTATCTTTCCAATCTTTGTGCTTTCCCTTCCTGCTCTCTTCCTTTCTTTTCTTTCCTTTATTATTGCTTCCTCCTCCTCCTCCTCCTCCTCCTCCTCCTCCTCCTCCTTCTTTTTTTTTTCTTCTCTTTTTTGGTAGAACAAGGTCTCCCTCTGCAGCCCAGGCTGGACTGCAATGACAGGATGATAACTCCATGCAGCCTCAACTCTTGGATTCAAGTGATCCTCAAGCCTCAGTTTTCTAAATAACTGAGATTACAGACATGTGCCACCACACCAAACTGTGTTTTTTATTTTTAATATTTTTAGAGATTGAGTCACACTGTGTTGCCCAGGCTTGTCCCAAATTCCTGGCTTCCAGGGATCCTTTCCAATAGTTTCATGTTTCCCCACATATTTACCAATTTTTATATTCTTTATTCTTTCTGTCTATCTGAATTCCATGTGTTTTCATTTTCTGCAACTTGGTGGACTTCCTTTACGTTCCTTTTGGTAGTGTGGTGATTTTAAATCTCCCATCTTCTGAATATCTTAATGAGTTTTGTTTTTTCTTTTTCATTTTTGAAAGATCTTTTCATTGGTTTCAGAATTCCAGAGGAACACATTTTTGTGCATTAGTTTAAATCCCCCACTGTCCTCTTTCTAGAAGTATTTCTGCTGAGAATTGCACTGTCATTCTTAATTTTGTCCCTCTGCACATAACTATTGTTTTTTTTTGGCCGGAGGCTGGGTTTGAACCCACCACCTCCCATATACAAGCCCGGCACCCTACCCCTTTGAGCCACAGGCACCACCCATGATCCTTTTTTCTCTTGCTACTTTTAAGATGTCTTATTCAACTCTGGTTTTCATCACATTAATTGTGATGCTGCTTTGTGAGTTTTATTTATGTTCATTGTGACTGGGGATCACTGAGTTCCTTGGACCTGTAGATGTGTAGTATTTCTCAAAAGATTTCAAAGTGGTCTTCATTTCTTCAAATATCTCCCCTTCTTTCCTTCTGGGACTATTAGGCTGATAGATACTGCTGCACAGCTCACTAATGTTTTCCTTATGTCCTCCTGAATTTTCTCCTCTTTGTGTTACATTTGGGTAATTTTCAATTGCTGTATCTTCATGTTTCCTAATCTTTTTTCTCTTATAATAATCTGTTTTTAATACTATTTGGGGTGTGTATATTTTTCCCCATTTACCAATGTTTAATTTAGATCCCCCCTCCATATTCCTGTTTATACCCACATTTTCTAACACCTTCTTGAACATATGGAACTCACACACCCCCCACACAAGCTTTATTACTATTGGTCTACTTCTACTATTGGTGTCATTCCAGTGTCTATTTCTATTGGTTGATACATATATTTTTCATCCTTATGGATCATATTTTCCCATTTATTTATGTAAAAATAGGCGTGTCACAAGTTACCTGCTGACCATGAATACACGAGTTACCTGTGCCCACGCCATACAAAGCACAAGCAATTTTTCCCAGCTGAGCTATGCTCACATCACTGTCCTCTAATGGTGACTGTCATTTTTTTTTTTTTTTTGAGACAGAGCCTCAAGCTGTCCCCCTGGGTAGAGTGCCATGGCATCACAGCTCACAGCAACCTCCAACTCCTGGGCTCAAGCGAGTCTCCTGCCTCCGCCTCCCAAGTAGCTGGGACCACAGGCGCCCGCCACAACGCCCGGCTATTTTTTGGTTGCAGCCATCATTGTTGTTTGGCGGGTCCGGGCTGGGGATTCGAACCCGCCACCTTAGGTGTACGTGGCTGGCGCCTTAGCCGGTTGAGCTATAGGCGCCAAGCCGTGACTGTCATTTTTAGCAACCATGTGTTGGTTGGTTAGCAAAAGCTAAGCAATATACCTAGAAAATATTGATGGAAATCACGAATGAATATCTTTGAACATCCCATATCTTCAAAAGAAAAATATTAATAACACATTTCTATAGTATTTGTATATTTTGTTTTGTATTTTTTAATTTTCTAGTTGAGGCAATGAAATTCTTTATATTAATACTGCCATTTAATTTTTTGATTATATAGACTTTTTGCATTATTAACATTATGAATGTAGATATTTTTAGGTGAAAAAACTCACAATATCTTCTATTCTAGGACCCTGAATTTAGAGATGGAACATCTGAGGGACACGAAATACTAATAGTATAGTGACTTCCTCAAAGACCTATAGCTATTTTGTTTTAAAATTTAGATTCAAATCAGGAGACTAGAACAAGGAAGCTGTTTCCATGGGTAGGAAAATTGTTTTCTAATGAACAAGGAAGGTTATGCCTACCAAAGGGATAGTGAAAAACAAAACTAACACAACATGCTTTGGGGGAATTTTATTGGTGATAGAGTTTATTTTTAGACTCCTGTGAGAAACCTGAGGAAATAGAAGCAAGAGTAATGATTGTGTTGGCAGTGAAGGTTGTGGTGATGGAGATGATGGTGGTGATGGTAGCAGTGATGATGGAGGTGATGATGGTAGGGTAATAGTGGTACTAATGGTGATGATAGTGGTGATGATGGTGGTGATTTTAGTATAATGGTGATGATGGTAATGAGAGAGTGATGGTGATGAAAGGGTGATGGTGGTGATGGTGGTATTGGTGATGGTGGGGGGTAATGGTGGTGATGGTGATAATAGGGTGTTAATGGTCATGGTGGTGATGGTGGTGATGGTAATGGTAGAGTGATGGAAATGGTTGTAGAGTGGGGTGGTGAGGGTGGTATTGGTGATGGTGGTGATGGTAGGGTAATGGTGATGGTGGTAGAGTGATGGGGTGATGATGATGGTAGTGGTTGTGGTGGGTGGAAATAAGAGTTGACATTAGTGGTTGAGATAGTGGAAGTGATGATCTTGGTGGTAGTGATACTGGAGATCCTAACGGTAGAGGCAGTAAAGTTTGTGTTTATTCAAGCATACATCTTGAAAACAAAAATACGTGCAAGAAAAAGGGTGATATTACACAACAGTGGAGATACATGGACGGCTAATCTCTGCAGAACTTCAGATAAAGCTGACCATTTCAATTTTTGGAAGTCATAACAACATTTATACACCCTAACTTGTTGACAAGTATACTTCTGTGTATCTCTACAAATTAAAAAAAAAAAAAGGAGCAAAAGAAACTTGAAAATTTAGTTGCTAGAAAACAGTATATCTCTGCATGATTTACAATTATTTAGTTTTCATAAATCCAATAGTTTGCATTAACATCAGCTACTATCTTTCTTCATTTTTATATCTATAGACTTTTAAATTTCATCTCCTTTTCATCAGGAGAAAAAACTCTGACAGTACCAAGTTGAACAGAATAAAATCACACAAGCATATCAAAATTACATTTTATCCACACCCATAATTTCTATTATACAAGTACTTTGTGTGTGTGTGTTAGATACATCCACATTTTTTGCTCATTAGGTTTACAAGAAAGAGTGATAGTGAATAAATTTCTCATTAAAACTTTCGTGATGGAAAATTAAGTCATATAAATAACTGTACATCAGCATTTTCATTAAAAAGATAATATTAAGGAAGAAAAGTAGAAACTGCAGAAACAAGGTTGCAGTTTAATTAGCAAAGTATTGCAGCACCTGCTTAGCCACTGCCACGGGAAATGGATTTCTATGTGCTACGAGTTAATTTCTTCAAGGGAAAATTTGCTTTATAGTTTCAGTTTTTTAGACTTCTTAAACCAAAATGATTTGAGCAGCAAGTCATCACTTGTAACTGGCCAGAGGTTAGTTGCAGAAGATACCAGCTGAAACTGTTTAAAATGACACAACATCTCTCCAAGTTAAAGGAGCCAAAGAATTCACTCAACTAACAGATTATTGATTTCTTAAGAGGAAAAGTGTTTAAAGGGTGCTGATTTGGCCTGTGGAAGACTTCAACACATCTTGTAAAGCTAAGATGGACAGAATAGCACTGCGATGAGGAAAATGCTTTGAAACCACTTCCAGTGAGATGCGGTTAGCTCAGTCCCACATGTTATTAACAGGCCAGAGTGGAGTTCATTTTTTCAAATATACATCATATATATATTTGGGCTCCTTACTCATCAATAATAACTCTGAGAAACAGCATTGTATGTTACTTTTTTTTTTAATGTCCAGTTTGGTTTGGAATTTTTCCATTTTGTGATATGATTTTAGGCATGTTAGTGGAAATCAAAATTATGTAATAATTTGAGATGTTGCTATAAGCATTCATTCTCGTGTAAGTCCGTGTGTATCAGTTTATAATTGCTTGGAAAATACAACTCAAATATTTAGAGTCGTATTGTGCTCTTGAGTGATAGAGTTTGGGCAATTTCAATGGTCCTTGCTTTATTTTATTTCTATTTCCTTCTTTGTTCCCCCTAAAATTATTGCCTCATATGTTACCGAAAGCTGCTACGAAATTGTACCATTCAGACTTTCCTTCAAGAAATCCCTGTGCAAGGAGCACAGGGCACTGACAGTCTCCAGAGGCAGCACTTTTGCAGGACAGCAGGAGCTACTGGGTTCTATTTTCATCCAAGGTGAGACTTACCCATGGCCACTCTTTCTGAGGGAGCCCCCACCTGGACTGGCCAACCTCTGCAGAGTCACACTGCACTCTGGGACTCCGCCTCCCTGGTCTTCCTGCCTTCAACCTCCCCCTTTACTGGTGGCAGGCCTACAGTGTCATAGGGCTGTCCCTTCCTGGGTCAGCTGCTGCTCATCATCGGTCAACGCCTCTCTCAATAAAGCTCATACTTCTTACTCTGCCTTGTCGTGTGTTTCCTGGAGAAATTAAACTGACATCAAGGATAGACTGCATTAATTTGAAAGGAGACAGCGAAGCCTTGGCATCTTAGAATTGATGTGTGTTGCGATGTTATCTTCTTGTTTGCTGTAATTCAGCCTGATGGGGAAAAATGATGGTCTTCCTTACGGTGACTAATTCATGTCAGTTTAGATTCACCTCGCTGGGACTTATAACTCCCTGGGTCTCATGCTCTTTTATCCTCTCAAAATTCTTGAAAGCATGAATTATTCCAGAGCAGCTCTGGAATTTATGGTGTGTTTGTAGCAAAAATGTCTGATGGGATGTGGTGATTAGGGCCTACTGAACCCCAATCACTTCTTCAGCTGTCAGTCCGACCTGGATAAATCCATCCTGGCATGTCTATCTTGGACACCCATGAACAAGTTCCTGCAAACTTCGTGTTGCCACAGCGTGTGAACTCTGTGCATGCTATTTGTGACTCTGAATCTGAGGCAGCCACTCCAGAACTTTGAAGTAACCAAAGCACACAGAAAAAGGCAATGTGATGAGGAAGGAAGAATGAGGAGGAAAGAGACGGGTTCCTGATGGCGTTGTGGAGCTGCCTTGCCAACCCTGAGAGTTGTCTTCATGTTTAAGCAAATGCCTTCATATTTAAGGCACTGTGTTTATTATGGGTGAATGCAACAAAGAAGATACACCTCTTTTTTCACCTTCGTCAGGTTCATTTTGGTTTGCTTTTATGTTTTTGTTCTTGTTAATAGCATTGTCCGTTAACAATGCTAAACAAAGTGTATTTCCTATTAGGGACTCATGAATGCTACACCAAATTACCTCCCATGCCTTGTCCCCCAACAGCACTCATTGCTTTGGAACCTAAGGTTTCATAGTGCATAGATTAAGAACCGCTGATCTCTTAACAATAGGACAGGCATATTAAAGCATGTGGTCACTTCTTCAAAATAGTGATTCAAGCACTGACAAAAATATATGTGGCCTTGGTAAAGCTTCACATTTGGGTAAAATATATCTGCACAAATATATATGTATAGATATAATTTCTTTTTAATTCCCATGATACCATCTTGGGAACATAAAAATATCAAAGTATCATTAACTCTTGTCCTCTTACGTTTTGTGGAAGAGTTCCATATTATCATTCTGCATCTTTAATCCTTTATGGTTAAATGCAGCGTTAACCATCTGCAAGTTGGATTATGTTAATACACATTAAGACGTCCCTTCCATGACAGTCACATACTCATTAAGTAACTCATTAATTTATAATGTCCTTTTGTTACAAGTCTTTATTTTAGCTTCACACCTAATGGTTTGTTCTGTAAACCAATATCTTTCAAACAGACTTGACTATGAGACCATCATAAAATAATTATGTCTTTCCAGAACATACAGAATGAGTTATAGGATTTAATGAATGGTGGCATTAAGTTATAGTTTTGGGGCCACAGATATTTAATGTGAAATAAACATCATTAAAACAAAACTGAATCTTGAAATTAGGGGAAAAAATACAGATTATAAATTGATGATTACAAGTGGAATCATGTGGATTACATGCCAGAGGATTCTTACGTCCTCCGTGAAATCATGATGTTTCTAGTTCTATTTCTTAACAGTGGAATTTAAAAACTAAATATAGATAAGCATATGAATGTCTATGTGTGTGTGATGGGTATATGATACATATTTATCATACCTATTCACATGAGTGGGTCTAACTATATATACACAAATATACAGGGCGGACATAAAGTTTGTGTGTAATTTACTATGTTAAACTATGCACATGAACTTCATGTCCACCCTGTATATACATATGTTTGCTTTTCCTCTCTAAATATATTTAATATTATTAGAGAAGTTATCAAATTTCTCATAGCTCCTTTGGAACACTCTTCCTGTCTTTAATTTGTCTCTCATTGCTATACGCATCTCTTATTTATGCTCTAGACTTTGTGCAAGAAACATTGTGTTTATTTATTTCATAATATCTTCAATGTAAGTGACAGAGGCCGGCCCAGTATAAGACTTCTCTCAATATTTGTAACCAGCTTGTTTAGGATAAGTGGCAAATATTTTAATACCTATTAATTATCAGTTGGACCTAGTTAGTTAATTAGGCATCATTATTATTGCATAAGCCAGACCACCATGGAGCTCATGGCAATCCAGTTGAGATATGTAAATTAAGTATTCATGTAATTAAAAGGAAAATCGCAACTATAACACAAGTTGTTGATGAGAGGAACCATAAGAGTCAAGGACTTCTGGAGAGATTCCTTGAAGAAGTGCCAATTGACTTGAGATCTGAAGAAGCCACGAATTCCTGAGATGAATAGAAAGAAAGGACTCTCCAAGCCTGTGGAAGGCAGATGCTGAGTGAGCACAGGAGACTGAACTCAGTTCACCTGGCTTCAGGCTGAGGGAGGATGGGACTCAGCGTGTCACCTTGAAGAACTGGCGGGAACTGGGCTGAGTTTTCTTTTAGAAATATTTATTTATATTATTTATAATATTTATATTATTTATATTATATTATATAATTTATATTATATTATATAATATTTATATTATTTATAATATATTTATTTCTTTTAGAAATAAAAGAAAACTTCCTCAGTTTTATAAAAAAACATTAAAAACATTTAAACAAAACACATACAACTAACATCATACTTAATGGCAGCATCTCCCCTAATCTCAGGAATAAGACAGAGATAACTTCTCTCAACTGGTCCAGTCAACATCCTGCTGGCTGTTGTGACTGGTGCAATGAGACAAGAGGTTAAAAACAAAACACATCCTGATAACAAAGGAGGAAATGATACAGCCTGTATCTGAAGATGACATGATCGTCTATACAGAAAATACTAATCAACAATCAAACTCTTTGAACTAATACAAAATAAACAAATCAAAAAATATAATAAAACATGTATAATAACACATAATACATGATGAAATTTTGAAAGCCTCTTTGAACTAATAAACAAATAAGAAAGGACTTCCATATAGGGAATGATAAGACCGATTTTTAAAATTAATGATGTCAATCAATAGAGAAATGGTTTCTGTTCATAGACCAGAGACTCGTTATTAAGATATCATTTTTTTTCCAACTCGATCTATAGATACAATGCATTTCCAATAAAATTCCCAAGAGAAATTTTGTAGATATTGGAAATTGATTCTAAAAATTAAATGAAAGGCTAAAATACCTGAATCACACACACACTATGGAAGAATAATAAAATTGTAAGATTTATGCCACTTGATATCAAAAATACAGGTAAGACTGTGCTAATCCTCGCAGCATGGTACTGGTGAAAGAATAGACACACAGATCAATTCAACAGAGCCCACAGACCAGAAGTAGAACAACTCACTTACAGTCAACTCATCTTTGACAAATGTGCAAAGCCAGCTCAGTGTAGAATTGGCAGTCTTTCCAATGGATAATACTGGTAAATGGGCGTTCCTTTGAAAAAGAAATTAAAAACTGAACACTCTGAGAAAGTCACCAGAGAAAGCCAGAGACTGAGAGAAAAGTTTGTCAAATACATAGCCAATAAAGAACTGGTCCCAAGATATACAAAGAACTCTTAAAACTCAGAATGATAAAACAAACAGCACAATTGAAAAATGAGCAAAAGAGCTGAAGGGATGCCTCATCAGAGAAGATACAGAGATGACCAATTAGTATATGAAACAATGCCCAAAGACATTAGGGAATTGTAAGTTAGACTAACATTAATTAAATTACTGTAAGATACCACTGCCCACCGCTTAGAATGACTAAATACCAAAATGCGGACAACACCCAGAGAGGATATTGAGCAGCAGAAACTCTTATTCACTGCCGTAGTAAAATGATACAGCCAGTTTGGAAGATGGTTTGACAATAGGATACAAAGCTATACACACTTGTCATATAATGCAGCGATCACAGTCCTAGGCATTTACCCACATAAGTCAAAAACTTAGGTTCACATAAGAACCTTCACAGTGATGGTTACAGCAGCTTTTTAAAACATAATTTTCTAAATTTGGAAGCAACTGAGATGTCCTTCAATAGTTGAATGGATGAACACACTGTGGTTCACATAAAGCAATTCTGTTTTTGTAATAGTCCAAAAGTAAGAACAGGCTAGATGTCCTTGACTGGGAACAGGCCAGGGTTCATCCATACCGTGAGATGCTACCCAGAAATAAAACAGAAAGAGCTACTGATATGTGCAGCAGGACAGGTGAATTCTTCAGGGAATTATCCTGAGTTAGAATAGCCAGTCCCGAAAGTTTGCATAATACACCGTTTCATTTATTTAACAATTTGCAATGACGAAATTACAGAAATGGAGAACAGATGATTGCTTGCCAGGTGTTAAAGACACCTGCTGTGGGGGTGGGAGTGAGCACAGTTATGAAGGGATGTGGGGGGATGCAGCTGTGCAGTCCTCTGATTGCAGTGGTGGATGTAAGAACATACACGTGTGATGAAATCACATGAAACTGCCCCCACCCCCCAACACACACACACACACACACACACACACACACACACACTTGCAAGTACAAGTAACACAGAGGAAATCCTGGTGAGGTTGGGGGATTGTATCGATGTCAATTTCCTTAATGTGATCTTGAATTATAGTTTTGCAAAGTGTTGCCTTTAGGAGAAAGTGGGTAAAATACATGCATTATCTCTGGGTATTATGTTTTACAACTGCACGTAAATGGAGGATAACTTCCATAAACATTGCAATTAGTAAGAAAGAATTTTAAAAAGGCATTAATCAAAAAAATTGAAAGAGGGGTGGTGCCTGTGGCTCAAAGGAATAAGTAGGTTGCCAGCCCCATATGCCAGAGGTGATGGAGGGTTCAAACCCGGCCCTGGCCCAAAACTGCAAAATAAATAAATAAATAAATAAATAAATCTAGGCATAGGTGAAAATTTTCCTTGACAGTGTGAAAATGGTTGTTATTTTCCACAATCGTGGAACACCTCCTCTCCCTGCCCTGGGTTCCTTCTGTGATTCTGAGGGAGTGGGTCAGGTGGGTGTTCTTGGGGTTCTCTTGGTGGGTTTCTGTTTCTTTGCTAATGACTGTCCCTCTCTGACCCCGACTTATAGATACAGGAGGATGAGACCACAGAGACCCGCAATGTCCTCTTTTCTGCTTGCAGGTGGATTGCCGACCTCTGCCATCTACAGTCACACACATGCCGACCTCTGCCATCTACAGTCACACACATGCCGACCTCTGCCATCTACAGTCACACACATG